>NC_042620.1:361087174-361394674 GCF_901001135.1 Rhinatrema bivittatum | reverse complement strand
CAGCATTTTAAGCCCGGGCGGAGGAGGACCGGGGAGCAGCTGGGTCAGCGGGGGACAGGAAAGTGTGGCGATACTTGTCTGCGAGCCAGATGCAGCCCTCAAAAGAGCCAGATCTGGCTCGCGAGCCATGGGTTCCCGACCCCTGTTCTAGGGCCTGGTGTAGTATTTGCATTGCTGCTTTTTCATAAGGTTGCTGTTTGAATCCTGAGAGTCAGTGCTGTGATTGTTTGGCAAGGTTCCAGATGCCTCTTTCTTTGCAAGAGTTTGTTACTTCACAAAATAGCAGTGGAGGGTTATTTTTTGCTGAGATTACACCAGAATTTGAATTTTTTTTTTCATGTTACTTGTAATGTGAATTGCCGCAGCTTTGCGCTGCACCTGTTCTGATGATTAATTATATTTTATTGTATTTATGAAGATTTCTGGGTTTCGCAAAGATGGTTCATGAAAGAATACATTAATTTTTGTTTTATTATATGATTGGATTTGATTGTTTTCTATACTTGAAATAATTGAAGTAAATTATTTTAAAGTTTCATACATGACACATAATGGCTGTTGCAAACTACTTAGAAAGCCATTCTAGGGTGCAGTATATGGCATTATTTATCAGTAAGAAAACAACTAGTAGACCTGCATGCCTTGTGCCCACCTATGTTAACCTTGTGCCCACCCAAAAAATCAATTCTGGCTACGCCACTGCTGGGGAGGGAAGTGCTGACCAATCAAACGCGTCCCGAACGCATCCCCACTGAATTTTTTATGTCGCTATTGGAATTAGTTCTGTTCAACAATTATTTCTCGTACCAACAAGAATACTACTTGCAGATCCATGGGGTGGCCATGGGGTCTCCAGTAGCCCCTGACATTGCTAATTTGTATGTCTCTAAATTCGAGGAAACAGTCATATATCCCTCAGCTTTTTTTAAACTTGTCACACAGTGGTCGAGATATATAGACGATATCTTTTTCATCTGGAATGGCACTGAAAGTCAACTTTTTGAGTTTCATTCATCGCTCAACTCCACCAGTGCACACCTAAAATTCTCCATGACATTTGATAGAGAAACATTGTCATTCCTGGATATCTTAATCTCCAAGAAATCACGCTTGATTCATACATCCCTCTACAGGAAACCCACTGATAGAAACAACCTCCTTAAATTTGAAAGTCACCACCCCAGACGGTTTAAGGAAGGACTCCCAGTGGGACAATTCTTCCGCATTTGGAGAATTTGCTCGGATCCACAGGATTTTTTACAACAAAGTCAAGTACTGAGCAATAGATTTCGGGAGAGAGGATACCCGGTAAGAACCATTAAGATGGCCTTCAAGAGGGATAAATTCTCTGCCCGTGAAGACCTTCTACAATACAGGAGTAAAACACAGTCTTCCAAATTGGTTTGCGTTTTGGAACATACCAATCTTACTCAACAAATTAGACAGTCAATCCGTCGCAATTGGCATGTTTTAAGCCCGCATAAGATCTTTGAAACACCGCCCATGTTTGCATACAGTAGAGGGACCAATATCAAACAGCAGGTGGTACAAGCCACTCAACAAATTGATCAGCAACCTGGTCCTCCAGGTCAAATCAAGTGTGGGAATTGTGGTTTCTGTGTCCAAGCCATTATAGGAATAGAATGGCAAGACCCAAATACTCATGTGAAAATTACTCAGAGACAACCTGTAGACTGCAATTCCGACTTTGTGATTTATGGACTTATATATCCATGTCACAAGATCTACGTTGTCCGGACTAAATGCAAAATTAGGATCCGTTTGATTGAACACAGAAGTAGGATTAAAAATCTGGACTTAAAAGCCCCCGTTGTACAACACTGTGCCATATATCAACATACCTTTCAACAATTTCAGTGGCTCATTATAGATCAGGTCACTCGATCATGGCGGGGTGGTGATAGACTATCGACTCTAACTTGAAGGAAAACCAGTGGATTCACCGTCTACAATCCGGGGAACCCCAAAGTCTCAATGAAAAAATTGAGTGGTACACCCTTATTTAATTCCTCCAACTATTTTACCAACAGTGATATTAAAAAGTTTCTACTGCTATATACTACTTTACAGTATGGGAATTTTTCTTCATCCCAGTTGATACATTTAAGATGGCGTCTGGTGACGTAGATATCCTTACTTGGATCAACCTTGGGTCGTTTCCCGAATCAGAAATATTCAAGATGGTGACTGATGACGCTCATATCCTTTTTTGGATAGTTTGTAATCCAAGATGGCATCGTTGATGACGTAAATGCCCAATTAAGGATACATCCACTATTTTGGCGGGCCCTTGTAACCTTTAAATGTCTTCATTCAAACATCGCTGCTGACAGACGACTCACGGCAAGGCGACAGACTGATTACCAGCATCGCGGAAGTCAGTTTTTCACGCGGGCCAGGTAGATTTTGGTATGAGTCTCCAATATTGGGATCCTTTTGTCATTAACACTGTTTGCAGAGCCACGCTGAGATGCCAAACGCACAGCCAGATAAGAGTGTTTCTCTTGCATGTAAGTGTTTCCTCATTGTATCGCCATGTTATAGATAACATCAGTGGGACTTTTTTATGCACTTTTCATTTTATGTACTTATACTACCTACAGCTATTGTGCCGGCAAGATTCGTATCCGACCCCCTGAAGAAGGAGGCGCTCTCCGAAACACTGAGTGTCGGTATAACGTCAGATTTACCCACCCAGCCGCACCATACTAAAGCTCTCTAACGTGAAAATTGGACTGGAGAGCACTGCAAGATAAGTACACATAGACGGTACAGCTTCAGGCACGGAAGCGTTCCCAAAAATAAGTGCATACAGATGGTACAGCTTCAGACACGGAAGCGTTCCTAAAAAATAGCTCACAGTGACCAATGATTAAAAAAGGCTCTTGCCACTGAAAGCTTGTATAAGCTTGTAGCCTTCGGGCAACACATATAAGGTCACTTTGAGTTTCCCCACTCATACATTTCACAGGATTTATTATTACAGCACTATTTACTGGCACATCTGTGCTCCCCCCCGCGGCTGCACCTCAACCCTCCCTGTCCCCTACTTATCCCATCGAGAGTTTCCAAGAGAGGAAGGGGCAGGAATGAGCCTCAGTTGATCTTGCCCCGCTGGCTGCAATTTAAAAACGGTGCCGGTCTCAGTGCCTGCTGGGGTCAAGTTGTTTTATGGCCACAAAGCAATACAGGTATAGAACAGTATGGTTGTAAAATAATTTGGCCCCAGTAGAGAATGACGCCATTGACATTTTTAAATCACAGCTGGGGCTTGCTCCTGCCTCTTTCTACCTTGGAAAATCCCTGATGGGATAATTAAAGACTGGGGGGGGTGGGGGGGTGCCAGGGATTGCAGGGTACTGAGAAGACATTTCTTTTTGTTTTTGTGTTTACTGATTTATTAAATATTTATTTCAGTTTGGCAAGCAAATTGAGCCAAAATAAACATTAAATTAAACAAATCCCAATAAAAAACCCCTGAAAAGAGGAAACAAAATGTAACCCCTGGATGGAATAGAACCTTCATGCTGTCCCCATAGGCACTTAGAAATAAAATAGACCCCTGTCTGCATGGATAGCTTTTCACTTCTGAAAGGGAAGCAATAGCTTCAATGCCCTTTTGCATTATCCAACATACACAGCCCTTTTTCCAGTCCCCGTGAACAGCACTGATAATCTCCACATAGCAACAATAATCACACTGAGAATGTGGTTTCCAGCTTCTTTACTGATAGTTGATAAATTGACTGAAGATTATTTACAGCACTAGATGTCAAATCAAATTGATGAGCAATAATGAAGTAGAAAGATTAATAAATTTGTGATCTCACTCTTCTAGCAAAGTCTCTTAATTTATGGAAGCCAATTCTTTAACAATTCATATCCTTCTCCTTTTCAATTACTCAGATTGAAGAAAGCATAATCCTTCTTCCAACTCTCAAATTTATCTCAATCTTCTCCCTACTGTAGAATGGTTAGAATTTAGTCCCAATTACTTATCAGAACACAGCAAGTTGCAATTCTCATACCTTTCCTGTAGTCTTCTTAACTATCTTAGATCTCACTCTCAGCTCGATACAGTAAAGTTCAGTTGAAGATTTCTCGTCTGTAACAAGATCGCTGCGCACAATTCGGATGCGTAAGGCAAACCAGCGATACAGTCTCCAGTTTTGCGCGTCCGTAGCGCTTCTTAAAACAGACGCGTAACCCTTCCCGCACCCGGCATGTAAATGAACGAATTAGCTGTATAATGAAGGAATTCGCTATTCCCCTCCGATACCGTAACGGGCACTCAGGTTCTCTCATTAGTAACGCACTGTTTTGCCGCGGCCGTAACGTGTTAGTTTACCGCCTCCCCCTAGTAGGAGTTAGGACTGTGAGTCTAGTAACAAATCCATCGACACCGCTTAAGACACTCAAAAACAATAAAACACAATAAAAAAAAAAAGCGATACAGAGATGATCGAGAAAATGTAATGATGTGGGACACATAAACCTGTCAGAAGAAAAATAAAAATTTTTAAATACCTGTCGGAGGGCCGCGTGGGTACAGGCGGCGGCGGCGGGAGCCGGGTGGTCGCGTGTTAAATCTAGGCCGCGGGCTGGTGGGCGCTTGTTCTAGGCGGCGGCGGCAGCGGCGGCGGGGGGACACGCGTTAGTTCGAGACGGGCGGCAGGTGGTCGCGTGTTAAATCTAGGCCGGGTCCGCATTGAATGAATGCGCGCCTGTGCGACCCCTGCGATTCGGCGCTCAAGGCGTGACGTCACGGCATGTGACTGCCTTGAGCGCATTCATTCATCCAGGCGGAGGAGCCGGTGGCGAAAGCAGCCGGCTCCTCCGCCTGGATGAATGAATTCATTCACTGCCGGTGGGGGCTGCCTCTCCGGCAGCCCCCACCGGCAGTGAATGAATGAATGCGCGCCTGTGCGGCAGTGAATGAATGCGCGCCTGTGCGGACCCGGCCTAGATTTAACACGCGACCACCCGCCGCCCGCCGGCCGTCTCGAACTAACGCGTGTCCCCCCGCCGCCGCTGCCGCTGCCGCCTGGAACAGGCGCCCACCCGCCCGCGGCCTAGATTTAACACGCGACCACCCGGCTCCCGCTGCCGCCGGCCGCCTGGACCCACGCAGCCGTCTGAAACTAACGCGCGTCCACCCGCCGCCCGGAACAGGCGCCCACCCGCCCGCGGCCTAGATTTAACACGCGACCACCGGCCCCCCGGATCCCGCCAGCCGCCTGGACCCACGCGGCCCTCCGACAGGTATTTAAAATTTTTGATTTTTACACTTCCTGGTGCCTGTCATTTCAAATGTCATTTGAAATGACAGGTACCAGCGCACCCAGGTTACTGTATAGGCGCTGTATTAAGCGCCTATACAGTAAAATGGGTTACGCGGGCATAACCCTTCCCTACCGCTTTAAAGCCGCGGCATGCATTTGCATGCGATTAGAGGAGAGTATCGGGGAGTTAGTGAAGAGAACTGTGCGTGCGGGGAGGAAGGGTGCGCCTGACACTACCTCACTGTTTCTACCTCGACCTTACTGTATCGACCTGTCTGAAAGCACCGGTGGGCACTCTCCTCTGAAGTGCAGTGCACTTGAGTCAGTAGGAAGAACATAAGAAGATAGTAACATTCAAAGTGGGACGCAGGCGCACATGTGCGCCCAGGGTCATACCTACTTTATAACATAAGCGCATATATGCGTGCATGTTATAAAATACCCTGGCCGCGCACACAAGAGCTCCTAATTTGAAGTGGACGTGCGTCTCTGTGTGCAAAAGCCGGTTCTACTGCATAAGTGGGGACATTTTAAAAGGGATGCATGCCAACACAATTGCCTGCTTTACCAGTTCCTCCCCTGTTCGCCCAGTTAACAGATTGGTCCTTCAGATCCCCCTGATTTTATACCCTGTACACCCCCCAGTTATCCCAGACCCTTTAAACCCTTCAGATATGATGTTATCTTTTTTAAATACTTAACACGTCATCCTTAGCAAAAGTAAGGTTACGTGGCAGGAGACCTCAGTGTGCGTCAGATCATATAAGTGTTTATGCGCAAATTTCTGGTTCAAGTATGGAAATGCCCATGTACTGCCCATGCCCCTCCCAGACCCTGCCCCCTTTTTGGGTGGCATATACGCACATATCTGGGCAGCTTATAAAATCCACTCAGTGTGCGTGAGCCTGACATAGTCGCGCATCCTCTAATTAATGCATGCATCGGGCTTTTAAAATTCACCTTTAAGAACATAATAAATTGCCATACTGGGTCAGACCATCAAGCTCAGCATCCTGTTTCCAACAATGGACAATCCAGGCTACAAGTACCTGGCAAGAACCCAAACATTAAACAGATCCCATGCCACTAATGCCAGTAATAAGCAGTGGCTATTTCCTAAGCCAAATTAACTAATAGCAATATATGGACTTCTTCCCCAGGAACTTATCCAAACCTTTTTTAAACTCAGCTAAGCTAATTGCCTTAATCACATGTTCTGACAATGAATTCCAGAGCTTAATTGTGTATTGAGTGAAAACATTTTCTACGATTTGTTTTAAATGTGCTACTATGCTAACTTCATGGAGTGCCCCCTAGTCCTTCTGTTATCTGAAAGAGTAAACAACTGATTCACATTTACCTGTTGTAGTTCTCTCATGATTTTGTAGTCCTCCATTATATCCCCCCTCAGCCGTCTCTTCTCCAAGCTGAACAGTCCTAACATCTTTAGCTTTTCCTCATAGGGGAGCCATTCCATCCCTTTTATCATTTTGTTCACCCTTCTCTGTACCTTCTTCAGTGCATCTACTGTATATCTTTTTTTTAAATGTGGGAACCAGAATTGAACACAGTGCTCAAGGTGTGCTCTCACCTTGGAGTGATACAGAGGCATTATGACATTCTCCATTTTATTCACCTTTCCCTTCTTAATAATTCTTAACATTCTGTTTGCTTTTTTGACCACTGCAGCACTCTGAGCCAACAAATTCAATGTATTGTCTACTATGACACCTAGATCTTTTTCCTAGCATGAAAACTAACCATATAATTACAGCATGGGTTATTTTCCCTATATGCATCACCTTTCATTTGTCCATGTTAAATTTCATCTGCAGTTTGGATGCCCAATCTTCCAGTCTCGCAAGGTCTTTTTGCAATTTATTACTATCCGCTTGTGATTTAACTACTCTAAATAATTTTGTGTCACCTGCAAATTTGATCACTTCTCTCATTGTTCCCCTTTCCAGATCATTTATAAATATATTGAACACCACTGATCCCAGTATAGATCCCTGAGGCACTCCACTGTTTACCTCTCTCCACTGAGAAAATGGACCATTTAGTCATACTCTTTGTTTCCTGTCTTTTAACCAGTTTGTAATCCACAAAAGTACATTGCTTCTTATTCCATAACTTTTTAATTTTCTTAGAAGCCTCTCATGGGGGACTTTGTCAAGAAAACCTTTGTACAATACTGTACCTTCAACTCCTTCCCTCTGATGAAAAACCCTCTCCCCAATAGATTGGAAACTGATTCCCTGGTACCAAGGGCACTCAGATCCAAAGGAACCAAAATAGACTTTAACACAACAAGAGGCAAAAAAACAAAACGAGACAGGAAGGGTGGAAAAATTCCTCATCTCTCAAATGAGAGGATAGTCAATGAGGAAATATCAACTCAAAGTTGAAACTCCTTTGCATCTGATCACTGACTGATCTATCCATTGGAGAGAGAGAGAGCAGCAGAATCTTCCATATCCTGTGATCTAACCTTACACAGCGATGCCCCAAATCCTCTGTGAAGGGGTACCAAGGTTCTCACAGGTAGAGTCTCCAAAATGTGACTCCAAAAGTGTAAACATGACAAAAATAGGACAGACAGAAGACTGATTCCAGAAGTGCAACTCAGTATAAACCTCTTAAGTTAGAAAAATAACAGGAGGCATAAACATTCTGCCTTCTGAAAGACTAACTAAAAATCCACACCCTAGGATGGTGGCATGGGTTTATAAGCTGCTACAGCATAACATCTGCAGCTTCCACACAGAGGACACAAACCCATACCTCTCTTCACTAAATCTCTGTGAACTTCCCCAGCTAGTTAGTAAGGAATCTAACTAGCTTACAAAAACAAAACATAAATGTTCTTCCTGTATATCCTAATCCATTTGAAAACAGAACTTTCCTGAATGATCCAGTCTTAGAGGAGGCAGCATTACCTGTCTCAAACTACTATGTGTAAGACAATGGTGCAGTCTCCCAAAGTAATCATCTCCCTTTTCCCCACCCCATCCCCCCACTGGACTTGATAGAGAACTGCTGCTTATTCGGTGGTAACATAGTAACAAATTACAATGCTAAATGATGGCAGATAAAGGCCAAAATGAACCATCCAGTCTGCCCAGTTGAAATTCATCCACTTTGGCTAGATTCAAATACAAATTTCCATAGGCAACCTAACACCAGCTTCCCCCACCCCATGTCTTTTTCACCTGTCTTCTCAACCCTTTCTCCACCACTGACCTCCACATCTGTCCCAAGTATACCTAAAATCCACCACTGAGATAGCATGTACCACCTCCACCAGATCTCTTCAGGCCTAACATCTTCAAGTTTATTTCTTAGAAAAAAAAACCCAATGCGTATCCCAACATCCACGCTCCCTTCTCTGTCTTATTACCAAATTTTGTAATAATCCTCGCATCCACTAAGGTTAATGATGCTGATGTTTCATCTAATTGAAATTTTAGTTTTAACCTTGGTCCCCCTGTTTTTACAAGCCTCATACTGTTTTGTACCACTGCTCTTTATGGCTATAACCATCACAACACTGCACAAATTTATCCCAAGGCTTTCTTGGCTGCCGCTACAAAATAACACTGCTGCTTATTGTTTTAACTTCCACTGTGTGCAGGTTACCCCAGGCCTATTTGATTAGTCTCTTTTCCTACCAATAGCTATAAGCCTTGCAGCCATTATCTACTTTTAAAATCCTTTGACAATGCCCCTGTGAGTCTTGGATGGTGGCCATATTATGCAACCATCATCCTGAAACTGGCTAGGCTGCCTCTAATACTGGTGGGCAGTATGCAGATCTAAATATTGACAGGCCAAGGTGACAAGTCTTAAGATTTTTGCTCCGGTAGAGAGTCCAGATGCAGTGTGAGCAAATGCCAGGATACCATGTTAGAAACCGTTGTACGTGAAATGAGCTACTCATTTTTAGGTGAAGTTTCAAAGGAGTTACACGAGTAAATGTAACCTACTATCATAGCAATTTTCAAACGCCATTTATGTTCCTAAAGTGCACTTGCATGTGAATATCCTATGGACAATGAAATGACATATATTGTAGCAATTTTCAAAAGCCCACTTACACGGGTAAAGTGCATTTACATGTGTAAAACCCAATTTTAAGCATGTAAATGCTTTTGAAAATCAAGCTGTTTTTGTTTACTGTATCCATGCTGGAATAGCCTCATGTTTATGCAATTGTGTGTAAAAATGCTGGCACACTTCTGTATGTGTTTAAAGTGTGTGTGGCTCTTTTGTAACACAGATATTATTTTATGCCAGAATTCATTAACCTTTATAAAGTTTCTGATATGGCAGGGCAGCATTGTCACCTTCGGTTTAGCAGACACACTTGCTGCATCCTGAAGAGAAGAGACTGATCTGATAGCACTCATTGTCTATGACAGTTGTTTTGTTTAGGCACTTGGTCTCTGAGGTATAGTACCAGATGTGCAATAGAGAGTGGAACTGTCTACAATCTGATAACATTTCAGTTCAGAAATAGAATGCAAGCCCTATTTTGTGATAACTATGATTTATTGCAGGGTCTGAAATCAATCTCTTTGCCATTGAAATTAAGCTCATAGTTGTGTTAATTAACTTGCTAATTTTTTGGAAGTTCATTATTTTTTCTTGATATAGTTTGACATTTATTACCTTTTACCTAAAGCAGCAGGAGTAGCTAAAAACAAGAATAATTTATGGCATTCCACTGACAGTCAAACAAAATCATTAAGATTCCTCTTTCAAGTTTGATTTTTTTCTTTTTTAATCTTTCTTCTGAACAGATATTTTATCTGAAGCGTTTGAAAGCTCCTCCTGTTTAGCAGCACCTATGATGATTAATATAAGCACATCAGGGATGTGGCAGTGCTGATTCTTTTGTGAGCCTCAAGCAAGGATCTAGCTGACAGAGTACATGCAATAGGGCAAATTTGAAGCCATGTGGGCATCTTCAATCTACAGGTTTGCAAGCAAATTTTTCAAAGGCAAATTCCCCGTGGAGCTTGCCTTTGAAAATTCAGGCTGCAAGACTAAGCGGGTACTTTTATACCCGCGTAATTGGTGCTTGCATGGGAGCCAGTCGCAAGGTACAAGCTAGAAATCACATGCAGAGAACTGAAAATGGAACATCCATGTGTACTTTCATGGGCAAACCTTATGCCATTCGTTTTTCATGAGGGTCAAAATACCATGCTGTGAAACGGAGTGCATAATTTTAACCACACAGAGGGGCGATGGCAATTTTTGAGGGCCCTTATACACAGGTAAGCATGCATGTGCTCATGTAAAGAGTTTTTAATATTGCCCCCTAAAGTATCAATGGCATGGAAGAGTCCATGAAAGATTTCTCAAAACACGTATGGGGCAATAATAAAAGTACATTTCGTTTAACCAAAATAAGGTTGAAAATGTCTTTGAACTAAAATGCTATGACAAACGACAGGACTAGATCAGTGTTTCTCATTCAGAATCATGGAGAAGTAACCACTGCCTGTTGCTCAGATTCAGAGCAGCACTTGGGCTCCGTGGTAATTAACAGACAGCAAACAAGACATGGATAGCTAAGACCCAGTTTGGGCTGTACACACATTGCACACAGCACCTCCTAATTTTCCAGTCTGTCTTATCCACAGGCTGAGTGAGACAGAGAGAGTATGCACTGAGTGTGGGATGTGACTCGCTTTAAGTGTTGGGAGCAGTAGCAGTAAAGGGTCTCTGTCAGCCAAGGTAGCTAACTGAGATGGCTGTCCACAAGACACTGACTTCTCACTTCTCCTGCACACTTATATAGAAGTAGCTGGTCCAACATGTTAGGTGGGGCTTTCAATGCTTTCCTAGCTCTTATTTTGGCTATATGAGTTTTCTCCCTTTCCACACTTCCTGCTCCATGTTGGTTAGTGTGCCATCCAATGTTTTTGTTAATGAATTTGTGCCTTAGGTGTGAAAAGGTTGGGAAACACTGGGCTACAGATTAAGACCACAATAGGACTTAATGGAGCCTGCAAATAGCTCAAGTACATTTTTGGATGACTAGGGTTCAAATCCTACTGCTGCGCCTTGTGACTGAGTGAGACAGAGAGAGTATGCACTGAGTGCCCGATGTGACTCATTTTAAGTGTTGGGAGCAGTAGCAGTAAAGGGTCTCTGACAGCCAAGGTAGCTAACTGAGATGGCTGTCCACACGACACTGACTTCTCACTTCTCCTGCACACTTATATAGAAGTAGCTGGTACAACATGTTAGGTGGGGCTTTCAATGCTTTCCTAGCTCTTAATTTGGCTATATGAGTTTTCTCCCTTTCCACACTTCCTATTCCATGGTGGTTAGTGTGCCATACAATGTTTTCATTAATGTAGGTGTGCCTTAGGTGTGAAAAGGTTGGGAAACACCGGGCTACAGATTAAGACCACAATAGGACTTAATGGAGCCTGCAAATAGCTCAAGTACATTTTTGGATGACTCTAGAGTTCAAATCCCACTGCTGCCCCTTGTGACATTGGGCAAGTCATGTCACCCCCATTGCTTCAGGTATAAACTTACTGGGAGATGCATCAAGCCGTGGTAGGACTCTAACATGTGTTAAACAGTATGGGCCAGATTTTAAAAGGACTATGCGCGTAAATGTTCCTGTGCACGCCAAGCCTATTTTGCATAGGCCCGGCGACGCATGCAAGCCCCGGGATGCGCTTATGTCCTGGGGCTTTGTGAAAGGGGCGGGGTGGGGCGGGACTGAGGCCTCCGGCACAGTGGCCGTACTACGCCTGCCCAGAGGCAGGCGCAACTTATTAAACAAAGGTTAGGGGGGGGTTTAGATAGGACTGGGGGCGGGTTAGGTAGGGGAAGGGGGGGCGGGAGGGAATGGGTAAAGCCATTGGGACTCCCCTAGGGCTCGGCATGCACAAGGTGCACTAGTATGCACCCCCTTGCGCGCGCCGATCCAGGATTTTATAACATGTGCTCGACTGCGCCGGGTAGCACGCACAAATGTACCCCGTGCGCGTAGGTTTTAAAATCCGGCCCTATATATCTTGCGATATATGCTGTTTATCTTGAGATATAGCTCTATCACTCGATATCGCACAATATACATGATATTTTGCATAGTCCTGCCCAGATCCCCTCCCCTATTACAATGAGCTGCTTTGCATATGATTTGCATGCATGAATTTTGCAAATCGATGCAAAGCAACTCATTAATAGGCAATCTGATGTAAATAACTTAACGCAGCTGACATTGAAAGTTGTCAACCTCCTCTGGAAAAAGTAATCTAACGCGGGAGCCTCGGGATCCTAATGCGGGTCCCAAGGATCCTGTGTTAGATTTAAAGGTCCATACAAACATTTTTAAAAATCCCATGCAAAAAAGGAAAAGGGTGTGAGCGAATCAAAGCTGACCCCCTGCTCACCCTGGGGCCACCTCTCAAGGTGTCACAAGTAGTCACACAAGGACAGCCCCCTCAAACCCCCAACCCTGTCAGCATAAATTAAAGTGTTACCCCTACCCACTTTTCCATACAAATATGTAACTCCTTCCACCCCCTTCAACGGTAATACCTAATCATAGTATAGGGACCCCCCCCCAAATACCTCCCCCTCCCCCATCCCCGTGTTAAAAATAATCATTGGTTTCTAGTGTAAACATAAACCTACACCCCCTGAGCCCTTCTCCCATAACCCCTAAATTCAAAGCTGCCAGATTGCTCCAGGGTTTGCTCCAGGGTTTGGACCTGACCTTGCTCCAGTTTATACTAGAAACCAATACATTTTTTTAATACTTGAGGGATGGGGGAGAGGGAGCTATTGGGGAGTCCCTATATCCCAGTTATTTTGTATTACTATGGGGGGAGGGAGAAATGGGGAGTTACCTTGCTGACACATTTCTAAGGAGAGGGAGTGGGGGAATTAATTTTATGCTGACAGGGTTGGGGGGAGGGGCATTGCCATGCAACTGCTGGATGGAGCCTATGGCCGAGGTCACATTGGCCATAGGCCAGCTACAGCTCTGGGCTCTACAATCTATCTTTGAATTTTGCAGAAAGATGAACAAATCTAAATCTTCTATATGGTCTTCCTCCCTCTCTATATCCTCTCTGAAAGAGGGTAGCACAACAGGAAGGTAATCCAATTTGGTTAAGGGAGGCAAAGACTCAGAATGTATTTGTAACACTTCCGAATAATATTTCCTAAGTAACTCCAAGGGGGAAATTAAAGAAGATTGAGGAACATTAATAAATCTCAAGTCTCCCAAGATGATTTTCATAGTTTTCCAACCTATGATGGGAGTTTCCATTATCTTTAATTAATGCCATATTATTCTCCTGAGGCTCCTTAACATACCCCAACAATTCTTGAATTTTATTTTCACATTGAATATGTTTGTGAATATGAGAAGATACAGTAATTGAAAGATCATTAACCGAAGACAAAACATTTTCAATACTAGAAGTAATAAAATTCTGTAACACAATTGATGTCCATAATGTTTCAAGAGTATTCATAATAGGAGAGGATGCAACAACTCACCGATTTTCAAAGGCCGTCGTGCATAAAAAACGGGAGATATGCACGTAGCCAGGCCGCGCACATGCAACAGGCATTTTCAAAGGCCCACGGCCAGGCACGTATTTCCTGGTATGCTCAGAAGAGCGAGCTTCTAAAAAAGAGGCAGGACAGGGGAGGGCCGGGGCGGGATCTGGGCGGGGTGCAGGTGTCCCGATGAAGCGCATGCAGGCAGCCGGCCAGCCCGAGCAACCTACTGCTGCTCTGGAGGGCAGGTAAGTATTGAAATAAAAAGAAGAAACTAATTAGAACATAAGATCATAAGGAATTGCCTTACTGGGTCAGAGCAAGGGTCCATCAAACCCAGCATCCTGTTTCTAACAGTGGCCAATAAAGGCTACAAGTACCTGGCAAGTATCCAAATACTAAGTAGATCCCATGCTATTTTCAAACGGGCCCGGTTACATGCGTAAACGCTGGGACGTGTGTAAGTGCTGGGGCTTTAAAATGGAGCAGTCCGAGAAGCGGGGCAGGGTAGGGCTAGAGGCGCCTGGCACAGCAGTCATTTGTCACTGTGCCGGGGGATTGTGCGCCGGCAGGGTGCCGGTGTGCGCAACTTGCTCCTGCTCCTTGGCAGGAGCAAAAGGTAAAAAAAAAAAACAAAACTGGGGTAGTTAGGATAGGGATAGTGGGAGGTCAGCATAGGGGAAGGGGAAGAAAGGTTAGGGTAGAGGGTTTGGAAGTTTCCTCCCAGTCCACTCCTTAATTGGAGCCGGCTGGGAGGGAACTTGGGAAAGCCTCGATGCGTCGCTGCACGTATTAGCAAATTTATACCGTACCTTGCGTGCGCTGACCTGAAATTTTATAACATGCGCACATAAGTTTTGAAAATCTACCCCTAGTCAACTTGATTAATAGAAGTTAATGGACTTCTCCAAGAACGTATCCAAACCTTTTTTAAACCCAGCTACACTAACTGCACTAACCACATCTTCTGGCAACAAGTTCCAGAGCTTAATTGGGCATTGAGTGAAAAAGAATTTTCTCCGATTAGTTTTAAATGTGCTACTTGATAACTTCATGGAGAGAACCCTATTCCTTTTATTATCTGAAAGAGTAAATAACCGATTCACATGTGCCTGTTCTAGACCTCTCATGATTTTAAAGACCTCTATCATATCCCCCCTCAGCCATCTCTTCTCCAAGCTGAACAGCCCTAACCTCTTTAGCCTTTCCTCATAGGGGAGCTGTTCCATCCCCTTTATCATTTTGGTTGCCCTTCTCTGTACCTTCTCCATCACAACTATATCTTTTTTGAGATGCGGTGACCAGAATTGTACACAGTACTCAAGGTACGGTCTCACCATGGAGCGAAAGAGTGGCATTATGACATTTTCCATTTTATTCACCATTCCCTTTCTAATAATTCCCAACATTCTGTTTGTTTTTTTTACTTCCGCAGCACACTGACCCTATGTTCCCTGTACGTACCTGGATCAGTCCAGACAGTGGGTTATATCCCCCGACCAGCAGATGGAGTCAGAACAGAGTTTGAGAGCGTCAGCATATAGAGTAGTGCACCCTCTGCTGGAGCTCAGTATTCTTCTGACTCCAGCAGATGCGAGTGGGCGGGATCCACTAGCTCCCCCAGATTGACAGGGTTTCTTCATTTTTAGTTATTGCTTTCTTTTTCTCCACAGTATTTCCCTGTCTTATGTTTCTCTTCATTTTGGATCCTTAAAGTTAAAAAAAAAAAAAAAAGTTTTCAATTTTTGAGGAGGCGTGTGTCTGTGGCTTTGCCTTCTCTATTCTGTACTCCTTTCCTCTTCCGTTGGGGTAAGTGGAAGTTTTTTGAGTTTCTTTCTCCACAGGTTTGCTTCTTTTTGGTGGTGCCCCGTGGATGCCGGTGGTTCCGGCCGCTCCACTCATCGTTGGGGGTCCCGCGGTTCGCAAGCTCCGCCCGTGGGTGTGTGCTCAACTAAAACGGGGGTTTTCCCCCGCAGTTACTGGACCCCTTCGGCGGGTTGTTAGGGCCATTTCCAGGCCCCCCCCATGGCACCAGCTCGTCTTTGCCCCCCCCCCCCCCCCCGAGGCTTTTCTTTTTCCCGGTGCTGACATGCCGCGGTCCTCTAGGTGTGAGGCCTGCGGCGAGCCGGGAAATCAATTTCTGAGGGAGGGGCTTTGTGAGCGGTGCTTCCCCGACGGGGAAGGCACCCTGCAGTCCTCCGGTGCGATTTCGGACCTGCCTCCTCCTCAGCTCGGGTGGCGCGGGCCGGCCACAACGCCGCCTTTGGCGGGAACGGCGGCCATTTTAGGGGGTCAGCGTGAGACGGACTCGCTCCCAGATGCAGACAGGATTGGTTGCACTGGCTCTCAACAGGCTTTGCCCCCGGCGGGAGGTTTGCCCGACCGGGGCTCCCAGGACGGTCCCCCCCAGGGATTCCAATCAGCTCTCCGTTTTTCTCACCTGACTTTATTCTGGCAATGCACATGGCTTATTTGCAGGGTATGGGAGCGCAGGCGCCTAATTGCCTGGGGGCCCCTCCCCCCAAGGTTCCTAAACTTGATGTTGGTCTCACCGCCTCGTCCGTTACGCCTGGATCCCTGCCGGGTCCCTCTCCTGTGCCACCCCGGCGTACCACGGGGGCGGCTTCGCCGTTGAGAGACGTCTCCCCGGAACCCCCAGAGGCGCATCCGGATGGACATACGGAGGGGGACGACCCTCGAGCCCTACGGATTTTTCAAAAAGAAGAGCTGGATGAACTCATCCACCACATTATTCAGGAGCTGGACCTCGACCCACCTCCAGATCTGCCGATCCCTGTGGCTCCTGCCGTCGCCACGTCGTCTCACAAAGGAGATCCAGTACTTGCCGCCCTCCGTCCTAGAGCAAGGGCTTTCCCTATTCATGAGTCCTTCCTACAGCTTCTCACCAGGGAGTGGGACACTCCCGAGGCATCCTTGAAAGTCACACGTGCCATAGAAAAGCTATACCCGCTCCCTGAGGATTTTTTGGATCTTATCAAGGTTCCCAAGGTGGACTCAGCGGTGTCGGCAGTGACCAAGAGGACAACCATCCCGGTCACGGGGGGAACGGCCCTGAGGGATACGCAGGACCGTAAACTAGAGACCTTCCTCAAGAGGGTCTTCGAAGTCTCTGCCCTGGGTATGCGGGCCGTGATGTGCAGTTCGCTCGCGCAAAGGGCCAGCTTACTCTGGGTACAGCAGCTTCTCACCTCTCAGGAATTGCTCCCCGAAGAGGCCGCCCAGGCGGACCGGCTGGAATCTGCCATAGCATACGGGGCGGACGCCCTGTATGATCTCTTTCGCGTAATGGCGAGGTCCATGGTTTCGGTTGTAGCAGCCCGACGGCTCTTGTGGCTTCGCAACTGGGCAGCGGATGCTTCCTCCAAGTCGAGCCTTGGCTCCCTCCCTTTTCGGGGGAAGTTCTTATTTGGAGAGGACCTGGATCAGATCATCAAGTCACTGGGGGAAAATTCGGTGCATCAGCTGCCGGAGGATTGACAGCGTTCCTTCAGATCATTTTCTTCCGGTAGAACCAGGGCCAGGGCACAGCGACGTTATAGGTCTTACCGAAAGTCCGCTTCCCGGACACAGCAGACAAGACCCCAGCCTTGGTCTCGTTCCTTTCGTGGGCGGAGGCCCGCGAGAGAGGGTCCAGGGCAGGGAATTCCGCCCACAAAGTCATCCCAATGATGCCAAAGGAGCTCACTTCTCACCTCCCCGGATCGGAGGCCGCCTCATGGACTTCTACGAGGAGTGGGCAGTTGTCTCCACAGACCAGTGGGTGCTGGACACCATAAGAGACAGTTACGCCTTGGAATTTGTCCGCCCCCCGAGGGACCGGTTCATCTTCTCCCCCTGTGGTTCAGATCTCAAGAGGATAGCGGTTCAACAAACACTAGACCGACTGCAGGAAATAGGGGCCATCGTTCCCGTCCCCTTCGACGAGGTGGGCTTGGGCCACTATTCCATTTACTTCATCGTTCCCAAAAAGGACGGTTCCTTTCACCCCATCCTGGACTTAAAGGAGGTAAACAAGGCCCTCAGGATCACCCGGTTCCGCATGGAGACTCTCCGATCAGTGATTGCCGCAGTGCACAAGGGAGAATTCCTCGCTTCACTGGACCTCTCGGAAGCGTACTTGCACATTCCCATCCTGCCGGCTCACCGGCGGTATCTTCGCTTCAAGATTCTCGGTCAACACTTTCAGTTCAAGGCGCTTCCCTTCGGTTTGGCGACCGCACCTTGGACCTTCACAAAGATCATGGTAGTGGTGGCGGCGGCCCTCCGCAAGGAGGGTATCCTAGTACATCCGTACCTAGACGACTGGCTGATTCGAGTGAAGTCCTTCTCACATGGTCAGACCTCAGTGGCCAGAGTAGTACAATTCCTACGCTCTCTGGGCTGGGTGGTGAACCTTCCAAAGAGTTCCCTTGTGTCCTCGCAACACCTGGATTTCTTAGGGGCGAGCTTCGATACCCGGCGGGGGATGGTGTTCCTGCGCCAGGACAAGGCGCAAGCCCTGAGAGAGCACGTGTCTCGGTTTTCGGCTCTGGAAGAACCAACCGCATGGAATTATCTGCAGCTCCTGGGAGTAATGGCCTCCACCATCGACATGGTACCCTGGGCGTTTGCACACCTGCGTCCACTGCAGGCGTCCCTACTATCCCGCTGGAAACCAGTCTCCCAGGAGTATCAGGTGATCCTGCCGCTTCCACCATTAGCCAGGAAAAGCCTGGATTGGTGGCTTGTCCCCTCGCATCTGGCTCGGGGAGTCTCGCTCGAGGTTCCCAATTGTGTGGTGGTGACCACCGATGCCAGCCTCGCGGGATGGGGCGCTGTCTGCGAAAGAAGCGCCACTCAAGGGACTTGGACGCCAGAGGAGGCAAAGTGGCTGATCAATCGCCTAGAAACCAGAGCCGTGCGTTTCGCTCTCCAGCGTTTTCTTCCCCTGGTGCGACACAGGGAGGTGAGGATCCTCGCGGACAACGCCACCACAGTGGCCTACATCAATCGGCAAGGGGGGACAAGAAGCAAGCATGTCTCCCTCGAGTCTACTCCCCTGATGAAGTGGGCGGAGAGCAATCTCGTCCGGATAGCGGCCTCTCACATCGCCGGGGTGGACAACGTTCAGGCAGACTTCCTGAGTCGTCAACAGCTAGACCCCGGCGAGTGGGCTCTCTCCGACGAGGCAATGCATCTCATCATCCGTCGTTGGGGGACTCCACGCCTCGATCTCATGGCGACCTTTTTCGCCAAGGCTCCACGCTTCTTCAGCCGCAGAAGAGAGCGCGGCGCAGAGGGGGTGGATGCCCTCGCCCTTCCGTGGCCGTCGGATCAACTGCTCTATGTGTTTCCTCCTTGGCCTCTGGTCAGCAAGGTTCTCCGCAGGTTAGAACATCATCGAGGGACTGTAATTCTCGTCGCCCCAGAATGGCCCCGTCGGCCATGGTTCGCAGATCTACTTCAGATGACGGTGGACGGCCCACTTCGCCTGTCCCATCTTCCTCATCTTCTGCGCCAGGGTCTGGTATTTTTCGAGCAGGCAGAACTCTTCTGTCTTGTGGCCTGGCTTTTGAACGGCGCCGTCTCCGCCACAGAGGCTACCCGGAGACAGTGATCTCAACGATGCTTCGTTCCCGCAAGCCTTCGACCTCCGTCGCTTACGTTCGAGTTTGGAAGGTCTTCGAAGCATGGTGTTCCGACCGCGGAGTCCAAACCATGGAAGCGACTGTCCCGCTGATCCTTCATTTCCTACAGGATGGTCTGGATAAGGGTCTCGCCTATAATTCGCTCCGGGTTCAGGCCTTGAATGTCTTGGTACAGAAGGACTGCTCTCTACCCCTTCAGCCGGATATCGCACGTTTTCTGAAGGGTGCCAAACACCTGCGGCCACCGGTCAGGGATCCTTTCCCTTCTTGGAGCCTCAACTTGGTGCTGCGCACGCTGTCGGGCCCTCCTTTTGAACCCCTGAGGGGGTCCTCCCTCAAGGACCTGACCCTCAAGACAGTTTTCCTGGTAGCCATCTCTTCTGCTCGCCGGATTTCAGAACTTCAAGCCTTGTCCTGCCGAGACACTTATCTGCGTTTCTCCGACTCCGGGGTTTCCCTTCGTACGGTGCCATCCTTCCTACCAAAGGTGGTCTCGGCCTTCCACGTCAATCAAACGGTGGAGCTTCCAGCGTTTTCTCCAGCTCCTGGACGTCAAGCGTGTACTGCTCCGCTACCTGGAGGTTACCAATGACTTCCGGGTATCTGATCATTTGTTTGGTCAGGACAGAGGAGAGGTTCTCAGGCATCCAAGACGACTATTGCTCGCTGGATAAAGGACGCCATCTCTTCCGCTTACATTGCGGCGGGGCGGGTGCCGCCTCGCAGTGTCTCGGCTCATTCCACGCGATCCCAAGCGGCGTCCTGGGCGGAATCTCGCTCTGTTTCCTCCTAGGAAATCTGCCGTGCGGCGACATGGAAGTCGTTGCACACTTTTTCCAGACATTACAGAATACACCTGGCGCCTCAGTGCACGGGTTCTTTTGGCGATCAGGTTCTCCGAGCAGGTCTCTCAGGATCCAACCCGGTTTAGGGAAGCTTGGGTACATCCCACTGTCTGGACTGATCCAGGTACGTACAGGGAAAAGAAAATTATTCCTTACCTGCTTATTTTCGTTCCTGTAGTACCATGGATCAGTCCAGACACCCGCCACTAGGGGTTTCATTAGGTCCTGCTCGGATTCTTCCAGGTATCTTTCATTCTGTTTGTCTCTGATTATTGTTACTGTTCACAGCTCCTCACAAGTTGACTGTTGCTGGTCCCGTTGACCGCTTGTTTACTTATATCTTTCTCTGTTTCTCTTTGGGAACGGTTCTGGATCCAAAATGTTGTGTTTTTTGCTTTTGGGCTTTGCTATGCGTAATACTGAGCTCCAGCAGAGGGTGCACTACTCTATATGCTGACGCTCTCAAACTCTGTTCTGACTCCATCTGCTGGTCGGGGGATATAACCCACTGTCTGGACTGATCCATGGTACTACAGGAACGAAAATTAGCAAGTAAGGAATAATTTTCTTATTTCAATGCCTCAATCTTTTTCCTGGGTGCTAACTCCTAATATGGAACCTAACATCGTGTAACTACAGCATGGATTATTTTTCCCTATATGCATAACCTTGCACTTGTCCACATTAAATTTCATCTGCCGTTTAGATGCCCAATCTTCCAGTCTTGCAAGGTCCTCCTGCAATTTATCACAATCCGCTTGTCATTTACTCTGCAAATTTGATTATCTCACTCGTATTCCTTTGCAGGTCATTTATAAATGTATTGAAAAGCATGGGTCCAAGTACAGATCACCCCAACATTCTCATTAGTAAACACAGAAGCAAAGAATTCATTTGGTCTTTCTGCAATGGCCTTTTCTTCCCTAAGAGCCCCTTTAACCTCATCTAATGGTCCATCCGACTCTCTCACAGGTTTCTTGCTTTGGATATATTTTAAAAAGATTTATTATGAGTTTTTGCCTCTATGGCCAACTTAATTTTAAATTCTCTTAGCCTGCCTTATCAGTGTTTTACCCTTAACTTGACAATGCTTATGCTTTTTCCTATTTTCTTCACATGGATCCTTCTTCAAATTTTTGCAGGATGTTTATTTGGCTAAAATAGCCTCTTTCACCTCACCTTTTAACCATGCCGGTAATCATTTTGCCTTAGTCCCACCTTTCTTAATGCGTGGAATACTTCTGGACTGCACTTGTATTTTTAAACAATGTCCACGCCTGGTTCAAGTATTGAAAAAGCCTATGCCCTGCCCAAACCATGCCTTCCCTGCCCCTTTTTGAGAAATTCTGAGATTTGTGCACAGCGGCATATATGAGCATATCTAGGTGACTTATAATATCCACTCGGCATGCGTGAGCCTGATATATTCGCACATCCCTTAATTAAAGCATGCTTTTTGATTGCCACAGCACACTGAACCGACAATTTCAATGTATTATCAACTATGATGCCTAGATATTTTTCCTGGGTGGTAACTCCTAAGATAGAACCTAACATCGTGTAACTATAGAATGGGTTATTTTTCCCTATATGCATCACCTTTCTTTTGTCCATGTTACATTTCATCTGCCATTTGCATGCCCAATCTTCCAATCTCGCAAGGTCCTCCTGCAATGTATCACAATCCACTTGTGATTTAACTACTTGCATAATTTTGTGTGCATGAGACTAAAAATATGCACATATTTGATGCTTTTAAAAGAGCATGTATGTGAGTACAAGCTACATACCCATGTCTTCAATATGTTAATTTTACATATGTAAATGTTTTGAAAATTCACCTTGGTTTCAGAACAAAATCTTGGAAACAAAGGTAGGTGATTTGTTTTTAAGGGGCAGATTTTAAAACTTATGCGCGGGTGTAGATTTGTTCACACAACCCAGCGCGAACAAATCTACGCCCGATTTTATAACATACGTGCGCTGTCGCCGCATGTTATAAAATCCGGGCTCGGCACGCACAAGGGGGTGCATACATGGGCACCTTGCACGCGCCGAGCCCGAGGGGAGCCCCGATGGCTGGCCCCGTTCCCTCCAAGGCCGCTCCGAAATCGGAGCGGCCTTGGAGGGAACTTTTTTTCTGGCCCCCCCCCCCACCTTCCCCTCCCTTCCCCTATCTAACCCACCCCCAGACCTACCTAAATCCCCCCCACCTTATTTTATTTCTTACGCCTGCCTCTGGCAGGCGTATCTTGTGCGCGCCAGCAAGCTGCCGGCACGCAAACCCCCGGCACGACCGGAATGGAGGAGGGCTCGGGACACGCCCCTGGACCACCCCAGACCACTGTCATGCCCCCGGACCGCCCCCTGACCCCGGACATGCCCCTGGACCGCCATCATGCCCCCGGACCCGCCCCCAGACCACCCACTTTTGAAAGCCCCGGGACTTACGCTCGTCCAGGGGCTTACGCATGCCACCGAGCCTGTGCAAAATAGGCTCGGCGCGCGCAGGGGCATATTTTCTCAGGTTACGCGCATAGCCTTTGAAAATCTGCCCCTAAGGTAGTAATTTTGAAAAGGATTTACATGTGTAAAACTGGATTTTATTTGAGTAAGTAAATGCACTTTACTTGAGTAAGTGGGCTTTTGAAATTTGCTACAATATTTGCCATAGAATTATCCATAGAATTTACTCACGTAAGAGCACTTTACTTGAGTTAATGGCTTTTGAAAATTCCTATGATACTATGTTACATAAACACGCATAGCTCCTTTGAAACTTATCTACTATCAATGCATTTATCACTAGTTTTTCAGAATTATACTTTTTTTCAGCAGGTCAATGAAAAATGAGGCTGATAAAGGAAGCTTAATTCTCAAAAGTTACTCACAAATGCATTAAATAAGTCAATTAAAAATAAATCATCTACATTTTTCTTGACCTTTTTTTCTGTATATCTAAGCAAACTAACATGGAGTGAGGTTCCCAAGGGTTTGACTCAGGAGTAACACCAGAAAATATTTATATTCATGGAAAGGGTGGTGGATACATGGAATGGCCTTCCAGTGGAGGGGGTGGGGATGCAAACAGTAATGGAATTCAAGAAAGCCTGGGGAGAAGCACAGAGAATCCCTGGTTGCAAAGATGTGAGCAGAAAGCCAGAAATCAGCTAGGATCCATGGCATTGCACCAGGAATGAAACAGGGCAGATTAGATGGGCCTTACAGTTATTACCTGCTGTCATATTCTGTACTGAAGGATGAAATTCTGAAAGTAATATATGAATATATTACATTTTCAGGAAATCAGTCTTCATGTTCTTCTGCCTGACATAGCTTTCCCTGTTTGGCTGTCAGGGACAGAGTTCATCATATAATGAACCTTTTAAAGAAGATGGTGAAAGACTGTTAGTCAATGTTATCCCGTCAGTAGGTAAGAAACAACATGTTTTAACTAGCGTTGAGAGGTAAAGAGAAATTTGGAATAAATGACCCTGCACTCACTAATGATTTATTAGATTATATCTGACCTTAGCACAGTGACTGAGGCTAATACATGGAGAAAGGCAGGTATGATTGCCTTTGTGGGTGTGAGATGAGCAGTGAGTCCCATACAAAATGAGCAATATTTTGATTTAAAACAAACACAGGGAACCTTGGTATGATTAGGGGCAATGTGGTTCTTTCCACAGGCAGTCACATTATTTGTAGAATTTAGTTTTAAAGCACTTTCACCAAATTAAACATTTTTTTTTTTTTGTTATTTCAGTATGGTGTGTTGTGGGGGGAGCCTTTCTGACTTGAATTATTTTATTGTAATTCTGACCAGTCGAATGAGTTAAGTTCAAACTCTGAATTGTTAAAGTCTATCCAAAAGGTTAGCTTGCCCTCATGTAGTCTCTCTTTGGAATTATACTTTCTGCTTATTATCCAGGATGTTTTAAATCTAACTCGACTTGTTTGCTAATCATTATATTGGAACACATAGCAAGTGCCTCCATAGATGCACCCCAGTCACAATACAAAACTCTGGTATGTTGTTAGTCACATCTGTTCCACCCCCTCTTACAGCAAAACACATTGTGGCTTACATCCCTCTTGAACAGCCTCCAAATAACAGACAGCTGTCAACAGCAAGGAAAAGAGTCTCAGGAAGGCACAGGGGAATCAACAGCTGACAAATGCAAATTATTTGTTTCTGCAAGTCTGTTGTCTTGTCCTTTCTCCCTTGATATGAATATTGAGAGCATCAACACCTGCAACAGGTACACAACAAACGAGGGAACCTATAGTTATGATTCATTCAATTACTGCAGTACTTCTCCAGTAGAAGTCCCTTCAAAAACTACCCTCCCTAGGATTTTGGCCTGGAAGGGCTTAATGCCGTTTAGTGAATCGCGCATTCACCCAGGGGAAGAGGGAAGGTGCAGATGTTATAGTGTATTTTAGCACTCCTTGGTAAATAGGAACCTAAGACAGTAACTGTTGAAGTTCCAAAAATTCTGCAGCAAAAGTGATTTGCTTCTGAGGTAAAATACTGGCTATGCAATTGAAATTTTAATTCGTCAACCTTGCTTTTTCATTAAAATTTATGGACAAATAGGTTGAATTAGCACATGCTTGTGACCAGTAGCACCACGCCTCAAGGCTTCAGCGTTAACAAATGACCATTTGCGTATTGTTCATAAGGCTTCATAATTCAAGTACACATTTTTTTTTTTAAATCAACCTAAACTTATCAAAAGTATAAATAAAAGTTTATGAAAGATATGAAAATGACTAGAAGGTTATGTTGCATCCTAGCTCAGTGATGATACTGCCAATTTGAACTTTTTTGTGTATATGTTACCTTTACTACATGTCCAAAATGATGTTAATGTTGAAAGCAGCATGCAGGAACACATGTGCATGCGTTTGTCAGCCCATGCCCAGGAACAAGTTCATTTCATAACATACATATGGATATGTGTGCATGTTATAAAATAGCCTGGACATGCGCACATTGTAAATGGACGTGTGCATGTGCACACAAATCCTGCATCTACCATGTAAGTGGGTAAATTTTACAAGGGACGTGCACTGACGCCGTTTGCCATTTCCCTAGTTCGTTCCCAGTTCGCCCAGTTAAAGATAGGCCTTCCAAACCCCCCTAGTTTAATAGCTTCCCTTGCCCCCCTGTTAGCCCCAACCCTTAAAACCCCTCTGCCTTGCCTAATTTTTTTATTTTATTGCTTACCATAGCAGAAGTAAGGTTATGCGGCAGGGGGACCCCACCATGCGCCAGTGCGCATAGGTATTTATGCGCTCATCTCCTGGCCACTTCTTGACACCCCCACGCCCCACCTCTTTTTGTAAACTTTTTATTTGTGCACACAGCCAGAGATACGCACGTACTCGGGCGGCTTATAAACTCCGCTCGGCGCAGGCCAGCCCGACTTATGCGCACATCTCGCAGTTTTGGCGCACACCAGGCTTTTAAAATTCACCTTTATATGCATGTGCATTTTCATTCTTACAATTTAGAATATGAAAACTATAGAGCTAAACTGCGAATTAGCAAAGTGCATCAATATTCTCTTTTGAACTATTGAGGAAATTCCTCTAATTGGACTACAACAAGCCAATTATTCCATTCTAGAAAAGATACTTATTGTTATTTGTTACAAATAGGAAATGTATTGCTGCAAATAGTTTGCCATTAAGTGGTAATATACATTACAGGTCGATATTAAAAACTGTTTTCTCAGATTTAAAAAAAAAAAAAAAAAAGCATTTTACTCATGGGGGCTTAGAATATTGCCCAGCCCTTCTATGGGTGAAAGCATGCACGCAGTTGAACAGTGCGCATACTTGTATCTATGGACTCCTGAGGTATTCCTGGGGGGGCAGGAGAGAAGAACAGCTCATGACGTTTTCATTATTCCAAACTGTTTGCATTTGATTTGTGCAGAAAAAATTACCCTCAAAGAAAGCAGGTGCAAATCTCTATAGGTAAGTTTTCATTGGGTGATAATCCATGTGCTTTAGCTTTGATTATGGTGCAGATTCTGTCAGTGAAAGTTCCTGGTACCCCCAGATTTGATTATTTTCCCTCCAAAACAACATCGCAGTGACAACACACGTTAAGCATGGTAAAAAAAAAATATTTTGAGGAATTAAAACAGTAATATGAAATAGTCGATTCCCTGCATTCAGTCGCATTCATGATAAATTGATATTTACATTAAACTGAAATGGTTTTAAACAATCAGTGCATAGGAATAATTGTGACAGCAACAGAGTCTGTATAAAAATCTTTCTAATCTGAGTGATACTCAGAATGTTAATGCCATATTTCCTTAACAAATATGTCTGCTTTGTATCTGTTTATAAGTGTTCTCTACTTATATAACCATATAAATTTGGCTGGGTTCAAGTGTCTGAATTCAAGCTCTTGGACCCTAGATGTTTGAGATTCTTTTTCTTTGTTTTTTATTGCCCTGCCCTCTAATCATGATATGAATTGAGAATTATGATTTGCATTGGAGAAATTGACTTCTTAGGTCATATTCAAAGGTTAATCCTTCTGTAAACATGTAAATGAAGCATTTTAGATATAATATATATATATATATATATGTAAGAAAATGTAATTAAAGTCCCTGTAATTCCTACCACTCTTTGACGCAGATGACTAAAGTGACTGTTGAAGAA
Source organism: Rhinatrema bivittatum (assembly GCF_901001135.1). Taxonomy (NCBI): domain Eukaryota; kingdom Metazoa; phylum Chordata; class Amphibia; order Gymnophiona; family Rhinatrematidae; genus Rhinatrema; species Rhinatrema bivittatum. The sequence continues at coordinate 361,367,641 of NC_042620.1, read as the reverse complement.
GCTGGCATTAGTACTTTTTCAGCACTAGGTCCCCCCCCCCCCATACATATACGTGTACCATACCCTCAATTTCTATGCCTCCCACATGGTGGAATTTTTCCTTCTAAAAGCTTTGAGAGAGGGGCCTTCCTGCCCCATCATCCTGAAGGAAAAGTCACAGCCAGAAGTAATTTTAATAAGAAGTTAAAGTAACTGCAAAGGGGGCCAGCCAAATATCTCTAAATTTGCAAAGAAGACCTTACAGTGACCAAGGGGGGGTTAAAGGAGAAGTAATGTAGAAGTAATGCATCTGTGCATCCGAGCAATGCAATAGGTTAATGGTGGAGAAAACAAACCTTTGGTAGAAGCACTTCCACCCGTGGCTAGAGAAATCTCGAACAAATCAGTGGCATTCTTGTTTTCTTCATATATATATTTTTGCCCTTGGCACTACATGTGGAATTTTCTCTGTTCTCCACCCCCCCCCCCCCCCCCCCCCCCCCGCTCCATCTCCTTCTTGCTAAATCTGGGCTGCCATTCCCTGCCACTTGAATTGGTTTTAGTCACCATAAGCAGCAACAGCATCATTATTCTCATCAATACTATCCTCTCTGTCCAAAGCAAGGTGCAGGGGAAGAACAAATGCCTGACTCGTCACTTTCCCTTTCTCCCATCTCCTTCCCTAAATAGTACGACCTTTCCCTGGCTGCACGCACTATATGCCTACCACAGCATTATCTTGTTGCCCCTCAGCCATGTGATCACAGTGAGAAATTGTTCTCATACAACATGCACAGCAGGCTCCATGGTGGATCTGCAGAGATGATAAAAACCACCAACCCATATTCATTTTTTACATCCAGCTTCTAAAACAAATTTCTTTGTAGGAAGGAGCAAGTTATGAAATTACATTCACCTCAATCACACAGCATCCAGGCTTGTTGCTTGCTTTGCAAATTAGTCTTTGTCCATGAGCTAAGCACATTTCTTCAGATTTGTGTCTCTTGTTTGAAATGCATATGAACAGTGTTTTCATTTCTTTCTTTTTTTTCTTTTTTTTTTTGCTTAAATCTAGGATTACACTGATGGTATGTGCAGGGAGATAATTTTCATTTTCAATAGCTGCATGGAAAGTTCATATGGTTTTTGTTATGCAGTCAGCTCAATACTATTTTTTTCGCCTGTACCTAAAGAACTTTTCAACAACCAGATATTGAATGTATTTTACATTTTTGTAAGAAAGAATTATAGCATACTGAATGTCTATTGGGCTGATCCAGTTTTAATGATCCAGAAGTGGGGACTGAAAGACAGTGGGACTCTGTACTATCTATGAGGCTTATTTACAAAACTGTATTAACATGATAATATATACTAAATACCTATTTTGGCATCTAATGCACTTTAAAATGTGTTAATGTACTAATGCAATGGCATTATCATTAGAGCGCAAAAAATATTTCAGAGAAAAAAATGTTAATGAGCTGTTTCACATGCAAATACATGCATAAGATATGCGTGTAACCCCCGAAAAGCTGCCCCTGCCTGCCCCTGCACGCGCCGAGCCTATGCAAGATAGGCTCGGCGCTTTTTGCAAGCCCCGGGACGCGCGTATGTCCTGAGGCTTGCAAAAAGGGGTGGGGCGTGGGCAGTCCGGGGGCGGGGCGGGGCCTGAGCCTCCAGGCACAGCGGTCATTTGCTGCTGTGCTGCGGGCCGGCCGTCGGCTGGTGCGTGTAAGTTACACCTGCCGGGAGGCAGGCGTAACTTCTTCAACAAAGGCAATGAGGGTTCTAGGTAGGGCTGGGGGCGGGTTAGGTAGGGGAAGGGAGGGGAAGGTGCGGGGGGCGAAAGGAAAGTTCCCTCCGAGGCCGCTCCGATCTCGGAGCGGCCTCGGAGGGAACGGAGGCAGGCTGTGCGGCTCGGCGCGCGCAAGTTTCACAATTGTGCACCCCCTTGCGCGCGCCGACCCTGGATTTTATGTGCGCGGCTGCGCGCGCATGTTATAAAATTGAGCGTAGATTTGTTCGCACCAGGTTGCGTGAACAAATCTGCGCCCGCGTGCAGGTTTTAAAATCTGCCCCAATATATGGTAACTCAAAAAAGTCAATTATCAATTATCCCTCAAGGGAAGCAAAGAAAGCATCAAGTCAACTGGTGCCACTATGATCATTGAAGTGAGTGAGTGGAGATTGCTCCTGTTCAAAGAGCCTTTGGACATCTTTGGATAGGGTAGGCAGGGCTGAGGAGGCAGGTGGGTATGCAAGGGAATATCAGCAAGTCTCTTACCAGATCTCGGAAGAGGGGGGCTCTCATGGAGTAGCGAGGGCTATATCTTGAGGAGGAGGAGGGTATTACTTGTTCATTTGGTTCACCTTAGGGAAGGGTTTTGGCCATGGAGGGTCTTTTCTTCACACTTAATCGGGCAGGATATTATTGTCATGGCTGGCAATTCTCATAAATTGCCAGCAGTAGGGACGCAGATTGCTTTACTACCGCCAGCAATGTATGTGTGTTACCAGCCACAGTAAAACCTGTTTTAATATCCTGAAGTAAATTCCATGGGGCCAGTATTCAAAAGCATTAATCTTATAACTCATGTTATCCAGCTGAATGGTAACTCTTTGAATATTGAGCCACATATCCAGCTTCTTATAGCATTGTTGAAAATGGTCAGGATCGCACTGGAGCACAGAAATCCTGGGGCAGAAGGCCAACATTTCTAAAGTTACTGGGTGGATGGGAGGTATAGGGGTACTTTGGGACATTTTGAGGAATGAAGGAGGGGGTGAAGGAGGAGGGAAGTCGATCAAAAATAATGAGCTGCGAAAAACAGCGTAAAGGATACCATCTTTTCACAAGCACACAAGGACATAATGGGAAATAGCTAGACATCTACTTTCCAATACCCCTGAGGAAGGACCACGAGTTTGAAACATGGCCATGTTGGGAGGAAAGTATCCTGTTCCTTGTTATATTTAAATCTTTGTGCTGCGCCATTTGTATAGACCAACGAGAGTCGGACTATTTTTTCGCAGCTTGTTATTTTTGATTTATATAAAGAAAGCATATAGCACTTAGAGCACTTGAATGACAAAAATCATCACGTGGAAGGAGGGTGGTGGTTAATGATTACATATATACATTGTACAAACATTACCGTGGGGTAATGTAATCGTATGAAACCAACATCCCCTTCCTTAACATTTTCTTTGCTCTAATAATATCATGTTATAGGTTTTTATAAAAAGAAGGAAGAGCTTGAGCCATCATATTTAATGATTTTGAACAAAAAAAAAGTTTGAATTTGTTTGAATCAGGGAGGTAGGTGATTATAGTTTTCTGGTAGTATTGTTATTGATCACCGAGTTGTGGTTAATTTATTTTGGTATTTCACATCCAGTCAAATATAGCCAGTTAGAAAAGTTAACTTGCTGAAGTTAGAGGGATAACTTTAATTGTGGATATTCAGCAGGATGTTTATCCTGCTGAATATCCTTATGAAAGGCTTCCATTTTAAATGGCCAACATTAATGCATATTTTTAACGTGCTACAGTAAATTACTTAAACCAGTAAATTATTATTTAAACCAGAGTGGCACGTTCCTGAATATAATGAACAGGGATATACTGTCAAACTAATAATATGCTCTCACTATTTGCTCATATTATTTACTCATAGAATGATTTTAATCCTTGTGCCTCTTAGGGTATCCTCTAACCTGAGCAAATAATTTATATTTCTCCTAGGACAAGCAGGATGGTAGTCCTCACAAGTGGGTGACATCATCCGATGGAGCCCATCACGGAAAACTTGTCGGAGTTTCTAGAAGCTTTGACCAGCACACGAAGCACGCCCAGCATGCTGCTATCTACGCATCCATGCGAGGAACCCCTTCAGTCTCTTCTTTTCCGCGGTGCAGTTGCCTCGCGGTTCATGGCTCTCCACATTTTCACAGTCTTTTAGCAATAAAAGTGTTGATTCCCATTTTCCATCGGTGGGTCCCCCTTTGCAGTCGGTGCCCTCCTCGACGTAGTAGGTAGTCGCTGTTTTTGTTCACTTCTTTGCGGTTGATTACCAATTTTTTTCACCTGTGGTGACCACCGGTCATCGACCGCACCCCGGATAATTTTTATGGCGTCCGGTTTTTGCTGGTGCCCTCAATGCCCGCTGACCACGTCCACCACGGATCCACATGAGGTCCGTATCCTATGCCTGGGGGCCTCGCACGACGTCCGAGGGTGTTGCCTGTGTGATAAGATGACACCCAACAGCTGCTGTGCGTGTCTTGATAAGATGGAGAAGCTTTTTGGTTCTTCCAAGTCTGCTCCATCCACTCCAGTGTCGGAGTCATCGACACCCAGAGGTTGCAGGGAGCCCCTTGATACACTTCCCCTCACTATTCCTCCACTTCCTTAAAGGATCACGGGGACAGTGACTGATCCTCCATGATCTCACTGTTGTCCCGAACATCGGGGTCCTCCACCTCCTTGGCGCCGGGGAAAGATCAGGCCGAGCACCATGGGAGATAAGCATTGGCACCGATCGCCATCGGTGCATGGCTCCGGTGCCAGTGCGGTACTGGCGATGGCCGTGCTGCCACTGAAGCAACCCCAGCCATCGGAGGCCCCCATCCTCCGATGTCTCCAGGAGACCCAGGCATTCCCTACTGATATCGGTGCCGGGCACCGTGCCACCTCGGAGAACCGAGAAAGAGCCTGTAACGCCTCATCCCCCTCCCTCAATCCTGGCCTCTCCGGACTTTCAGGATAAGTTGGACCGCAGGGTGAAGACCGTGGTGCTCAGAGCTCTTCAGAGTGTCGAGCTGCCTGTACCACTGGCCCCTATGCCAGTGCCGGAGCCCCTGTCGTCTATCCTAGCACCTCTGCTTGAGTGTCTGGACGTCCTATTAGGTGCCCTTCTGATGCAATGTGTGCTCAAGGGGCCTTCAATTCCCCAGCGGTCACCGATGCCCTCCACTGGTGATCCCGATTCTCGGGTCCTCTGAGGAGGAAGACGTAACCGGTACCACATTCCCGAGGCCTCGGCTCCCCGAGCCTCTACCGGGTCCTTCCGGTTTCTCACGGCCTCCGGTCCCCTCAATGCCAGGGGAACCATTGATTCCAGCAGTGCCCTCGAGGCCTCCAAAACCATCGGAGCCCAGGGCTGGTTTCCCTCACAGGCCTTGCCCACGTCGCGCTGGCCTAGTGAGGAGGTAGGCCCTTACGACCCATGGGGGGATGATTCCACGGAGTCTTCCTCCGATTATTCGGACAACGCCCTTTCATAGCCTTCCCCGCCAGAGGAACGGTGTCGGTCTTCCCCCAAAGACTTGTCCTTCACGGGGTTTGTCAGGGAAATGGAGGAGGATGCGCGACACCAGATGTTGGAAGTACTCCAGTTTTTCGATGCTCCCAAGGAGATCATGGCAGTTCCCATCCACGATATCTTCAAGGACCTGCTTCTCCACATGTGGAAGCACCCACTCTCTATTTGATACAGCAAGCTGTGGGATTCAAGAAGCAGCACCTCCTCACCTCAAGAAAGTCAGGCACTCCCACACTCATGCCTCTGTCCCTCCGGGGTGAGATCATAGGGCATTCGATGCCTTCAGCCATAAGGTCTTCCAGGGCACCATGCTTATCGCCTGGATTGCTGCTTACCAGTTGAACATGATTCAGTACAACCAGAAACTATGGACGCGAGTCTAGGATCTTGCAGCGATCTTACTGCAGCAGAAGGCTCTCTCCACTATTGCCCTGCAAGGCTTCGAGACTGGCAAGCACGAGTTGCGTTCCACCTATGATGTCTTTGAGACTGCAGCCTGTGTATCTGCCGTTGGTATCGGCGCCCATAGGATGACCTGGCTCAGGGCTTCTGATCTCCTCCCAGACATCCAGGAGAAACTGGCTGACCTCCCCTGCACAGATGACAACCTCTTTGGGGATAAGGTCCAGGATGTGTTAGCACAATTGAAGGATCACCATGACACCCTTCAACAGCTTCCGATGCTGCCTCCTCGGCCAGGAAAACTTCCAGACCAGGATCTCAGAAGTCTTTCTACAGACAGAGGAAGTATTATCCTCCAGCCTCCTGAGCTTCCACACCATGCACTAGCTCCAGGGGCTGTCCTCGCCAGCAGTGAGCACCCAGACCCCAGCTAGCACCCCAATAAGCCCCAGCTATGGGCTTTTGACTGGCAACAAGGAAGCATGAGCGCACCCCTGATGCTCGTTGGCTTCACCCATTGCTGGGAGGTCCATTCACCCATTGCTGCTGAAAGGTCTTGGCGCAAACACCAATCCCCCACAGCTAAAACAATCTATTACCAACGCATGCGCGAATATAGAAATTCCATCCTCCAAACTAAACGTGAATACTACGCCAGAAAAATACATGGCCTGCAACATAACCCCAAGGCCCTCTTCTCTATGGTTGCTGACCTGACCTCTCCCTCTCACACACAACAACCAGCAAATTCCTCTAAAAATCGTTGCAATGAGTTAGCACACTTCTTTAAAAATATGGTCTCTTCCATCACAGCACACTTTTCTCACAATAACTACAATATTATCCTTCCTATTTTCAGCTCTTCAGCTTCCCTCTCCTCTTTTGACTCCTCTTCCTCCCTGGAAGTAGAGAACATCCTAAAAAAAATGAAACCCTCATCACATCCCTCTGAAACTATCCCTACCAAACTTCTACTATCTATACCCAAAGTGATCGCCAAACCACTATCGAATATTCTTAACTGCTCCCTAGAGCATGGCACAGTCCCCAGTTTTCTCAAACAAGCAGTAGTGAAACCGCTACTCAAAAAACCCAATCTTGACCCCGCCACTTTGTCTAATTACAGACCTGTTTCCAATAGAGATGTGCTTCGTTTTTTTCTGCCGGGTCGTTTTTTGACTCGGATACCTCGTGGTAAATTTCGGGTTTTCTCGTTTCATTTTTTTTGAAAAACGAAACGAGGAAACCCGAAACCGGGCCGAAAAACGAAACGGCAAAAAAAAGCTTTAAAAAACCCACCCCAAGCATTTAAATTTGTTTTCTAAATACAAACTACCCCCCCATCCCGATCCCTCCCCAAGACTTACTAAGTAGTACATCCCTGGTGGTCCAGCGCGGTCCCCGGCTTCCATTTGCCCTCCGTGCCCGGTGTAGTGCAAGCCCTGCGCCTCAAAATGGTGCCGAATAGCCCGAACTACCATGTCACAGGGGCTTTCGGCGCTATTGGTCAGCCCCTGTCACATGGCCATCGGCGCCATCTTGTGCTCCTATCATGTGACAGGAGCTGACCAATGGCGCCGAAAGCCTCTGTGACATAGTATGGGCAAAGGCTATCGGCGCCATATTGGTTACTGGCAGCCGAAAACGAAATCGCTTTCGGACCCCTGCTGGACCCCCAGGGATTATTGGCAAGCCTTGGGGGGGTCAGGGACCACCAGGGATCTTCGTAAGTCTTAGGGAGGGATCGGGATCAGGGGGGGGGGGGTATTATAGCTAATTTAAATGTTTGGGGTGGTTTTTTATTTAAAAAAAAAAATTTGTGCCCGTCTCCCCAGGCAAACCCGAAAACCGAATTTTCCCCGAAATTCGGGGAAAATTCATTTCGGGTTTCGGGGACAACGAAACAGCAACGAAGTAGGAAATTTCGTTCAATTTCCTACTTCGGGCGAAAAATGATACACATCTCTAGTTTCCAACCTACCCTTCCTAGCTAAAGTCCTTGAAAAACTAGTTAATTCTCGCCTTTCCGATCACCTTGAACAAAACAATATTCTCCCGTCCACTCAACATGGTTTCAGGAAGCATTTAAGCACTGAAACTTTACTGCTCTCCCTCTACGACACACTCATCAGAGGAACTGACTCCGGATCCTCTTATCTGATTGCCATGCTTGACATCTCCGCTGCGTTTGACACTGTCAATCACGCTGTCCTCCTCAACATCCTCAGGAGTATTGGGATCACTGGTAATGCTCTCGCCTGGATACAATCGTATCTCCAAAATCGCTTTTTTACTGTCTTAGTGGATAACAATGAATCTGACCCCATCAGTCTCCCCCAAGGTGTGCCCCAAGGCTCTTCCCTCTCCTCTACCCTCTTTAATATATACATGCTTCCCCTTACCACTCTTCTCACCAACCTTCACATCAAGCATTTCATTTATGCTGACGATGTGCAAATCATTTTCCCCTTTTCTGTCTCCCTCCAAACTGCTCTACAAAACTGGGAATCCTGCCTTTCCTCCATCAATCAACTCCTCACAGACATGCACCTGGCTCTAAATCCCAACAAGACTGAGCTATTAATCATCTCTAATAAGCAGCCGCTTCCAGCCATCCCACTTGCATACGCATCTACCACATTCCCCGCGCACATTCGCAATTTAGGTGTCCTCATTGATAATCATCTTACTTTTAAACCATTCATTAAATCTATCTTAAAGGAATGCTATTTTAAGCTACAAACGATAAAAAAACTCAGACCCCTGCTACACTTGTCTGATTTCCGTACAGTACTTCAGTCTATTATTCTGTCTAAAATAGACTACTGTAACGCACTCCTCCTTGGCATCCCCGCAACACACACCAAACCGTTACAACTATTACAAAACGCCGCCGCTCGTATACTGTCAAACTCTAAAAAAAGAGACCATATCACTCCCACACTTATCGAACTACATTGGCTCCCAATACACTCACGAATACTTTATAAAGCACTCTCCCTCATCCATAAAAGTCTGTTAAATTCAAACCTCAATTGGATCAACCCCCCTCTCCTTCCCCGTACCTCCATTAGACCCACCCGCCCAGCCCTCCAAGGAACCCTACGTGCCCAATCTATCAAACCATTCAAACTCTCCTCCACTATAAGCAGAGCTTTTTCACTCGCCGGCCCCACCATATGGAACTCTTTGCCTCATGATATATGTATAGAGACCTCCACTCCCAAATTCAAAAAACAACTGAAAACCTGGCTTTTCCAACAAGCCTATCCCATGTCACCTCCCCCTACATAAAATTTCCCCTGTGAATCATCCACTGATTTCTGACTGCTTTATGACCGCTGATTCTTGTACATTGTTACTTATGTTATAGTTGTTGTATTTATTTATTGATTTGGTTATGCCTTTTCAGTATTATCCACTCTTCCTGTTAATTGTATTTTTCAGTTACTTGTAAGGGCTTCGCCCAAAAGTTTTTGTTTTTTGTGAACCGATACGATGTGCGAACGGCTATCGGTATAGAAGAGACTTTAAATAAATAAAATAAATAAATAAATAAATAAATAAATGAAATGTCACCTCAGATCGATGGGTACTTACTATAAACATTCAGGGGTATCATCTCAATGTCCGACAGCTCCCAGGGACCTCTCCCTCATATCCATCGTGGGCTTTGTCCGCCCAGTGGGTCATACTTCAAAGAGGACTCTCCGCCCTTCTTACAATGGGGGCGGTAGAGCTGGTCCCTTGCCCCCAGCAGGGCTGAGGATTCTATTCAAGGTATTTCCTAATTCCGAAAAGGAACGGCAGCTTACGCCCCATCCTCGACCTCAGGGCGTTGAACAAGTTTCTCTCAAGAGAAAAGTTCAAGATGGTCTCTCTGGATACGTTGATTCCCCTCCTCAGAAGAGGAGACTGGCTCTGCTCTTCTGCTCTTATGCTCACATAGCCATTTTCCCCAGCCACAGGAAATATCTCCGCTTTGTGGTGGGGAAGGCTCACTATCAGTACAAGGTGCTGCCTTTTGGGTTGCCCTTAGTCCCTTGCTTCTTCACCAAATGCTTGGCTTGGTGGTGACTGCATACCTCAGGCGTTGTGCGGTGTATTTCTTCCCGTACCTAGATGACTGGTTAATCAAGAGCAATACCCATGCAGGGGCACTGAGTGCTCTAGCCCTGACAGTGTGGGTTCTGGAAGCCTTGGGATTCGTGATCAACTACCCAAAGTCTCACCTCTGCCCATCTCCTCAGCTAGACTTCATAGGTGCCAGACTGGACACGGTGCAAGCGAAGACTTTTTTGCCATGCGATTGGGCTCTTGCCCTTGCCTCACTGGCAGCTACCATCCGCAGCAGCCAGCAGGTGACTGCCCATCTTCACTCTGTTTGCTGGGCCATATGGCAGCTTCCATCCATGTTACCCCTCTAGCCCGTCTGTGCATGCAGAGGGCTCAGTGGATCTTGAGGTCACAGTGGCAACAGGCCTCTCAGGACCTCGAGACTTGCGTTGCAGTCATGGAACCTCTGCGGGCATCCCTGTCCTGGTGGGAACACCTCTCCAATCTGGAGCGTGGGATTCTCTTCCAATCTGTTCCTCCTCAAGTGATTCTCACTATCGATGCTTATCCTCAGGGCTGGGGAGCCCATGTAGACAGCCTCCACATGCAGGGTCTCTGGACTGTTCACAAAGCCTGCTGTCAAAAAAGGATCCAGACGGACAATCAGGTGACAATGTGGTATATTGACAAACAGGGAGGCACAGGCGTTTCCTCCTCTGTCATGAGGTGGTGCAGGTATGGACTTGCCCCCTGTCGCAAGGGATGTCATTGCACACGACATACCTGCCTGGGACTCTAAACGAGCTGGTGGACCAGCTGAGTCGCTTCTTCCAGCCACACGAATGGTCCCACAACCCGGAGGTAGAGACTGAACTGTTTCGTTGGTGAGGGACACCAGAGGTGGACTTTTTCGCCTCCCCACACAATCACAAGGTGAACAGGTACTGTTCCCTGTTGTCAGGGGGTGGGCATCTCACCTGCGATGCCTTCTGCCTCTACTGGGGGAGAGGTCTGCTGTATGCAGAGGTCTGCTGTATGCAGTTTCAGCAGGGTCCTGAAGACCCTGCTGAAACTTCAGAAGAACCATGATCCTCTTGGCTCCTTTTTGGCCCTGACAGGCTTGGTTCCCTCTACTGCGGGACCTGTCAATTAGGTCCCTGATCCGGCTGGGGACCACACCCAACCTGATCACGCAGAATAAGGGCACCCTGCACCATCCGAACCTCCAGGCGCTGGCACTGATGGCTTGAATGTTGAGTGTCTAGCCCTTCAGCCCTTGGCCCTCTCGGACAGTGTCTCTCAGGTGCTGGTGGCTTTGAGGAAACCTTCCACCAGAAAGTCCTACAGCTTGAAATGGAGAAGATTCTCCGCCTGGTATGCAGGGCAGGGCTTGGATCCATTCTCATGCCCCCTTCCCCAGCTGCTGGGCTACCTGTGGCAAATTTCCGAGTCTGGGCTTCAAACCAGCTCAGGGTCCATCTCAGCGCTATGAGTGCGAACCATTGAGGTATCGCTGGCACACCCATATCGGTACAGCCTTTAGTAGGTCGCTTTATGAGGGTCTCCTTCAGCTGAAGCCCCCTATTCAACCTCCTGTTACGGCCTTGGACCTTAACATTGTCCTGGCATGGCTCATGCTTCCTCCCTTTGAGGCGCTGCATTCCTGTGACATGAAGTTCCTCACTTGGAAAGTGATATTCCTGGTGGTGATTACTTCAGCTCACAGGGTCAGTGAGCTTCAGGCCTTGGTCATGTACCTGCCTTACACAAGTTCTTTCACAATCATGTGGTCTTGTGGACGCACCCTAAGTTTCTGCCTAAAGTTGTGACTGATTTCCACCTCAATTAGTACATTAAGAACATAAGAACATGCCATGCTGGGTCAGACCAAGGGTCCATCAAGCCCAGCATCCTGTTTCCAACAGTGGCCAATCCAGGCCACAAGAACCTGGCAAGTACCCAGAAACTAAGTCTATTCCATGTTACCATTGCTAGTAAGAGCAGTGGCTGTTTTCTAAGTCTACTTAATTAATAACAGGTAATGGACTTCTCCTCCAAGAACCTATCCAATCCTTTTTTAAACACAGCTATACTAACTGCACTAACCACATCCTCTGCAACAAATTCCAGAGCTTAATTGTGCGTTGAGTGAAAAAGAACTTTCTCCGATTAGTTTTAAATGTGCCACATGCTAACTTCATGGAGTGCCCCCTAGTCTTTCTATTATCTGAAAGAGTAAATAACCGATTCACATCTACCTGTTCTAGACCTCTCATGATTTTAAACACCCTAAACCAGGGGTCGGGAACCCATGGCTCGCGAGCCAGATATGGCTCTTTTGAGGGCTGCATCTGGCTCGCAGACAAGTGTCGCCACACTTTCCAGTCCCCCACTGACCTAGCTGCTCCCCGGTCCTCTTCCGCCCTGGCTTAAAATGCTGTCAGCCCGGGCGGAACGTGGCAGAATAGCTGGAGTCGGCGGCACCGGCATGCTCTCTTCTTCCCGCCGCCCCCCCCCCCCCCCCCCCCCGGCGGCCCGGAAGAGGAAGTGGAGAGCATCAGGTGCGTGCGCGGGAAGAAGAGACCGTGTGGTCTCTTCTTCCCGCCCCCCCCCCCCCCCGCGGCCCGGAAGAGGAAGTGGAGAGCATCGGGTGCGTGCATGGCAAGAAGAGGCCACGCTAGTGTGGTCTGCGTCAGTCCGACGAAAAGAAGACTGCAGCGCGGCTCGGAGGAAAATGAAGAGCTTCAACCGCGGCCGATGGGACTCCTCCTCCGCGAGGGCTGAAAATGAAGGAGGTTAGCGTTGGGAGGAGGCTGCTGCTGCGGGTTCCTGGGGTGGAGGTGGGGGAGAGAGAGTGAATGAGCGAGCAAGCATGTGTGTTTGAGATCCTGTGTGTGTGAGTGAGAGATTGCATGTATGTGAATGATTGAGAGCCTGTATATGTGAAAGAGAATATGTCTGTGATTGAGAGCCTGCCTATGAGAGAGAGAGCATGAATATAAGTTTACCATTGGGAACCTGTATGTGTAAGTTTGTGATTGAAAACCTGTTTGTGTGAAAGAGTATGTGTGTATGATTGAGATCCTTTGTGTGTGAGAGAAATCATGTGTATGTATGATTAAGAGCCTGTGTGTATATGTAAGAGAGATCATGTGTGTCTGTGTGTGATTGAGAGCTGGTTTAGGTGATGGAGCAAGTGAGTATGTGATTGAGAGCCTGTGTTTAAATGAGAGAGAGAGACCATGTGTGTCTGTGTGTGATTGAGAGCTGATTTAGGTGAGGGAGCATGTGAGTATGTGATTGAGAGCCTGTGTGTAAATGAGAGAAAGAGAGGACATGTTTGTAAGCATGTGAATGAGAGTCTGTGTGTGAGAGAAAAAGACAGCATGTATTTATGTGATTGAAAGCCTGTGTGTGTGTGTAAACGTGAAAAGATAGACAGCATGTGTGTAAATGTGTAATTAAGAGCCTATATAAGTGAGAGAGAAAAAACATGTGTATATGTGAGTACTGAGAGCATGTGTGTATAGGTGTGTCATTGAGAGCCAGTGTGAGAGAGAGCGCTGGTATGTGACTGAGAGAGGAGAAAGTTCCAAGCAAACCACCCCGCCTCCTGCTAATTCAGAACAATCTCAGGACACCAGGATATCAAACGTTCCCAGGTATGCAGAGCAAAAAAATTTTTGTATCCTTATTATTTTTCATTACTGGGTCTTTGTGTCTGCTATTTTGAAATATTTTGTTGGTATCTGGAAATGTTTTATGAGTTTTTAATTATTGGATATTCCACTCATCAGCTGTTTCGAAATATGTTCTTTTTGTTAGTACAGTTTTACTGCTGATGATTTTATATTTCTTGATTTGTTTTATAAGGATAGGTGATGTTTCTTTTTTCCTTTGTTACACTGCATACAGAGACTCTGGCTTGTTGCAGTTTCCAATTCAGTTTTTTCTGCATGCTTCTTGTTATGCGTTTTGGTCTCTTTATTCTATGTTAGGTGAGGGACAGCACGTGATTCAGGTGAGGTTTTCTGCTGGCGTGTAGTTTCTGTGTAACACTCTATAGCAGCCTGACTTGGTCCGTTTTCCTAATAGGAGATGTATTGGTGTCTTAAGGCCTGGTGTAATATTTTCAGAGACTTATTGTACTTTAAAAGTGTGATCTTACATAAAATGCACACATTTACTTGTATTTAGTTTTAAACATATTGTATGGCTCTCATGGAATTACTCTCAGCCAAAAAGGTTCCTGACCCCTGCCCTAAACCCTAAACCACCACCAACACCTCACCTTGACCTATTACATGCCCCTCCTATAGTGATATAATACATTGTTTTACCCACCTTCTTTCCCAGGCCTCATTCCTACCCAGGGGATTGGGCTCTTCACTCTCTGGACTACAATTCTATTTAGATCGCACAGCTAGCACAGGCAGTCCACTCAGCTCTTTGTGTTGTTTGATACAAACAGGTTGGGAGCAGTGGTGTGTAAACAGACCTTATCCAACTGGCTGGCGGATTGCATCACCTTCTGCTATGTGCAAGCTGGACTTCTGCTAGCTGGCAGTTAAAGCTCACTCTGTGCAGGCCATGGCGACATCAGTGGCTCATCTGTGAGCCGTCCCCGTCATCGAAATTTGCTGAGCCGCCACGTGGAGTTCTTGTCACACGTTTGCGGCCAACTACTGCTTAGACAAGGATGGGCATCAGGACAATGCCTTTGGTCAATCCATCCTGCATGTTCTTTTCCAGACCTGAACCCAGCTCTTCCGACCTTGTGCTCCTAATGGGAGCCAGACAATCCCCTGCCGACCAACAGCGCCGCAGTTATTGTGCTCGTTGGTACCTTGTTTGGTAACTGTTGGTCTCTTCGGTTAACGGGGACTACCTGGAGCTAGGTACTCACCCACTTGTGAGGACTACCATCCTGCTTGTCCTAGGAGAAAGTGCAGTTGCTTACTTGTTAACAGACGTTCTCCCAGGACAGCAGGATGTTAGTCCTCAGGAATCCCGCCCACCTCCCCACAGAGTTCGGTTCTCCATCCGGTTTGTTGTTTTATTTTTTCGCTCGTATTTTTTTCTGTATATTATGAGACTGAAGGAGGAGCTCATGTGGACGCGTGGATAGCAGCATGCTGGGCATGCTCAGTTTGGTGGTCAAAGCTTCTAGAATATTTGACAAAAGTTTTCCGTGCCGGGCTCCATTGGATGATGTCACCCACTTCTGAGGACTAATATCCTGCTGTTCTAGGAGAACGCCTGTTACAGGTAAGCAACTGAGGTCTCTGCTGAGTTTTATATATATATCTATATTAAAAATATATTGGCACAAGAAAAATATATATATGTAGTTTGGAGAAATCTAATAAAAATACAAAAAACACTGTAATCCTCCTCTCACAGCAAATATTAAAGAGCTTAAAAAATGAACTATACAGTTATAAATAATTGTTATTGCACATCAATTATCTTTTAAAAAATGTTTAACACAGGTTCTAATGCTTACCCAGCTTCCCAAAAATGGGTTATACAGGGTGGCCCATGGAAAAGTTGCCTGTGCGCGCATGTTATAAAATCCAGGGTCGGCGTGCGCAAGGGGGTGCAAAATTGAGCACCTTGCGCATGCCGAGCCAAGCTGCCTTCCTCTGTTCCCTTCCCCCACCCCTTCCTCTAACCTTTCCCCCCAGCCCTTCTCTAACCCCCCCCAAAATGTTTATTTTTTTGTGCCTGCCAGCAGCCTGCCCGCACATAATCCTCCGACACAGCAGCAATGGCCACTGTCGGAGGCCTCTGTCCCCTCCCCTGCCCTGCCCCCGGACCGCCCTGTCCCACCCCCAACCCACCCCCAGACCACCCCTTTTGTAAAGCCCTGGGACTTACACGCGTCCTGGGGCTTTATGCGTGTCGCTGGGCCTTTTTAAAATAGGCCTGGTGCGCGTAAGTCTGGTTACGCGCCTAAATCCTTTGAAAATCTGGCCCTAATGGTGCAACTGCAAAAACTGCCCGACCAGAATGTTTTCTCTAAGCCTCCACGGATAGTGACTAAAAAAGATAGGAAAGAATTTCGATCTGTACCTTTATGATGAATAGTGGTATTAAAAGACCCACCTTGCTTATACACTACTATAAAAAAAATGAAACGAAAACTACAGATTGTTGTCTCTAGAATGTAACCATGTCTTGATTATATCACTATAGGAGGGATATCTAATAGGTCAAGGTGAGGTGGTGGTTTAGGGTTTAGGGGCCAGTTTCGCATGTAGAATGAAACATACAAACAGCACATTACACCTTGGTGAAGATTTGACGTCATTTGGAGTGAGAAAAGTCTCACAAAGATGAAATTTTGTACTATGTTATCTCACCCTAGCTTGATGGTAGAGTTCATCAAGATAGGGTGAGAGAACATAGTAGAATTTTCATCTTTTTGAGATGCCACATGGTTGTCCTCTCGCACCCAGGATGTTTCTCCTGGGCTACTGCCCAGAAGGGAAGAGTTAGATTGGCAGTCATAGTTGGTGATTTGATTATTAGGAATGTAGATTGCTGGGTGGCTGGTGGGCATGAGGATCACCTGGTAACATGCCTACCTGCTGCGAAGGTGGTGGACTCCATGCATCACCTAGATAGGATTTTAGACAGTGCTGGGGAGGATTCAGCTGTCGTGGTACATGTGGGCACCAACGACATAGGAAATTGTGGGAGGGAGGGAGGTTCTGGAAGCCAAATTTAGGCTCTTAGGTAGAAAGCTGAAATCCTGAATCTCCTGGGTAGCCTTCTCTGAAATGCTCCTTGTTCCACGCGCAGGTCCCAAGAGGCAGGCAGAGCTCCAGAATCTCAATGTGTGGATGAGATGATGGTTCAAGGAAGAAGGTTTCAGTTTTGTAAGGAACTGGTGAACCTTTTGGGGAAGGGGGAGTCTTTTCTGAAGGGATGGGTTCCACCTTAACCTTTTAGATCCTGCTCATTGAAGGAATTATTTCCTGTTGCCCCTTTTTACATATCTTAGTTAAGTAGACCCAAATACGGTATAAATATGGTATAAAAAATTTGTAAGTAATTAAAAGTATATGAAAAAATGTTCCACTTGTGGAACGTTGGTACCTAAAAGGGGCAGGGTAGAACCAGGCTGCTGGTGCTAACCTTTAAAAAGGAGATAGAGCAGCTTTAAAACTAGAACAAAGGGGAAAGCTGACAGTTGCTCAGCAGCGCATGGTTTGGAGGGAGATACCTTCAAAGGATACTAATGATGCATTAGAGTTAGGGCATCCCAACAGTGAGGTTCCAATAGTAAGACAAGTAGTAGGGATGTGCAGAGGGACCGCATACTTTACATTGTATTTGTGGGGGGGGGCAGATACGTTGCATTCAGCAAGGGGGGGCCCCAATCCATTCATTTGTTCCATTCTTATTCATTTCCCAGCTAAAATGTAATTAACTACAACCCCCCACCCTCCTGACCCCCCCAAGACTTGCCAAAATGCCCTGGTGGTCCAGCGGGGGTCCAGGAGCCATCTACTACATTCATACTGTCGGCTGCTGGTATTCAACATGGCACCGATAGCCTTTGACCTTACTAGGTCACAGGGGCTACCAGTGCCATTGGTTGGTCCCTGTCACATGGTAGGAGCAATGGACGGCTGGCGCCATCTTATGCTCCTACCATGTGACAGGTGCCAACCAATGGCACAGGTAGCCCGTGTGACATAGTAAGGGCAAAGGCTATCGGCGCCATTTTGAATACTGGCAGCCGATGGCCCGAGTGCAGGAGATCACTCCCGGACCCCTGCTGGACCACCAGGGACTTTTGGCAAGACTTGGGTGACCCCCACAAGACTTGCCAAAAGTCCCTGGTGGTCCAGCGGGGGTCCGGGAGAGATCTCCTGCACGTGGGCCGTCGGCTGCTGGTATTCAAAATGGCGCCGATAGCCCCTGTGACATTGTAAGGGCAAAGGCTATTGGCACCATTTTGATTACTGGCAGCCCACGACCCGAGTGCAAGAGATCTCTCCTGGACCCTGCTGGACCACCAGGAACTTTTGGCAAGTTTTGTGGGGGTCAGGAGGATCCAGTAATTAAAATCTACCTCTATAAATGACAGAGAGGAGCATCTGGGAGGTGGGGTGGCACTTTATGTCAGGGATGGAATAGAGTCCAACAGAATAAAGATCCTGCATGAGACTAAATGCACAATCAAATCTTTATGAGTCGAAATCCCTTGTGTGTTGGGGAAGAGTATAGTGATAGGAGTATACTACCGTCCACCTGGTCAAGATGGTGAGACGGACAGTGAAATGCTAAGAGAAATTAGGGAAGCTAACCAAATTGGTAGTATAGTAATAATGGGAGATTTCAGTTACCCTAATATTGACTGGGTAAATGTATCATCGGGACAAGTTAGAGAGATAAAATTCCTAGATGGAATAAATGACAGTTTTATGGAGCAATTGGTTCAGGAACCGACAAGAGAGGGAGCGATTTTAGATCTGATTCTCAGTGGAGCACAGGATTTGGTGAGGGAGGTAACGGAGGTGGAGCTGCTTGGGAATAGTGATCCTAATATGATCACATTTGAATTAATGATTGGAAGGGGGACCATAATTAAATCTACAGCTCTATTTCAAAAATTTTAAAAGGAAAACTTTGATAAAACGAGAAAAATGGTTAGAAAAAACCTGTAAGGAACAACTAAAAAGGTAAAAAGTGTGCAAGAGGCGTGGACATTGTTAAAAAAAAAAAAATACCATCCTAGAAGCATAATTCAGATGTATTCGACACATTAAGAAAAGTGGAAGGAAGGCAAAACAATTACCGGCATGGTTAAAAGGGGAGGTGAAAGTAGCTATTTTAACCAAAAGATCTTCATTCAAAAATTGGAAGAAGGATCCAGCAGAAGAAAATAGGATAAAGCATAAGCATTGGCAAGTTAAATGTAAGACTTTGATAAGACATATTAAGAGAGAATTTGAAAAGAAGTCGGCCATAGAGTCAAAAACTCACAGTAAAAACTTTTTAAAATATATCTGAAGCAGAAAGCCTGTGAGAGAGTCAGTTGGACCGTTAGATGATCGAGGGGTTAAAGGGGCAATTAGAGAAGATATCGCCATCACGGAAAGATTAAATGATTTCCTTGCTTCTGTTTTTACTGAAGAGGATGTTGGGGAGATACCCATTTCGGAGAAGGTTTTCATGGGTAATGATTCAGATGAACTGAAACAAATCATGGTAAACAACTAAACATAGAAGATGTGGTAGGCCTGATTGACAAACTGAAGAGTAAATAACCTGACTGGATAGTATACACCCCAGCGATTTGAAGGAACTCAAAAATGAAATTTCAGATCTATCAGTTAAAATGTGTGATCTATCTTTAAAATCATCCATTGTACCTGAAGACTGGAGGGTGGCTAATGTAACCAAAATATTTAAAAAGGGCTCCAGTGGCGATCTGGGAAACTATGGACCAGTTAGCCTGACTTCAGCGCAGGGAAAAATAGTGGAAAGTGTTCTAAATATCAAAATCACAGAATAGGCACGCGCATGTTATAAAATCGGGGGTCGGCGCACGCAAGGGGGTGCACAATTGTGTACCTTGCACAAGCCTTCCCCCATTCCCTACCCTCCACCCTACCTCACCTTCCCTTCCCTTCCCCTACCTCCCCCACCCTTTCCCCCTACCTTTTCTTTGTTTTTCTTTTATTTCCAAACTTACATCAGTCTCTGGCCATGCACCCGCCACACCCACCCCGCCCTCTCCCTGCCCCAGACCACCCCTTTTTGCAAGCCCCGGGACTTACTCGCATCCCGGGGCTTTATGCGCATCGCCAGGCCTTTTGAAAATAGGCATGGCGCACGTTTGACCGGTTATGTGAGTAAATCCTCTGGATTTACGCGCGTAACCCTTTGAAAATTCGGCCCTAGAAAGACATGGTTTAATGGCACAAAGTCAGCATGGCTTTACCCAAGGCAAGTCTTGCCTCACAAATCTGCTTCACTTTTTTGAAAGGATTAATAAACATGTAGATAAAGGTGAACTGGTAGATATAGTATATTTGGATTTTCAGAAGGCATTTGAAAGTTCCTCATGAGAAGCTTCTAAGAAAAGTAAAAAGTCTTGGGATGTCCTTTTGTGGATTACAAACTGGTTAAAAGACAGGAAACTGAGAGTAGGATTAAAGACAATTTTCTCAGTGAAAAACAGTAGAGTGCCTCAAGGATCTGTACTAGGACCAATGCTTTTCAATCCTACCTAATAAACGAAGGATGACCGACGTGCCGCAAATGCGCAGTAGAGACCAGCTCTACCGCGCATGTGCGGGCGAGCACGTCGGTCTGAGCCAGAAAAAAAAGAAAAAAAAGAAAAAAAATGGCGGCGTCCAGTGGCAGCGGCGGCGTCGGGAGGCAGTGGCGGTGGCGGCAGCGTTGAGTGGCAGCAGCGGCGGCGGCAGCGTCCGGTGGTAGCGGCGGCGGCGGCGTCCGGTGGTAGCGGCGGCGGCGGCGTCGGGTGGCAGCGGCGGCGTCCGGTGATAGCGGCGGCGGGTGGCAGCGGCGGCAACGAGGGAGGAGAGAGAGAGGGAGGGACTGACAGAGAGAGGGAGGGACTGAGTGAGAGGGGAGGAGAGAGAGGGAGTGGGACTGAGT
Source organism: Rhinatrema bivittatum (assembly GCF_901001135.1). Classification (NCBI taxonomy): domain Eukaryota; kingdom Metazoa; phylum Chordata; class Amphibia; order Gymnophiona; family Rhinatrematidae; genus Rhinatrema; species Rhinatrema bivittatum. The sequence goes on along the minus strand of NC_042620.1, from coordinate 361,347,236 downwards.
GAGAGGGAGGGAGTGAGACTGAGTGAGAGGGAGGGAGTGGGGACTGAGTGAGAGGGGGGACTGAGTGAGGGGGGGAGAGAGAGAGAGGTGAGAGGGGGGAGAGAGAGAGAGGGAGGGAGGGAGTTTTGGGACTGAGGGGGAGGGTAGTGGGACTGAGAAGGGGAGGGGGTAGGGAGGGGGGGACTGAGGGAGCGTGAGAGGGAGGGAGTGGTGAGGGAGTGGGACTTGAGAGGGGGAGAGGGGGAGGGAGTGGGGACTGAGGGAGGGTGGAGAGGGTGTAGTTGGGGGACTGAGGGGGGAAGGGGAGTGGGATGGTACTTGAGGGAGAGTGGAGAGGGACGGGAAGTGAGACTGAGGTGGGAGGGAGGGACTGAGTGGGTGGGAGGGAGGGAGGGATGGTAGGGGGTAGGGGGTGGTGAAGAGGGGGAGGTGAGAGACAGAGGGATGTAGCCCGTTTTAACGGGCTTAACGGCTTGTATGTTTATAAATGATCTGGAAAGGAAAACTACAAGTGAGGTAATCAAATTTGCAGGTGATACACAATTATTCAGAGTAGTTAAATCACAAGCAGATTGTGATAAATTGCAGGAGGACCTTGTCAGACTGGAAAATTGGGCATCCAGATGTCAGATGAAATTTAATGTGGATAAGTGCAATATGATGCATATAGGGAAAAATAACCCATGCTGTAGTTACATCAGGTTAGGTTCCATATTAGGAGCTACACCCGGGAAAGAGATCTAGGCGTCATAGTTGATAATACATTGAAATCATCAGCTCAGTGTGCTGCAGTAGTCAAAAAAGCAAACAGAATTTTAGGAATTATTAGGAAGGGAATGGTGAATAAAACGGAAAATGTCATAATGCCTCTTAGTGCTCTATGGTGAGACTGCACCTTGAATACTGTGTACAGTTCTGATCGTTACATCTAAAAAAAAGTTATGGTTGCGATGGAGATCGTATAGAGAAGGGCGATAAAGGGAATGATAAAAATGATAAAGGGAATGGATAAAGGGAATGATAAAGGGAATGGAACAACTACCGTCTGAGGAAAGACTAAAGAGGTTAGGGCTATTCAGCTTTGAGAAGAGACAGTTGAGGGGAGATATGATAGAGGTCTAAGATCATGAGAGGTCTTGAACGGGTAAATGTGAATCGGTTAGTTACTCTTTTGGATAATAGAAGGACTAGGGGGCACTTGAGGTGAAATGAAATTAGCATCTAGCACATTTAAGACTAATCAGAGAAAATTCTTTTTCACTCAACGCACAAACTGAAATTTTTTGCCAGGGGATGTGGTTAGTGCAGTTAGTGTAACTTGGTTTAAAAAAAGGTTTGGATAAGTTCTTGGAGGAGAAGGCCATTACCTGCTACTAATCAAGTTGACTTAGAAAATAACCACTGCTATTACTATCATCAGTAGTATGAGATATACTTAGTTTTTGGGTACTTGCTGTTGCACTGGAGGTGGACCCTTGGCCTGGTGCAGGATTGGTACGGCCCTCTGGTCAGACCCAGAGAGCGCCTGCCACCAGGAGGCGGAGCACACAAGGAGACAGAGGCTAGCTGGAGCTTCGCCAATAACAGTCCAGGGTTTCCTCAGGTTGAGCCCTTGGGTACCCGTACCACCTGGACTTAGGTGGGCCTCAGATGGTCTCCCGGAGATGTAGCGTAGAGGTGTGCCCACCACAAGCAAGGGTGCATGGCTGATGCTGAAAGATGGACCAGACTCGAACTGGAAGCTCTGGAGACCTCAGAAGGTAACAGTTCAGGAAGGCTCTCTGGGCGAGGCTGGCAGTGCCTGCGGATCTAGTCTGGTGAAGGCCGCGAGTTGAATCCAAGCAGGTTGGTCTGATAGTCACAGTAGGCCAGAAGAAAGTGTCTGAGAGAAGTGCAAGGGTCAAAGCCAGAGTGTCCGTCCATAAGTGGTCAACCAAATCAGGGGTCAATTCCAATGTCAGTCCGAGTGTAGTCAAGGCAAGCGAGGGTCAGTTCCAGGCAGCAGACGAAGAGAATGGTCAGGCAGTGGTCAGTTCCAGGCAGCAGAAGAAGAGAGTAGTCAGGCAGGCTGAGGTCAGTACCAGAGATCAGTCTGAAAAGGTACTACCTGAGTGAGGAAACAGGAAGGACACAGGACACAGGAACACTGGAGATGCTGGAACAAGGAGATGCTGGAAAAAGGATCAGATACAAGGAACAGGCAAACTAGTACACTGAGGTGTCGACTCGATTGCCAAGGCGAGGTCCTGGGGGCAGGACCTCGCTTTATATAGGGCTTCTATGTGATGTCATCAATTTGTGTCCGAGTCGAGTTTCCCGCGCTTGGCCCTTTAAATATTGAAACGTCGACCATGCGCAAACTTAGGGGCGGGGCCGAAGCGGCTGAAGATGTGAAGCCCCGACGGAAGCTCCGCTGCGAGGCCTGCAGCATGGAGGAAGCCGGAGAGGGCCGTGGTGAGCGACGGGGCCGGCGGGAGCTGGCAGCAGTGACGAGACCGGAGCTAGTTGAGGGCTGCGTAAGGTGAGCAGTCCCGGTCGCGGCACCCATGTGGCCGGGACATGCAACACTTGCTAGGTACTTGTAGCCTGGATTGGCCACAGTTGGAAACAGGATGCTGGGCGTGATGGACCCTTGGTCTGACACAGTATGGCAATTTCTTATGTTCTTATGTTTTTATGATATGGGCAGGTCTGATCTGTTGTCAGGTTTCTAAAAATGATTGACTATTTTCTCCATCACTTTGAGAAACTCTAGCAACTTAAATCTAACATTTTTATTATTTCCTCTGGGTCTAACTACTACCAAGTTTTCATTAGAAGAATCACTTTGATGACATGTCAAAGGACTTAAATGACTTCAAACGTCTATTAATGGATATCCATGTGAATAGTCAAGTTAATCGCATTTAAATTTTGTGATTTTTCGTGCTTTCAAATTACTTCAAAAATCATCCAGTTCTGCTTGGAATTGTATACGTTTCTGTGAGAAACTATCCGGTTCTAACTTAACTTTCAATGTGTCCAACTGGACTTTCAATTTCTCTTTCATTTTCATAACTTCCTCATTTGTAGTGGTAAAAATGAGGAGCATCAAATCATAGGAACACTTGTTCAATATTGTGTTCCACTTTCTTACAAATTGTTCATTCAATAATTGTAAAAAGGGTTCCTTATTGCCTCGTAATCCTCTAGGGAGTCTTCTAACTCGACAATACTCATTTAATGTTTCGGAATTATTGGGAGATTGTATGAGGGATATGTTTTTTAATTGAGTTTTTTTTACTGATTTTCTAGTGGCATTGCACATCCTAATTACGAAAAGGTAGTAAATGCCTGTTTTGGGATGAAGTTGGATGCTGGACCCAGTATGGTGGAAGCCCAGTTGTGAATACTATTCTGATCAATTCTGTTGTATTTTAGCTCATGGAAGGGTGAAACAAGGCCTTTGCAGGGGTTCATATAATATCTTGCAACACTAGAAGAACATTGAGGGTTCATTTTATGTTTTTTAATCACTGGAAAAGAAATAGATTGGACTTTTAAAAGATTTACAATATGTGAAAACGTGGGGTCCATATAAATATCATCTTGCTACAGTTGGAAGAACATTGAAGGTTCATTTTATGATGGCTAACCACTGGAAAAGAAATAGATTGGTCCTTTAAAAGAGTCACAATATGGGGCAGATTTTCAAAGCCTATGCGCGCCGAGCCTATTTTGCATAGGCCTGGTGACACGCGCAAGCCCTGGGACGCGTGTAAGTCCCGGGTCTTGACAAAATGGGCGGGGAGTGGGCGGGGCAGTCTGGGGGCATGGCGTGGCCAGAGGCCTCTCTACTGCTACTGGGCCTGGGGATCGTGCGCCGGCACTTGGCCAGCACGCCCAACCTACGTCTGCCCAGAGGCAGGCGTAAATAACAAAACAAAGGTAGGGGGGATTTAGGTAGGGTTAGGGGGCGGGTTAGGGAGGGGAAGGGAGGGGAAGCCTTCCTCCATTCCCTCCGAGGCCGCTCCAATTTCGGAGCGGCCTCGGAGGGAATGGAGGAAGGCTGCACGGCTCAGCATGCGCAAGTTGCCCAATTGTGCACCTCCTTGTGCGCGCCGACCCTGGATTTTATAATATGTGCGTGGCTGTGCACGCATGTTATAAAATCGGGAGTAGATTTGTTTGCGCCGGGTTGCGCGAACAAATCTGCTTCCGCGTGCACCTTTTAAAATCTACCCCTTTATCTCTGAGAGATATATTTTTAAAAAATCGCTCACAATAATCTGTCCATTTCATTTTTTTCCACCTTCTTTATAAATCATGTTTGTACTTAACCTTTTCTTATGCTTTTGTTGGTGGCTATAAAACAGAGGTCTGCAAATTCAGACCACAACTCAGTTGGGTTTTCAGGTTTACCATAGTGAATATGCATGAGATTTGTATGCATGCTGTGCCTCCATTACATGCAAATAGTTTTCATGCATATTCATCGTGGAAACCCTTCAAACCCAACTTCGTCGTGGTCCTCGGGAGCCCCTGTTGTAAAAGATTCTGAAAACAGTTTGTGCTATTTACTTGAACTGACAAAACATTTCAGCATAGCTGACAAGAATGCCATGTATCCCGTGAAAGAAAAATTAACCTCCAAGAACAAATGAAAATTAATTGCAGCTGTAAATTTTCATCTGTACCCCATTTGGTTCTATTGCTGGCTGGCTTCTGATGTATAACTCTTCCTAGAAGGTAATACACCATGCATTACTGATTACTTTTAGATTAATTTAGCTCCAGAAAGGGGCATAGTATTTATAAGTTGGGAACAGAAATGTACTACCTTATAAGGGGGTCTGATTTTGCAGTTGCCTTTCCAATAGTCACAGAATAGAAATAAACTCTTTATAAATCAGTTTCTTTTTTCACACTTACTCTGTTTCTTATTTTCAGGGATTTTAGAGGGTCTTTTTAATAAACTGCATCAAAATCATCCATTAACTCCCCTTTAAGCACCAATTTTAACATTATCTGCTGATTTAATACCCGGTTTGCCATCATCCCTTTTTTAAAATAAAATGTTAAATCAGATGTATTGTGGCAGATAGCATCAATGTTACATAAATATAGGGGAATGATGGCCCTTGGGAAACAAAGGGGCGGAGGGGGCGATAGTATGCAGCCAGCTGCATTGTGGCGATGTGGTTTTGCCCACCGTGGTGTGGTCGAGCCGCACACTATCGCTCCCATAGCGCCACGGGAAAAGGTGGTGTTATGTCCTGCAGTACTGCCGGAAATTATGTGTACAACATTATCACCTGCAGTGCTGTCGGGCCCTAACCCTGCCCACACTCCTCCCCATCCTTTGATTTAAATAGTACCGCCGTGATGCGGCCGGTATCGCATGCGTTAGGGACTTATCACATGAGATAACGGCACATCACAGTTTAATAAATGACCCTGATAGGTACTAAATTTAGGCACCTATATATTTTTTGAAACATAGGTCTCATAGGTCATAGTCCACATTATGTTAATATGCTAATGTATGCCAAATAAAACAAGTGGTAATGCATGTTATAGCTTGAAAACGTGCATTAATGTTAACCCATGCATTAGCATTAATACAATTTAGTAAATAGACTCATATTTGTGGAGGTGAAAGTGCTGACTAGAGCTATGCACATATCTTTAAAATAGATTAATTGAACAATTTGATGAACCTGGAAAAATTTAGAAGTACCCTTAATTTGTTTGTATAACCGTTATGAAGAAAAATCTACTGGATTTGAAAATTTGTTTCAGTGTTTGAAAAAAAAAAATAAAAAATGGATTTGGTTGAGTCATCCTTGGAGTTTCTTTCAGATTTTCTGAAACTCCAATGCTGATTTTCAAATTCTCCATAGTATGTATTTATAACGTTTCCTCTTTACCAGGCCCACAGCGGGTATGGAGACTGTGCCACACTATTTCTTGTGGGCCCAGTAAGGTCTCATTTATGTTCATGGTGGCACTCATTTTGACATTTCCACGTTAATATAACGGGGACAGTCAAAGGCGAATTTTAAAAGCCCAATGAGGGCGAAAACTGGTATGTCTGGCCGGCACGCACCGAGCAGATTTTAAAACAGCCTGGATACGCGCGTTTCTCCAGCTGTGCACGCATACATTTTTTACCATAAAAGGGGTAGGGCATGGGTGTGGTCTGGGCTGGCATGGGCATTCTTGGATTTCACAATGAAACCAGCGCATAAATACTTATGCGCATAAGCATGTGCCGGGGTTCCTTGCCATGTAACTTTACTTCTGCTATGGATGGCTTGCAAGTCATAAATTAAAAAATAAATAAACAGATCAACGGGGTTTTAAAGGTCAGGGCTAACAGGGGAGGCTTTATAATTAGGAGGGTTAGGAAGTCCTATTCCTTACCTGGGCGAACTGGGAAAACTGGTAATGGCGTTGGCGCGCGTCCTTTATAAAATTCCCCCACTTACGTGCAGTAGAAGCAGCACTTATACACACATATGTGTGCCCATTTAAAATTATATGCACATGTACACACATCCAGGCTATTTTAGAACATGTGCACATATATGTGTGTATGTTATAAAATGGATGCGTCTCTGGACACAAGCCAGCAAATGTGTGCACATGTGCGCCCTTCATCAGTATTAAAGTTACCATCATACTATGCATGTTAAATGGTTTTTGCATAGCATGTGCCAAAGGCCATTAATGTGCACATTTAACTTTCTTTCATAGGACCCTATATCTGAACATTTACTAATGCATTTTTTTTTCAAAGAACAAGAAGGGTATTTGGTATCTACCTAATATTTTCTCACCATTTCAGCTCTTTATGCTTTCTTCAATGTGTCGGCTGTGTGTTCTCAACTAAATGTTGCGACCGTCGCTGACCAAAGTCTCCGCTCCACCCACCTTACCTCTTTGGCGACTCCCTCTTTGGTTGATGGAAGTTTGGCTGCCGCGGCGTCATCTTGCCGTTCTCCTCCGGCGTCCCCGGACCGGCTAGATGCTGCCTTCTGCCATGTTCTCCTGAGGCCTAGGGCACGCGCACGGCGTGGCCCCCGACTCAAGTACCAGCTGTGGCGCGAACCTCAGGGGCGTCCCCCTGAGATGATGTCATCCTCACCGGATATTTAAGGTCTCTCGTATTGCTAGCTAATCGAGTTAGCAAAGGTTTAGGTTACATAAGGGTTTCCTAGCTTCCTCCAGGTATCGCTGCAGATGAGATTCACTCTCCGCTTACCTTGCTACTCTGCCTCCTTGGACTTTACCAGGGGTACCTGCTCTTCGGGGGCCTCGCTCTCTCTCTTGCTTTTCAGGTCGCAGTCTGGAACCGGTACTCGCTCCTCAAGGGCCCACGTTCCCGGACCTGCTACCGAATACAACTTCTGCCAGGAAGTCACCGCTGCCTACAACACCAGTGAGTTACCATCTCTCTCTCAGAGCTTTCCCTGGAACCAGGTACTCGCTCCTCGAGGGCCTACTTCATTCCAGCTCCTGGGCTGCTTCAAGAGACTATTGTGTGAGTGATACCATCAAGGTTCTGTTTCTGAACTCAGCATACTCTGCCTACTCCCTATCTCCAGTTTCTCTACAGCTCAGCCATCCTGGGATCGCTGTTCCAGTGCCTGAGGGACTGAAGCCCAGCCGGACTCTTCCAGCTCACTACTGCCACCTTTGGAGGTTTACTAAAACAGTTTAATAAAATAACTAGTGTGGGTCTGTCTCCCAACTCTGATCCTGACCGGTGGTCCCTCTCGGGATCTTCCCCCATGGGCGTGGTCATCTGCCACCAGCCCAAGGATCCACGCACAATTATCACAAATAATAACACTAAAGAAGTATGTCAGTGTACTTCTGTGTAACTTTGGTAGCATTGCTAAAGCATAGTTCAATTATTAAAAGGTACTGGTTCAGCAGACAACACAGTATTGTGTTGGCACAGAGAGGAGCTTTGCTGTATATTCAGAATTTCTCCAAACTAATAATAAAATCTGACTTTTTTCACAATAATCAATGTCTTTAACGGGTTACTGTGACTTCAGGTGTGTTTTTCTCATTTCGCTGCTTCCCTTTTATTTCCTGCTTTCACCTTGATTAACAATTGTGTTCTGTGCTGGCCACCATCTAGTCCACAAGCTACACAAGCCATTCCTTTTAACAGTGGGACTATGTTAGCCAGCCAAAAATGAAAACATATCCTCCTTTCAGGAAATAGTGTGTACTTGTGCTAGAGCTGAACCATGTCATATGTCCCATGTGGCTGTAAGATCAGTATGCCGACATTTTCTTCACAGATGTCTTTCCAGATCTGTTCCTTGTACAGAGCAAACAATTCAGACTTTATGGCTTTTGGTTCATCTTGTCTAGACAGATACAAGGATAATAGTTTGATTGCAGAATTTATAAAAAGCTATGTCCTGGTGCTTAGCAGCTAGCTTTGTAAATTACTGACAGTTTGAACTAGGCTGTGAATGGTGTCGCACACAGACATAACTCAGAGTTGAGCTGTATAGGCCTGCCACACATAGGCCTCTCAAGACATCATCAAATAAATTTTAACCTAGTGAAACTACTGGAAAGAGAGTCAAACTTCATTCTGACCCAGTATGGCATTTTCTTATGTTTCTTATGTTATTATTCTTTTATATTGCAAGTTGTAAAACAACAAAATTTGTCTATAGAAAGAATGGTGCCGGTCTGGGTGTATAACATTCTTTACAGAAGATAGTTGTTTATAAATTGTAGTATACATGAAGCACACCATATCAACATGTACAGCTAGTTATAAGGTAAAAAAAATATTTCCAGTGGTAGAGAGTAATGCTTAATATTATAGGATCCCCTTTGAAGGAACAAAGCTGCTGTGGTGCCTGAGCAGGAACCAGCTGGATTATGGTCGCCATTGTACTTTTGAAGTCATTTTTGCGAGCTCTTATGAATATATGTTATGAACATAATTTCCAATATTTCCCATATGAATAAGAAGGCCTATACACAGTTTGCATTATTATACCCTGCTTACATTCTCTACCACTAACTTGATTTTCAATGTGGGTTTAATGGGTTTTGGCATCGTAATTTGACATTGGAAAATAGCCTGAATTGACCCGGGTTGACATTGTTCTGATTTTCAATTTACCATGCTATGGATGGGTAAGATCCATGTAAATAAAAATGGTTTGGACATTCTGAACTCAGATTTTTAATCAAATAGTAAGGACCAATGGAAAAATCCCTTCATTGGTCAGATAAGATTCAACCCTTACTAATGTGAATAAAATCATATTTATTTAAATTTAAAGCATCTTTACTATCAACCTATTTTCTTCAAGGTAAGAAAAGCTGTTGAACAAAAATGGAATGCATTCCAGTTAGACTGAAGTTTAGTTACAAGTAAAGTAGATATGTTGCTGGACAAAATTATTTTTTTCTAGAAATTATGCACTTACAAATTTTAGGTAGATAACAACTTAATCTCCATTATTTAGGGGAAATTTTCAAGTAGCAACTGTGTAGTTGCAAAGTGCAGGAGTACTTCTAGTGTACTTTATAGCTAATATTCAAAGAGAAACTACTCTTCTCCCAGGACAAGCAGGATGGTAGTCCTCACATGTGGTGACGTCACTGGACGGAGCCCTATCACGGAAAAATTTTCTGTCAAAGTTTCTAGAACTTTTGACTGGCACACTGAGCATGCCCAGCATGCCATGATCCTTGCAGCCACAGGGGTCTCCCTTCAGTCTCTTTTTTTCCGCACTGCAGTTTACCTCGTGGTTAGGAGCTCTGTGAGAATTTCTCACACAATTTTCCTCATGGAAAAAATTAATATTTTACTTCAAAAAACATTCCCTCATAGGGGTTTCCCATCAGAATAGTGTTTTTCCATCATTTGGTGAGTAAGTTCACTATTCCCGGTCGATTCCCAATCCCACCTTTTTAGGTGTCTGCAGGCCATCGACCGTTTTTGGGCCTCAACCTCTGCCATTATGGCAACAGGTTTCCAAAAATGTCCGGAGTGCCCCCGAACCATGTAGTTTACTGACCCACATGATGTCTGTGTGCTGTGCCTCGGCTCATCACACAACATGTCTAACTGCCCAAGTTATGCCCAGATGACTGTAGGCGAGCTTGCCTCAACAAGATGGAGACTCTGTTCAAAATCAAGTTGACTCCATTGACATCCACCCAATCGCCACCAGCAGGACCATCAAAAACGTTAGTCATAAAACGTCGCCGGGAGCATCAGGGCAGCAGTGACGGTCCATCACCAACTTCGTCTAAGGCATCCACATCATCTACCTTGGTGCTGGGGAAAGACCTGATTGAGCAACGAGAGAAGCACCTACATCAGCACCAACGCGAGTCAACTCCTGGTGCCGGCACCGACCCCTCATCGGCTTCAATGGCTATCGAGGTACTTGCGAAGAAGACATGGGTAGAGGAGCCTCTAACACCCTCTCCACCCGAAAAACCAAGACGATCCCCACCGATATCGGTGCTGGGTACTGAGCCCCCACAAGTCCCTGTGGAGATGCCAGTAGTGCATAGCCTGCCACCCCCTGTAGCTGCAATATCTACAACAGTTTTCAGGGAGGAACTGAATGGTTTCATCTGCCAGGCAGTGCTCGATGCTCTCCGAGACCTACAGCCATTGATGCCGGCACCGACACCGGAGCCATCGATATTTGCACCATTGCTAACCAGGCTGGATACAATTATCAGTGCCCTTCCAACACAACCCGGGCCACCGATGCCAAAACAACCTGCAAAGCCTCTGAAATCCCTGATTCCCATTCCGGGGTCCTCAGTCAACGAAGGCACGGATTCCAGTCCTCTGTCACTGATGCCTGAACCGATGTCTGGTCCATCAGGGCTCTCAGTCCCGAGAGCCCCTTGTTTTCCATCGATGCCTCCGGTGCCGCCGAAACCCGCATCGGTGCCACCGCATCTTCCATCGAGGCTATCGAAGGATATATCGGTGCCAACCCATCCTACCGTACCAATCTTCCCTCCAGGATCTCAACAAGAGACCTTCTCTGACACAAGGGAAGATGTTGACACCGACACATCCACAGAGGATATCTTATCAGAACCATTTCCTCCAGAAGAAAGGAGAAAATCTCCCCCAGAGGATCTCTCCTTTGCCAATTTTATTAGGGAGATGTCAGAGACAATTCCCTTTGAACTTATTACAGAGGAGGACACATGCCACAAAACATTAGAGGTTCTTCAATTTGTGGATGCACCAAAAGAAGTGATGGCTATACCAGTACACGAAGTCCTAGTAGATCTGCAACATCGTCTCTTGGAGCATCCTTGTGCTGTTCAGCCTGTGAATAAGAGGACAGATATGACTTATCTTGTCCAACATATTCTTTGTTTCCAAAAATCACAACTGCCCCATCAGTCGGTGGTAGTTGAATCTGCACAAAAGAAGGCCAGAAGACTGCGACCACACTCTTCAACACCTTCTGGCAAGGACCAAAAATTCCTTGACATCTTAGGTTGCAAGATGTTTCAAGGTTCTATGCTAGTGTCACGCATAGCTGCATACTGACTTTACATGACACAGTATCAAAGAAATCTCTGGAAGCAGGTTCAGGGAATAGCTGACTCTCTTCCCCAACAGCAACAAGATAGTCTCAACGCCATACTACATAAAGGCCTCGAGGCTGGTAAACAGAAGGTTCGTGCTACGTATGACTCCTTTGAAACAGCTTCTCGCATGTCAGCGACAGGAATCAGTGCCAGGAGGTGGGCCTGGTTAAAAGCCTCTGACTTGAGACCTGAAGTCCAAGACAAACTCGCCGATTTGCCATGTACCAGTGAAAACCTATTCGGCGACAAGATACAAGCTTCAGTGGCTCAATTAAAAGACCATAATGAGACCCTGCGGCAATTATCCACAATTACTACTGAGGCCCCTTTTTCTGCAAGAAGATCCACTAGAAGGGACTCTAGAAAACAATTTTATCACCCACGCAGATACTACCCACCTGAATCTCGCGTGAGGCCAACTAGACCGTCTCAGAAAACACATCCTCGACAGACCAAGATATCCAGGCCTCAGCCACCACCGCAAACAGGCCAAGCCTCTGGATTTTGAAGCATATCCAGAGAACAGCAGTCGCTCCATAAATCCGAAATCAGATTTGCCAGTAGGAGGTCGAATTCGCCACTTCATCACCAACTGGCTCAACATAACCACAGACCAATGGGTTTTATCCCAGAAATACCATCTCAAATTTCTCATGGTACCCCCGGACTTACCACCCAATCCTCTGTGGATACAAGAAGATCACACAGGTCTTCTAGAGTCAGAACTGTCCACCCTTCTGGGCGCCAGGGCCTATCCCCCGAGCACAGAGGGGCAGAGGGTTCTACTCTCGCTATTTTCTCATTCCAAAGAAATCAGGCGGCCTCCGCCCCATCTTAGACCTCCGCAATCTCAAAATTTCTATAAAATGAAAAATTCAGGAAGGTGTCCTTGGACACCATGCTTCCCCTTCTGCAAAAAGGAGATTGGCTCTGTTCTCTGGATCTTCAAGATGCTTATGCTCACATTCCAATATACCCACATCACCACAAGTACCTGCGTTTCCTAGTGGGACATCAACACTTTCAGTACCGGGTCCTGCCTTTCGGACTTGCCTCAACACCCTGTGTATTTACAAAGTGTCTAGCAGTAGTGGTGGCCCATCTACGCAAGAAAAGCATACATGTGTTTCCTAACCTGGATGACTGGCTCATCAAGAGCCATTCCAAGCAAGGAGCTCTCAACGCTCTCAAGCTCACTATCAATCTGCTACACTCTTTGGGATTTCTCATCAACTATCAAAAATCCCACCTGACTCCATCTCACCTCCTGACTTTCATTGAAGCAGATTTGGACACCACAGTGGCAAAGGCCTTCCTGCCCAATGACCGCACAGACACACTCTCCAGACTAGCTGTATCTCTGTGCACAAAGAAAACAGCCTCAGCCCATCAATTCTTAAAGTTGCTGGGACACATGGCTTCTATGGACCACGTCACTCCTATGGCCAGACTGCCCATGAGAATAACTCAATGGAATTTGAAATCTCAATGACTCCAAGCCATTCAACCACTTTCTTCCCAAGTTCAAGTAACCCACCAGTTACATTTATCCCTTCTCTGGTGGACGAATAAAGTCAACTTGTTAACAGGTCTACCCTTTCAGCAACCAGTTCCACAGATAACTTTGACCACAGACACATCCACCTTGGGTTGGGGAGTTCATGTGAACAATCTTCAAACCCAAGGTACTTGGATGCAGCTCAAAACAACATTTCAGTTCAACTTCCTAAAGCTTCGAGCTATACGTTATGCTCTATCTGCGTTCAAGGACTGCCTTTCATACAAGACTGTTCTCATACAAACAGACAACACAGTTGCAATGTGGTACTTGAACAAGCAGGGCGGCACAGGCTCTTATATCCTCTGCCAAGAAGCTGCACAGATCTGGGACTGGGCCCTTGCACACTCCATGTATCTATGGACCACATATCTGGCAGGCATGCAGAACGTAGTAGCAGATCGTCTCATCCAACAGTTCCATCCCCACGAGTGGTCTCTGGATCCTGTGGTAACGACCAGAATCTTCCAACGCTGGGCTCAACCATCAATAGACCTCTTTGCATCCAAACTGAATCACAAAGTGGACAGATTCTGCTCCCTGCACAGGCAACAAAACAAGTTAACCATGGATGCCTTTGCTCGCCCCGATACCGCTGATAGCCAAAACTCTCGTGAAGCTACAACAGGACAAAGGGTCAATGATACTCATGCTTCTCAACCTCTCGATCAGAGAACCCATTTGCCTGGGCACAGCGCCCACTCTCATAACTCAGAACCAAGGCATGTTACGCCATCCAAACCTTCAGACCCTATCCCTCATAGCCTGGATGTTGAAAGCTTGATCCTCCAACTGCTCAACCTTTCAACTGATGTCTCTCAAGTGCTTGTAGCCTCACGAAAGCCTTCCACATGAAAATCCTATTGTTCTAAGTGGAAAAGATTCACCATGTGGTGCATGCAAAAAGGTATCGACCCTTTTTCCTGCCCCACTCCATCTCTATTAGATTATCTCTTGTACCTTTCAGACTTTGGTCTCCAGATTTCTTCGGTGAGGGTATACCTGCGTGCTATCTCAGCATACCACAAGGAGTTGGGGATGCCCAGAAACAGAGTAACCCCTTGTCAGTAGATTTATGAGGGGCCTACTACAACTCAAGCCCCCTCTACGGCCAACAGTCACTGAATGGGACCTAAATGTAGTACTTACCTCATGCGATCCCCGTTTGAGCCTTTGCACTCATGCGATGTTAAATTTCTTACATGGAAAGTTCTCTTCCTAGTAGCCATTACATCTACTCGAAGGGTTAGTGAGTTACAAGCACTTGTTATATACTCACCTTATACCAGGTCCTACGTACTCATCCTAAATTCCTTCCCAAGGTGGTTACTGCCTTCCACTTGAATCAGTCTATAGTCTTGCCCACCTTTTCCCCAAGGCCTAACTTTCACCAGGGCGAGAGAGTTTTACACACCTTGGATTGTAAACGTGCACTTGCTTTTTACCTAGACCACACTGCAGTCCATAGGAAATCCACCCAACTCTTTGTTTCTTTTTATAAAAACAGACTAGGAATTGCAGTGGCTAGCAGACTGTATCGAATTCTGCTATGAAAAAGCATGCCTTCCTTTCCAGGGACAAGTGAAGGCGCACTTAGTAAGAGCCATGGCAACCTCAGTAGCACACTATCGTTCAATACTGATTGCTGACATCTGCAAAGCTGCAACATGGAGCTCTCTTCACATTTTTGCAGAATTTACTGTTTGGACAAGGAAGGACGTCAAGACTCTGCCTTTGGCCAATCCGTCTTGAAGAACTTATTTCCAGTATAATCCCAACTCCTTCCACATCCAATCTGTTGTGATTTTCAGGCTGCCTCATTTTTCCCAACAGTACGCTAGTTGTTGTGCCTGTTGCACAAAGTGTATGCTGTTGGTCCAAACAAATATGAGTTAGCGTGTAGCTTGCTAATCACCCACATGTGAGGACTACCATCCTGCTTGTCCTGGGAGAAAGCAGAGTTGCTTACCTGTAACAGATGTTCTCCCAGGACAGTAGGATGTAGTCCTCACGAAACCCACCTGCCACCCCGCAGAGTTGGGTCTGAAACGTTTTATTATTTTATTTTTTTGCACGCACCTTTTGCTACAAACAAGACTGAAGGGAGACTCCTGTGGCTGCAGGGATCATGGCATGCTGGGCATGCTCAGTGCTCCAGTCAAATGTTCTAGAAACTTTGACAGAAAAGTTTTCTGTGATAGGGCTCCGTCCAGTGACCTCACCCACATGTGAGGACTACATCCTGCTGTCCTGGGAGAACGCCTGTTTCAGGTAAGCAACTCTGCTTTACCTTCTGTTCATGGGGGTGGTAAAATATTTTGCATATACTGTATTTGAAAATGCCATATCTAGCCCTTCTTTCTGCTACCAAACGTCTCACCAGTTTCTCAGCACTGTCATAGATCCTGGGTTCCATTACACAGTTGATGATAATATCTACCTTTCCCTTTTTGCTCATGCAGTGATGCCTCCACCCCCTTACTCCTGCTCATTGAGGAAACATAAAATACACAACACCCTGAATACTTCACAAGATTAGACAAGAATCTTGGAAACTGCCAAAGTGCATACAATATACTATGCAATTTAAAATAAAATTAGAATATTTATTCACAGAATATAAAACAGTAATAAACACAATTAAGCGAACCATTTTTACTTTCAAGGCATAATGAGATTTTATGAGCATGTTTCCAAATTCTCTTCCAGTCCTCCTCCCCCAAGGACAACCGCAAATCATCGTTCCAATGTCTAATACAGGCTAGTGTCGGTTCTGCCTCTTGAAGACAGCACATAATAGTTTACACTGTTATGATATACTTTTTCTGGGGCATTTTCTTGTAAAAATACCTTCTCAAACCCAGACAGAGCATTAGGCTCTTAACCTTCCTCCTCTATCATCTAAGCACCTCCAGCAATCTGAGATAATGGTCCCACGATTCCTCCCGAACTCTATAATCTGATCAAATGCTTGGAATAGAAACATAGAAATGACGGCAGAAGAAGACCAAACGGCCCATCCAGTCTGCCCATACTTATCTGTTACTATTGGCTCTTAGTAACCTTTTGGTTCTATCTCCCTTCCACCCCCACCATTAATGTAGAGAGAAGTGTTGGAACTGCATCTAAGTGCAATATCTAGCTTAATTAGTGAGGGGTAGTAACCGCCGCAATAAGCAAGCTACACCCATGCTTATTTGTTTACCCAGACTATGTAATTCAGTCCTTGTTGGTTGTTGTCTGTATATAGATCCACTTTTCTTCATTCCCCCTGCCGTTGAAGCAGAGAGTTATGCTGGATATGCATTGAAAGTGAAGTATCAGACTTTCTCCCCTGCCATTGAAGCAGAGAGCTATGCTGAATATGCATTGAAAGTGAAGTATCAGACTTTCTCCCCTGTCATTGAAGCAGAGAGCTATGCTGGATATGCATTGAAAGTGAAGTATCAGGCTTATTTGGTTTGGGGTAGTAACCGCCGTAACAAGCAAGCTACTCCCCGCTTTTTTGTGAATGCAAATCCTTTTTTCCACATTTCCTCTTGCCGTTGACGTCTTAGAGCAATGTTGGAGTCGCATTAACTGTGTGTATGTTTATTCCTGCTAGCCACCCACTCTTCATTCACGTCCTCTAGACTTTATGGATCCACAGTGTTTATCCCATGCCCCTTTGAAGTCCTTCACAGTTCTGGTCTTCACCACTTCCTCCGGAAGGGCATTCCAGGCATCCACCACCCTCTCCATGAAGAAATACTTCCTGACATTGGTTCTGAGTCTTCCTGCCTGGAGCTTCAAATTGTGACCCCTGGTACTGCTGATTTTTTTCTGACGGAAAAGGTTTGTTGTTGTCTTTGGATCATTAAAACCGTTCAAGTATCTGAAAGTCTGTATCTTATCACCTCTGCTCTTCCTTTCCTCCAGGGTGTACATATTTAGATTCTTCAATCTCTCCTCATAAGTCATTTGATGAAGACCATCCCCCTTTTTGGTCACCCTTCTCTGGACTGCCTCCATCTTGTCTCTGTCTCTTTGGAGATACGGTCTCCAGAACTGAACACAGTACTCTAGGTGAGGCCTCACCAAGGACCTGTTCAAGGGATAATTACTTCCCTTTTCTTACTCGATATTCCTCTCTATGCAGCCCAGCATTCTTCTGGCTTTAGCTATCATCTTGTCACATTGTTTCGCCGACTTCAGGTCATTAGACACTATCACCCCAATGTCTCTCTCCTGCTCCGTGCACATCAGCCTTTCTCCCCCCATCGAATAAAGTTCATTCGGATTTCCACTCCCCATATGCATGACTCCACTTCTTGGCATTGAATCTCAGCTGCCATATCTTCGACCACTCTTCCAGCTTCCTTAAATCCCGTCTCATTCTCTCCACTCCTTCTGGCGTGTCCACTCTGTTGCAGATCTTAGTGTCATCCGCAAAAAGACAAGCCTTGCCTTCTGTCCTGTCTGCAATGTCGCCCACAAAGATATTGCACAGGACAGGTCCCAACACCGATCCTTGCGGTACACTGCTTAAAACCGCTCTCTCTTCAGAGAGAGTTCCATTTACAATCACACATTGTCTTCTGTCCATCAACCAGTTTGCAATCCAGGCCACCACCTCGGCACTCACTCCTAAGCTTCTCATTTTATTCACCAGTCTCCTGTGCGGGACCGTATCAAAAGCTTTGCTGAAATCCAAGTAGATGACATCAAGTGCTCTTCCTTGATCCAATTCCTTGGTTACTCAGTCAAAAAAGTCAATCAGATTTGTCTGACAGGATCTTCCCCTGGTGAATCCATGCTGTCACTATTCTCTCAACAGTGACTCTATTACTTTTCCCACCACCGAAGTGAGGCTAACTGGTCTGTAGTTACCAGCCTCTTCTCTGTTCCCACTCTTGTGAAGCAGGACCACCACCACTCTTCTCCAATCACTCGGCACCACTCCCGTTTCTAGGGATCTATTGAACAGGTCACACAGCGGACCCGCCAGCACATCTCTGAGCTCCCTCAGTATCCTGGGATGAACTTCATCAGGCCCCATGGCTTTGTCCACTTTCAGTTTCTCCAGCTCTTCCCATACATTTTCTACTGTAAATGGAGTTACATCTACTCCACTCCCCTCCAATTTCTTGTTAACTAGCGATGGTCCTTCTCCAGGGTCCTCTTTAATGAACACAGAACTGAAGGAATAGCCTAGTGGTTAGAGCAGTGGGCTATGAACCAGGAGACCAGCGTTTGAGTCCCACT
Source organism: Rhinatrema bivittatum (assembly GCF_901001135.1). Lineage (NCBI taxonomy): Eukaryota > Metazoa > Chordata > Amphibia > Gymnophiona > Rhinatrematidae > Rhinatrema > Rhinatrema bivittatum. The sequence continues at coordinate 361,328,830 of NC_042620.1, read as the reverse complement.
GTTGCTCCTTGTCCTTGGGCAAGTCACTTTAAACTCCATTGCCTCAGGTACAAACTTAGGCCTGGATTTATCAAAATGTGGTAAGTACCGCATGTGATTGCAAAAGGGGTGTGGTTTATGCAAAAATTCAGTTTATCGCAATTTACCTCTGCAAAGTGCTAATTTAGTGCACATTGCGATAACATTATCAGAATTTGCAATAGGTGTCAGACCTGTATTTCCTGCATATGACCCCTGGGTGGACCATCCTTATTAGGAGAGAGAGAGAGCCTGATCATAATGTCATCCCCATAGGTAGGTATTTGTATCCCTATGGTAGGCCCACCTAGTAACTTGAGGTGGGGTTTAGGTATGAGTATAGGGGGTTAGGGGCCACTTTGACATTCTACGTGACACGTATGAACAGAACAGTGGTCTCTTGTGAAGATTTGATGACCTTCGGAGTGAGGAGACTCACTTCAAGATGAGATTTGGGCAATGTTCTCTCCACCTAGCTTGATGTTACCCAGGTAGAGAGTCCATCAAGCTAGGTGGAGAGAACATTGCCCAAATCTCATCTTGAAGTGAGTCTCCTCACTCCGAAGGTCATCAAATCTTCACAAGAGACCACTGTTCTGTTCATACGTGTCATGTAGAATGTCAAAGTGGCCCCTAACCCCCTACACTTATACCTAAACCCCACCTCAAGTTACTAGGTGGGCCTACCATAGGGATACAAATACCTACCTATGGGGATGACATTATGATCAGTCTCTCTCTCTCTTTCTCTCTCTCTCTCTCTCGCTCTTTGCAGACAGGCTAACCCAGCCCACTCTCCGCCCCTAACTCCTCCTATTTTCTGAATTTGCATCGCACCATAACGATATGGTGCTATCGCATGCGTTAAACACGTTTTCGCATGCAGTAAGCCCTTAACGCATGCGAAAACGCCTTATCGCATTTTGATAAATGACCCCCTTAGATTGTAAGCTCTGGGGATAGGGAAATACAATACCTGCATGTAAACTGATGTGAAAACTCAGATGGAATGTTGGTATATAAATAAATAATTTGTTTAATATTTCTGCCATTTCTTCGTCTCTCTCCACACATTGATCCTTTCCACCTTTCAATTTCACTATACCACTTTGAACGTTTCTCTTTTCACTGATGCATCTGAAAAAATGTTTTGTCACCTCTCTTTACCTCCTTGGCAATCCTTTCTTCCGCTTGACTTTTTGATGTCTTGATTAATTTCTTCGTCTCCCTCAGTTCTACCAGATATTCTTCTATGTGCTCCTCCCTATGGGATCTTTTATATTTCTTGAATGCTGTTCTTTTAGCCTTTATTTTGTCAGCCACCTCCTTTGAGAACCAGATAGGTTTCATTTTTCTTTTGCTTTTCTTTACTTTTCTAACATATAAATTTGTTGCCTTGGTAATTGCTCCTTTTAGATTGGTCCACTGTTGATCCACATCTCTCTCGTTCTCCCAGCCTTTTAGTTCTTCCTCCAGGTACTTCCTCATTTCATCAAAGTCCGTGTTTTTCAACTGCAAAACTTGGGTCTTTGTGCTTCTTTTCCGTATCCTTTTTGTGATATTAAACCATACCGTTTGATGATCACTGGTGCTGAGGTGGGCGCCCACCTGGACATCAGAGACATTATCTCCATTAGTGAGCACTAAGTCGAGTATAGCTCCTTCTCTCATGGGTTCCATTACCATTTGTTTGAACAAAGCTACTTGCAGGTCATCCACTATTTCTCTACTATTATTAGATTCTGCAGATGAGTTTGTCCAGTCTACATCTGGCATATTAATGTCTCCAATAATCACCACTTTTCCCTTCTTTCCTATCTTTTGGATGTCTTCAACCAGATCTCTGTCCAACTCTTCCTTTTGGTTTGGAGGCCTGTAAACCACTCCAATAAAAATGGATGCCCCATCTGTTTTTTAGGTTGACCCATAGTGCTTCTTCATTGCCCCATCTACCTTGCAGCTCCGATGCTTGGATATTGTTTCTGACATAAAGAGCCACTCCTCCCCCTTTCCTATCCTCTCTTTCCTTCCTTAACAAGTTATAGCCTGGTATTGCCATATCCCAGTCATGAGATTCTGTAAACCACGTTTCTGTGACAGCAACAACGTCCAAGTCCGCCTCCACCATTAGGGCTTGCAGATCTGGGATTTTATTGCCCAAACTACAAACATTTGTGCTCATAGCTTTCCAGCTTTCTTCATTCAGGTTACTGCTGTTCCTGGACTTCTTTTGTGACCTCTTTAGTTGAGTTTTGTTATCCACTTTTCCCTTTGCATTTGTGCAAGGGAAAAGATTAGTGCCTCTGATGACAGTCATCCATCCCAGTGAGCTTTTTTCTTTGGTTTCTGATCTTGAATTTCTGTATGCATTGGGTTTCTTCTCTCTTTTCAGATAACCAATCTTTTTCTCAAGAACTTCTTCAGTATTTAATACAGAGAAGGCATTTTGTACTTGTTGCACTTGATACAGTGTGTGTCTCCGGATCACAGGTCTAATTCTACCAGAGCCCACTGTAATACTGTTTTTTGAGTTCCTTAATGACCTGTGTGAGTGGGGGGGGGGGGTAGAGTTGTGGGCTGCACAGCTGTCAATAACGGGTGTCTGTGGGTCACAGGTCTTATCCTACCTGAGCCCACAGTAAAACTCTTTTTCCTTGACTTTTGGTTATTCTGTGGTAATGGGAAATTAATTCCTGAATAATGAAAAGTGGCTGAGACTTTCTTTATTGAAGCTAATTCAGCTTTAACTTCAGCCAGCTCCTTTTCCAAGGTAGAGAGTTCTGAACAAACGGGGCAAGCCTTAAGTTTTCATATGATTACCCTCAATATAACGGCTCCACAACAGTTGCATTGGATAGTCCTCATTTTGGTAAATTTGATGGATAACACTTAAGGAATTACCAAATTACCAGCCTATATAGTTGACAAATTATGTATTCAGGCAGATTATATCAGAAACCCAAACCCAGGGTTGGGTGACTGATATTGAACACTATGCGAGAAATCTTTCTCAAGACAAAATATTTGGGACAAGTTTCTAGACTCACATATTTAAATATTTATGACCATCATACTGTAGAGGTCAGACATGAAGGATTTTGAATTTCAGGAAAACTTTAGGGGTAGATTTTCAAAGATGCATGCAGTTCTTGGTGTGCGCACATGGACGTGCTGATTTTATAACATGGATGCGTCGTCACACACATTATAAAATATGATACCTGCGCGCACATGCGTGCCCAATTTTATATTGGTACGCGCATGTGAGGGCCAGTGGCGACTCACACACACAAGGGGGGGTTTTATAAAACAAAATGCACAGCAACTGAATCATGGCATCCCCAATTCCATATCTAATTTCCCTTCCTCCCTTTTCTCCTCTCTGCCCCACCTAACTGAATTTTTTTGTTTTAAAACATTTCTTTTTCGAAGGTAAAGTAAGTTCCAGCTGCCAGTGCGTGCTTTCCCGAGACAGGACCTAATGGCTGCTGTCCCTGCTGGCCTCCAGGCCTGACCCCGCCCCTGGCCTGCCGCTTTCACAGACCCCAGCACTTCTGTGTGTGTGGCAAGGCTGTTTTGAAAATGCGCTCAGTGTGCATAGAGCCGAGCCACGCTCGTATCTCCCGGTATTTGCGCGTACCAGCCTTTAAAAATGTACCCGTTAGTGTGCTAAGTTGTTATCATTGGTCAATGGAGAGTATCTATGTGTCCGTATTGTGAACCCACCTTTCATTTTTTCTGCATATTTTCTTTTGCATATAAAAAATTATATAGTAGAACACAAGCTGAACTTATCTTAAGCCTGTTGACTGGTCTGGGAAAAGGAACGGCTTCTTGGAGAACTGGTGCAAAAAACAACTAGTGTCTTCTTTATGCAGTCTCAAATTCCACCCAACACTTCAGTGTTTCGGAACAGGCATCCTTCCTCAGTATTCCTGAGTGAGATTTCTCACATTTGTTTCTCTTTATTGATTCTTTCACTTTTTGTGGTTGTTTTTACTGATATTGAACACTGTCATTCTCTTACAAATGACCCATAAATTTTAACCCGAGTTTCCACTAGTCCACTGCATCTCTCCCAAGGGTATGTACAGCTAGAGATAGATTATCCCTTATAGAGGAAAGAACAGATACATTTCCCCTGGGTACTTTTAGACTTTGGACCATGGCCTTCCAGATCTTGATGGTATGAGCAATAAGGAAACCAGCTCTCCCCATCCATCTGTCCTGCAGGGTGGTCTCCTTATAAAGCAAAAGCAGAGAGAGATCTGCTTCCCCCACCAGTCCAGATTCTAAGGAGTACCAAGGGACTGAGCAATCTCTGTGTACCCATATCAACATTCCATAAAGCCTGGCTGCCCAGTAATGCACCTGTAAATTAGGTAGGGCCACCCCCTCCCCCTCGCCTCTTTTCTTCATCACAGTGCATGCATCTTTATATACGGGGGTTTACCATGCCAGAGGGATCTTACCTACACATGCAGTGACTGTGTCCTCTGATTAAGGTTTTCTTGGGGAGGATTGAAGAAGAGCTATCTAGAATCTTAGAGGAGGTCCTTACCCCTGAGTTTCTCGGCGAGTGGGTGGATGGATATTAGATTAATACTAAAAAGATTTTGCTTGGTCACAAGCAGGCAGATTTGTGGTAGCTGCCCTGTGGAAAACAGCACCTTCCATGGAATTGTGGTTCCAACAAATACATGAAGTAGTGTTGACTGAGAAGTTAATTTATATGTTGAAACATAATCTATTCTTATATGAAAAAATTTGGAGCAGATTTTGGACTTACTGGGATAGGTGCTGGAATATGTCACACATGCGTTTTCCTTGAGAGAGATGAATGGTCAGTAGCTATGCAGATTGTTTTCAGTGTGTTATGTTTGGATACCATGAAGTTGTTGCCTTGTTGTGTTACCCTCATGCTTCCTTAAATAAAAACAAAAATATATATATATAAGCTGTAATATTTTAGGTGACCACAATAGGTCACAGCAATGTTGAAAAATAAGGGAGATGCAATTCTCCTGGTGGCCATGAAAGGTCATAATAAAACTGAAAGTAGAAGTCACTGGACATCACTCGAAAAAGAACAGAGTTCTACCCATGCAGGTAGATCAAAGACTACTCCCATGCTGAGCATGTTTCCTCTGGTAATTAGTGCTCAGTCAGCCTGAAGTGGCTCTGAGGGAAACAAATGCTTCCAATAGCTATAAATCAAAGTTCAAAAACATCCTTTGTATTTTTTTTAAATACAGACTCCGAGAGTCAGGGAATCATCTTGAATTTGAAACAGTCTCCAAGGTTAATCTGAATTCACCTTATCTAGACTGACTAAATATAGAATTTAAACTCATGGATTGCAGATCCACATGGTTAGCAGATCCACATGTTTAACACTCAGATCCTTTTCTCAGTATCCTGGCTGTTACTGGGTCCAGTAGTTCCTGAGAAAATCTCCACTGACAGCCTGCTGTCATGCAGAGTAGTAAGCTTCAACAGCAAATGTGATGCTTTAGCACTGGTAGTATAGACATTACTGACAGAGGGGTACAACCAGGGGTGGATTGGCCTATCGGGGGATCGGGCATCCCCTGGTGGGCCGGTCGCACTAGTCACGTGGTCTGCCGAGCGCAGCCGTAAAAGAGCTGCGCTCGGCAGACCATGTGGTATCTCCTGGGCCAGCCTTGGTGGCAAATTCCCGGGCCGGTCTTCATCGGGAATCCACTGCTAGGTACAACCCATCTCACCATAAGACTCTTTGCTATTGCAGAATATTACATTTACTTACTTAACTCCTTTGAAAATTCACCTGATAGCCTGGAAGTCTCCCTGAGTTCCAAGTGGCTATTTGCCACTGGTAGTTAAATTATTTCCTTGCATGCAATAAAAATGTAAATAACGTGCAAGGCAATAATTTAACTACCAGTAACAAAATAGCTACTTGGAATTTAGGGAGACTTCCAGGCTGTAAGGCTAATTTTCAAAGGAGTTATGCATGTAAATGTAACATTCTGTCCTAGCAATTTTCAAAAGCACTTAACATGGATAAAGTGCAGTTACACATGTAAAATCCAGTTGTAAGCATGTAAATGCTTTTGAAAATCAGGCCGTTAGTCTTTGTTACAATCAGGTTTCAGACATACACTGTCGGAACACACACTGGTATGAAGCCGAATCATAATCTTTTAATATGTGAACTACAATTGATCAGACAAAATGCAGGATCACACATCTTTGTTTTGTCCTCACTATCCCTCCACAAAACCCCCTACATCTTTGTCTGTTCCATTCTCTGTCCCCAGACAAAGGCTCCATAACATTTTTGTGCTCTCTGCCCACCTCTGATGAGAGATAATCTGGCAGAACAGCTTTTCCAGTGGCTGGTCTGTCTCTGTCAGTGGCAATTGACTCATCAACTTTCTCTCTCTCTGTCAATCAGAGCTTTCTACTTAACTCTGTCAGTGCCGCATACCTCCCCCAATATAGAAACCAAGTATGCATCCTGGCATTCATTGTTTCAGTATGAATGATCACATTTGAAGTTTCAGCGTTTGGAATGCATTAATCTCATATTGTATATTAAAGAATTCCTTGCTTGCTGATGTTACATAAACAAAAGAGGTGACATGATCACATAGTTTATATAAAGTATGTCCAGCTTCTGCACTGATAGATCGTATGACATAAAAAATAATTATAGAAGATTAGCTTTATCAAAGAAGCAAGGATTTTTCTCTCCCTGAACAAAGTTTCTTGACTTACAGTAAGCTGTGCTGCACACTTCCTGGGTGTAAGCAGCTATCTCCTTCCAACGGAGTCTGTCAGCGGTGACCTTTCCTCTGATAAGAACCAGCAGGTCCCAGAGAGCAACAGGAACATAAAGACATATGCACCACCATGGCTGCCACACACAAAAAACTAAAATATACAGCATATATCACCTTTATTGGTACAGTTCTGAAAACTGGAGGGTAAACAAGTCTTGGCATTTGTATCAATAAATGCTTCCTCGGGGGAAAGAGAGCAGCCTGCAACCAAGAAAAGCAGAAATGGAAAATATGTTTTGGTAGTTTGTTTTCAGTTTTATAAGGATTTATTACTACAAGGGAGTCTAGTACAGCTAAAATGTGCTTTCCACAATATGTGTAGCAGGGAAAGAAGTTGAATATATACAAAAGCAATTTCATCTTCTCAGCATTGAGCTATTGCTATAAAATCAGAAAATATCTATGCAATTCAGTCCTATTAGAGGGATTGTTAACAGGAACTCAATTGCTGAATATTAATATGGTAGGAATTATTTAAAGAGTGGTCCTTATTACTCATAACCTTGCAAGAAATATCTTGATTCATAGAAACGGGGGCCATGATTTCCTGCTGTGTTACAGAAATGCTGAAAAAGGTCTCTGCTGTGCAACTGATTCCTGCATTGCCTTTATAGATTTTCTTACTTGATTAAAGAAATATTCTATTTTATCCCCTCATTCTTTCAAAAATATTTAATAAATGTACTAATTTGATTCATTCCAAAGAAAAAACATGCATATGTGGTCTCAAAAGGTCACATACATCACTTTGCAATAATTCTTATGTTGGTCCAATAAAAGATATCTTCAAATTAAAACTGCTCAGCTTTATTGGGAATTCAGTAGACCACCAGTGAACACAAAATTCAAAAGGAGTGGTATTCCTATGATCAAGCAGAATTTTTTATTGCACACATAAATATTGGTTTACCAGTAAAAAAAAATTATTATATTGCACAAACTGCAAAATCAATCAAGATTTTCAAAATGTATCCTCACTTTCAATACACAGCACTGAACCAATCATGTTAAGTCCACAGCTTGAGTTAAAATAAAGTTGTTGATACTGAAAAGTCATCTCCAAAAGTCCTGCATAATTTACCCAAACCATTAGCTGACTGCATGTCTTGAAAGCAGTATGTTGCAGTATCTGATGGTCTTCACTTAAGAACATGCTCATGTGCGGCATTTAAATCCCCTCCCCCTGCCCCGCCCCATTTCTTAACTATAAAACTAAAGTGATATTGTATAATGGGCCTGATTGTCAAAAGCATTTTTGTGCACTTAATTGGGCTTTTAAAAAATCACCCACAAGTCTATGCGGTTGTGCATGGAAATTATGTACAGAATCACTTTGTCACTGGTCAGAGGCTTTCCAGTGACAAAGCTGAGGTGAGGATTATCATTTACGCGCATATTTTTTATTGTAAAAAAAAGTAAGCATGCAAATCTGGTCACATACATTTGCACATATTACACTGAGTTCTGCTCATCCACACTAATTTTCAAGTGGACATGCATACAAATCAATTTTGAAAATTTGGGCTAAAGTCTGTAGGTCCTTTCTACATGCAGACTTTAGCCATAAGTGCATTGTAGGTATATTCCATTGGATTGGACTTCAAACATTGTATTCATCTCAAAAGCAAGCAGTGCAATAACAGGATTATCTTTGCAATGCGTTACAAACTCCCTACAACTTCCATTAATTTTATACACAACCATGTCATATCTTTCATCCCATTCAATGCTTGTGACTTCCGTTTTAGTTGTCACAGTGTCTTCCTTTATCTTCTCCATGGATCAAATAATCTGTTACATCATGAATGTACAGTTGGAATCCGTATCTTGTTGTCACAAATCTCTCTTGAGTGTGTGACTCACAGTGCTAGAGTCCTTCTATGTGTAGCACTATAATGTTCAGGTAATCATGTTTTTAGGGGTCTTTTTTTTTTTCTTACAACAGTTCTCAGTTGTCAGTTAATGTTGGAGGCAACTTTTTAAACTGTGTGGGCAGGTGCACAGACCACAAGTACATTTTACCAGCAGATTTTGCACCAGTTATCAAAGGAAAACTACAGGCATTCTTTACCTTTGAAAAATGCTCAAGGAAAAAGTACCTGCAGTAGGGATGTGCATTTGTTTCAAATGAATGCCAAAAATGCACCAAACAAGGCCATTTTTTGTTCATTCTAAATGGATTGAAATGGAAAAGCCTTCTATGAAAATACCCCAAATTTTCAGGTATATTTATATTTCTGGGATTTGGGGAAAATAAAACAGGTCTCTAGAAGCCCTGGCTAGGCCTCCCAAGGCCCTTGCGACCCAAACCAGAGGAGTTAGACTAGCTGGGGCCTACCTGGAGCTGGCCCAGTTTGGGCCTGCCGAGAGCTGACCTGACCAGGGCATGCCTGGAGCCAGCTCAACCAGGGCCAGAGTCAGGTCCCTCTCCTCCATTTAAAGGTGCTGGGACTAGGAGCTCCCACACTGACCCCCACTTAACCCGTTCCTAGATCATCATTGAAAAAGGGCAGATTTATTTTGCTTGGGCAGTTTGTGTGGCCACGCACTAGTCACACTGGAGGAAGGTGCCACACTAGAGGAAGGCACCATTTTTTAAGCATTGGGACCTGGGCAGAAGCAAGCAGACACTGCTCTTGCCCTTTTCAGTGAAGATCCAGGAAAGGAGAAGGGGGCTGAATGGGGGTAGGGGTGGGAGCTCCTTGGCCTCAGTACAATAACCAGGGAGGAGGGACCTGGTCCAAGCCCATGATCTAAGCAGGCCATGGTACCAGGCCAGCTCAATTTCTATGGCCTGGGAGTGTGGCTCACTGAGCTCCAGGGATGCCCAGCCATGTTCGCCAGAGGCTGTTTTTTGTTTTGGTTTTTTTTTAATCCGTTTGGGGATTTTTTTTGTTTGTTATGGGTTTGTTTGTTTTTTTAACATGTTTAATGTTTTATTTGGTTTGGCAAATGAACCAAACCGAAAAAAATCATTAAACAAATTAGAAAAAAAAACATCCAAAATTGAAAAAATGAACCAAAATAATAAATTGTTGGCTGCATCTCCCTAACCAGCAGAGATCTGCACCTGCTTTTTCTTTGGATATTATTTCCAGCAAAAATAATTAGCATAGTTTTAAAATGCAAAATTGTGTGTTTTTGGCTCCCCGGGCATAACCCCACTCTAGAAACATCTAACTGAAAGTGCAGGTGAAAGTGCATGCACAGTGGAACAATGCATGTGCTTTTGCCTGCATATGGGGGGTGGGGAATTTTCAAATAGCCCAACAGCTTTTTGCACAGATATATGGCTTTTGAAAATTGCCCTTCATATATACCACAAAATGGTTGTTGCAATTTGAAAACATGTTTTAAACTATTTATATTTTTTCAATCTGTTATCAACATATAATCACACTGATCACAATTTCTTCAAGAAAGTAAGCTCATTTTGTTTTGACTGGAGGAAGAGAGTGTTAGCTCCTAAAAGCTAGTCAAGAAATGGATTAAATTAGTCTACTAAAAATGTGTCACCTTACTTATTATTGACTATTGTTTGTGCAAATTCCTGTGGATTAACATGGAAACCAAGAATTTCACAAGGAGCAAGCAAAATGGACACCTGTCTAAGCTGGAAGCCCAGACCCCTACTATCATTGTATTCTCTCGCCATCTATCCTACCCACTGCTTTCTTTCCAGTGAGCCATATGCCGCCATCTTTAGAAGGTTAACAGATTCTCCCTTTTAGATCCCCATAATGGGAAATGGAGAATGCCGCTGGTGTAAACGGAGCATCATTGGAGCATGACCTCCTCTCTCACAGTAGCCCAGGGTGCCATTATATTACTCTGTCTTTTTAATTTAAGAGTTTTCAGATCTGAGAACATTCTTCTTACCACTGATAATGGATATTTTTTCCCAGTTAATCATTTCTAATCATCAACTTGTTTGCAGAAGTCCTCTCTATTGTAGTGCAACTTCCTCAAATGCAAAAATTGTAAAAAAGTGTCTAAACAGGAGGAGCTTTCAAAAAATGTACATACTTAAATATTGCCACAAGAATGAAATACAACTCCTCAGCAAAATGGGACTCAGTCTTTTTCAGTTGCATTATTATTATTAATATTGTTAATAAACTTTATATATCACTTAAATAACCAGCTTGCAAGTAGTAAACAACTAAATAATCAGAATATAATCAAACTCAATAAACAAAGGACTTCTCGAGTACCAATAAAACAATCCCAAATCAAAATCAATCTTCAAACCTGCCTGTTGCGATGCTGCCCGCAGCCGTAGCTATGGGCAGCCTCTTACCTCTGTGGCCCGGTTGCTGCCATCTTGCTGGCATGGCAGGAGCCGTGCTGGGGTTTCCCGCAGTCAGGAGATCGCAGCCATCGATGTTCCCCATCTCTCCACGCTGCCCAGAAGCCGCGCACGTGGTCCCTCACAGCAGGAGCCACTCGTGCAGGTCCTTCCACGGCAGGAGCTGCTTTTCAGCCTCCTCCGTGGCGGCAGGGAGCCACCGAAGTCCCTGGGTCTGTTCACGGCCTGGAGGCCACTCCGAATCCTCCACCTCCATGGCAGGAGCTACTCCCAGAGGCCTCTTCGCGGCTCAGATGCTGCCTCCCACGTCAAGCCTTCCTGCGGCCTGCTCTGGCTCCTCTTCTCAGCGTCATCAGCAGGGCCGCTGTCCGTGGTCCTGCACTTCCTGCTTCTTCCTTAGGCGTGGGGCCGTGCCTCCTTCAGTGCTTTAAAGGGCCAGTGAGGGAGTGGTCCCTTTGGCCCCACCTCATGGGTGTTTCCTGTCCAGCCCAACTTAAGGGCTCAATTGCCATTTCAATATCGCCTTCGCAAGGAGCAAGTCTTCACTAGGACTTCCTGTCTTCTGCTCCTGCTTGGCATTCCAGCATCACTTAGCTAGGAGCCAGTCCTTCTCCAGGACTCCTCGTCTTTTGCTCCTGCTTGGCTTCCTGTATCTTCATGTTTTTCATGGGATCCCTCTTCGTCGTCATCTGTCCTGGTCTCTGCTGATGTTTCATCTGTGCCTGATGTCTCCATTGTCCCAGTCCTGATGTACCTCGGTCCAGTCTTGATGTCCTGATGTCCGTACTGTCCAGATGTCCAAGGCTTCGCTTGATCCATCCTAATGTGGTCCGCAACCAGCCTGGCTGGGTTGGTAGGGCGCACTGCAGCCCAGTGGTCCGCGACCACCCCCGCTGGGGTGTGTAGGGTGCTGTTGGGTCTTCTCCATCTTCGGAGTCGAGGATCTCCATGGTTCCTTTCTGTCACCCCCTGGGTCTGGAGTCTTCTGGATGTCTGCTTCGTCCTTCCCAGCTGCCCTTCACTGTGTGTCCGGGGAGTCATCCTGTACGTCCTGTATCTTCGCCTTGGAGGCTCCCCTCTTCATCGTTCCTTCGATGCTCTGGACTCCAGCCTCACCTAGCCTCCGGCAGGCAGAGCTCCGGTGGATAGCCTGAGGGCCATTCTGGCCACTGCAGCCTCCTCCCCGGCTGTGGGTGTTAGAGCCTTATCCGGAGTCTTCTCCATCTTGAGTTTTATCCTGATTTTAACTTGTCTCATCCTCACATAGTGGTCGATACTGTAATGTGCGGTTGAAGATTTCCCGTCTGTAACGTGCTGGGAGCGCACAATTCGGACGCGTAAGGCGATTCAGCGATACAGTCTCCAGTTTCACGCATCCTTTGCGCTTCTTAAAACAGACGCATAACCCTTTCCGCACGCAGCATGTATATGATATGTAAATGAACGAATTAGCTGTATAATGAAGGAATTAGCTATTCCCCTCCGATACTGTGATGCGCGCTCAGATTATCTCCTTTGTAAACCGCTATTTTGCCGCGTCCTTAACCTGTTAGTTTACCGCTACCCTCTACTTGGTGTTAGTCTGGTGTTAGTGTGGTGTTCGAAAATTAAAACGGGAATAAAGTGTAAAAAATGGTGTAAAAATAGTGTAAAAACATTGCTTACCTGCCCTGGCCCCGTCCGGTCTCCAGTGCAGCCCCAGTCCTGTCCCCTCCTCCCGAAGAAAAAAAAAAAAAAACCGAAAAAGTAGCAACGCTCGGGCCTGCTACGGTAGTCCCTTCTCCCTTCTCCTCTCCTCCCGATTTCGGCGCTCAAGGCGGCCGGGTGGGCGTGCATTCATCCAGGCAGAGGGAGCCGGCGGCGAAAGCGGCCTCCGGCTCCCTCTGCCTGGATGAATGCACGGCCCCCGCCGGCAGCGAATGAATGCCCGTGCGATTTCGGCGCTCAAGGCATGAGCGACGAAATTGCACGGGCATTCATTACTGCCGGCGGGGGCCGTGCATTCATCCAGCGGCCCCCGCCGGCAGCGAATGAATGCCCGTGCCATTTCGGCGCTCATGCCTTGAGCGCCGAAATCGCACGGGCATTCATTCGCTGCCGGCGGGGGCCGTGCATTCATCCAGGCAGAGGGAGCCGGCGGCGAAAGCGGCCTCCGGCTCCCTCTGCCTGGATGAATGCACGGCCCCCGCCGGCAGCGAATGAATGCCCGTGCGATTTCGGCGCTCAATGCAGTCACATGACGTGACGTCACGGCATGAGCGCCGAAATCGCACGGGCATTCATTCACTGCCGGCGGGGGCCGCTGGATGAATGCACGGCCCCCGCCGGCAGTAAATGAATGCCCGTGCGATTTTGGCGCTCATGCCTTGAATGCCGAAATCGCACGGGCATTCATTCGCTGCCGGCGGGGGCCGTGCATTCATCCAGGCAGAGGGAGCCGGAGGCCGCTTTCGCAGCCGGCTCCCTCTGCCTGGATGAATGCACGCCCAACCGACCGCCTTGAGCGCCGAAATCGGGAGGAGAGGAGAAGGGAGAAGGGACTAACGTAGCAGGCCCGAGCCTTGCTACTTTTTCAGTTTTGTTTTTTTTTTTTTGCTTCGGGTGGAGGAGACAGGACTGGGGCTGCACCGAAGACCGGACGGGGCCAGGGAAGGGGAGCGGGGGCTGGGGGATAGTTTGCCGAGCATCGGGGAACATAACTGTCCACTTCCTGGTACCTGTCTTTTCAAATGTCATTTGAAATGACATTTGAAATGACAGATACCAGCGCGGCCGTGAAGCGTTAGGCCCGCGAACCCAGGATACTGTATAGGCGCTCTATACAGTAAAATGGGTTGCGCGGGCCTAACGCTTGCCTAAGGCTTCGCAGCCGCGGCATGCATTTGCATGCAATTAGAAGAGAGTATAGAGCGGTAGGTGAAGAGAACTGTGCGTGCGGGGAACGAGGGTGCGCCTGACACTGCCGCACTGTTTCTACCGTGGCCTTAGAGTATCGACCCGATTGTCTGATCTTCATTTGAGTCTGATCTTCGTTTGAGACCATCTTCAACATTGTCTTCATTAGCAACAGAGTCTTCAACTTCGATTCCTGTCCACCCTTGCCTCCTGTCCGGCCTGCCGCCTTTGCTGTTATCCAGTGGCAGGTCCAAAAGGGCATGGAGTGGTCGGAGGACTACTCAGAGGCCAACCTTGAGTGGTTGGTCTCACTGAGGCTGCGCAGGTTGGCAGGGGCTTGGTCTTCGCTCCGCTCCCAAACATGGACCCGTCTCACCGCAAGGGCACGCACATCTAGTCCCGCAGTGGGGCGCGCATCCTAGCACTCCCTTCCATCGCAGTGTAACACTGCCCCAAACTCCCCACCATAGGATGCTAAAATATAGTATGGATCCCTAATCAATCCCCCATCTTCAGCCTCTCAGTCAACCCCAACCCATGTCCAATAACATACATAGATTTTCAAATTAATACACAGTCAAAATTCAAAATAATATAAAAAAAACCAACTAACTAAACTCCAAAAAGTCTTGGGGGAATTCTCTGCTACTATGGAGTGCAGAATTCCTGCAGAATTCCCCTTCTGCGCAGTTGCACAGATTCTGCACAGAATTCAGCAGGCCCCAGTGTGCCACGAGCGGAGGCTGTCCTGAACACAGCACACTGGGCCCTGCTTCATCTGCGCCACAAGCGGGACAGGCTCCACTCCCCTCGTGGTACGACTGGGCCTGCTTCATCTTCGCCACAAGTGGGACGGCCTCCACTCATGGCGAAGATGGAACAGGCCTCAGCGTTCCACAAGTGGAGGCTGTCCCGCTCACGGCGAATAAAGAGCAGGCCCCAGTGTGAAGATGGAGCAGACCCCGGTGAGTGTGGTGTGTGTTTGTAAGACTGAGAGCCTGGGGGATGAGAGAGAGCATGTGTGAGAGTACGTGGGTGTGGGTGCCAGAGAGAGGGAGCTTATGTGAGGAGATTGTGAAGGAATGTGTATATGTGTGAGAGACTGAGTGCTAGTATGTGTGAAAAAGGGATTGTGTATATGTGAGGATGCTTGTTTGTGAGGGGAGCCTGTCTGAAGGTGTGTGTATGTGTAAGAAGGAGAGCCTGTGTGAAGGGATGTGTGTGTGTGTGTGTGCATGTGTATGTGTGTTAGGGTGTGTATATGTGTAAGAAGGAGAGCCTATATGAAGCGAAGTATGTATGTGTGTGGGTGTGAGAGCGAGAGGGAGCCAGTGTACAGGGGTTTGTGAGAGAGAGATATAGGTGGACTGTGTGAGTGTGTATATGTGAGAGAGAAAGGGAGCCTGTGTGGGTGTGGGTGCAAGAGAGGGAGCTTGTATGAGGCTATGTGCATGTGTGTGTGTGCAAGAAAGTGAGAGGGCCTATATGAGGGAGTGTTTGTTTGTGTGTGTGTGTGTGTGTGCGAGAGAGAGAGGGGGGAGTCTATATGAAGATGTGTGGGTGTGTGTGCATGAGAGAGAGAGAGAGAGGGAGCCTGTATGAGGGGATGTGTATGTGCACTAGGAGAGGGAGCCTGTATGTGTCTGTCTGCTTGTGTGTGAGAGAGAGAGAGAGAGACAGAGGGAGCCTGTGTGAGGGGCAGTAGTGAGGGAGGGGTCAAACTCTGGAACTGGAGATAGAGTGGAAAGTATTGTGCCTAGAGGGGGAGGGGAGAGATAGTTGCATGTGGAGGAGTTGGGGCCTGAGAGGGCAAAGTGAAAAGAGACTGGCCAGGAGAGTAGAGAGAGCGGGTGGAAGAGACAGTCTTGCAGTGAACTTCTAGGGAAATTCTGCTCTAAATATTTAAAACTCTGCATCTTTAAATAATAACTTTTTTTTTGTATTACATTTTAAATTATTTACTTACAGGCCGATACAGTACGGCCTGTGCGCGTGCCGGGAGAGCAGGCGCTCGCCCGCTCTCCCGCGATTTTTACTGTATTGGCCTGTTAGAATGGCATGTATATTGTGTTATTTTGACCAATATAAAGTATGCAGAATTTTGCAGAATTTTTTGTGTGCAGAATTTTATATTTTTGTATGCAGAATTTTAAATTGTTTTGCGCAGAATTCCCCTAGGAGTATCCAAAGAAAAGCAAAACTTTGACCTTCCCTATTATGAAGTGACATCATATGACTTTCAACCCCAAGCCTCCCCTCCCCTGCCCTAACACTAATACTCATTGCCAGCATTTTTAATTATTAGTTATCAACCTCTGCCAGTTTTTAATCTACCTAGGTCTATAAGTGAGGCTAAATGAGTTAGCCATAAATAGTTTTCTTAGTGCTGCTGCTAGTCTGAGTTTTAAAGCAACAAATATCAAACTACAAAAAATGTGATTTAATATGTATTTATTTTTACAGTTTATTTCATGCTAGATCACCACAGCGCCCATTTCTATGGTGCAATAATAAATCACAACGCACACAAATAAAAGTATACAACATAAAGGAGTGAATTTTCAAAGGAGTTCCATGCATGAAAATAGCATGTATTATATATGTATCTATTGTCCTATTTTATAAACTTCAAGAGTGCACACATTTTTTTCGGTTTTTCATGTACATTTTACTAGGGAAATGGAGGTGATCTAGGCCTGTTCCAGGGCAGGATTCAGAAGTATGTGCAGTAGTTGCTATTTTCTAGTAATATACATGTACATATACCAAACTTGTTTGTACACTTTTACACCTGCTAATTGACTCGTGTAAAATGTATAAACCACCTTCCTGGTTCTTGATAGAAAAAGCCATCCAAAGTGGTGTACAGAATTAAAAAACAAAAACATAGCACACTCCAGCAGATGCAAATACATGGACAAACAACATTAAAAACCCACACAAATCCTCATCTTACAATATCAGACCATCTAGTTTTAGCCAACCAGCCGACCATATTCAGAAAAACAATCCAGAGCCCCACCTCCCGCACATTAGAGTCCATTAGTATAAAACCAAAGATTCAGTTGACCCAAGCAAAACTCCAGGCTAAAAGCCTGCACCCACATAAAAAAAAACACAAAACCTTTTTTACATATTAAAGGAAAAGCCTACTTCTAATTAAGGAGAAAGCCATGTGTTCCCTTCCCTGTGAAAGGTTGGATCATTTTCTTTTTCTTGGCAAATTTCTAAAGGAAGAATGTTCCAAAATTGAAATCCGGGCATTCAAACGGTCCTTGATCTTATTTGTGCCTTACTTAAATCTTTAACAGATAATACGTGGGCCTGCTGGACTGTACCATTAAGGCTTATTTTTCTAGAACAGAGTCCCCTTCCCCTGCATAAATTTAAAAATCAAGGTCAAAAGTTTAAATTTGACCTGAACCCTTAGAGGCCAATGTAACATACATAACAATGGTGTCACTGAGATTTACAGTGTACGTCTCAACACTTCTCTTGCTGCTACATTTTTAAACTACGTGTAGCCTATGCTTGAACTATTCAGGAAGGCCGATACAGTCATCCAGTTGTGAGTATCAGCATGCATCGCTGTTTTGAAAGAGTTGCTATCAAAGTAAAGATGTGCAGCCTACAGATAATTATGGGGTAGATTTTCAAAAACCGCGAATAGGTGTACTTTTGTTGGCGCTCCAGGCGCAAACAAAAGTACGCTGGATTTCAGTAGATACGCGCGGAGCCGCGCGTATCCGCTGAAATCCGGGATCGGCGCGCGCAAGGCTATCGATTTCGTATAGCCGGCGCGCGCCGAGCCGCGCAGCCTACCCCCGTTCCCTCCAAGGCCGCTCCGAAATCGGAGCGGCCTCGGAGGGAACTTTCTTTTGCCCTCCCCTCACCTTCCCCTCCCTTCCCCTACCTAACCCACCCGCCCGGCCCTGTCTAAACCCTCCCCCTTACCTTTGTTGGGGGATTTACGCCTCCTGGAGGGAGAAGTAAATCCCCGCGCGCCAGCGGGCCGCTAGCGCGCCGGGACGCGATCTGGGGGTGGGTCCGGAGGGCGCGGCCACGCCCCCGGGCCGCCCCGGGCCATAGCCACGCCCCCGGGCCCGCCCCCAGAACGCTCCCGACACGCCCCGAAAACGCCGCGCGGTTCGGGCCCGCCCCCGACACGCCCCCTCCGAAAACCCCGGGACTTACGTGAGTCCCGGGGCTCTGCGCGCGCCGGTAGGCCTATGTAAAATAGGCTTACCGGCGCGCAGGGCCCTGCTCACCTAAATCCGCCCGGATTTGGGCGGATTTAGGCGAGCAGGGCTCTGGAAATCCGCCCCTATGGTAACATAAGAAGCAATGTTAAAAGTTGCATTCAAGTTCACCCCAAGATCTTTTATGCTAGATAAAGAGAGAATCTCATTATTGTCCATGCATAATGAGAATGGCAGAATGGCCGGATCTCTATACTTCAGCTGTTAGGGTCTCAGTATCTTGAGTATTTAAAGCTAGCTTACATTACCAAATACACAGGAATCTCGGAATTTGCAGCTGTAAGCTGATCAGAAACTGTAATACTAGAGATGGGCACATGATCTGGACATCAAACACATATAGACAAGAAAGTATACCCAGTGTGGCTTATCCTCCCAATAGTTGCATAAATATCTGCAAGACACATGAATCTGCTGGAGCTAAAATAAATGTTTAATATTTAATTCCACTCTGTAAAATATATTACCCTTATCAAAAGATAGCCTTATTGATTATTCCTTTATTTCAGTTTCTCTTTAACAGATATTCTCTCTTTTGATTATAAGGTTTTCTCATTTAAATTTGTAACACAGCTACTGGTTGGACTGATTCATTTTTCAACAAACAATTTATCATCTTTGTTTCCTTTCTTATTTCTAGATCAGTGCTTCCAGACTGGTGGAACACTCAGCTAGTCAGGTTTTCAGGATATGCAAATTTATTTCATGAATATTTCATAAATGTTTATTATGATTATTCTGAATATTTATTATGATTATCATAAATATTTAATATGGTGATCATGGATATTTATTATGATTATCCTGAATATTTATTATGACTATCATATATATTTAATATGGTAATCATGGATATTTATTATGATTATCCTGAAAACCTGATTGGCTATAGGACCTCCAGAACAGGTTTGGGATGCTATGAGCTAGATCTTTTGTCTTAATAGTGGGAGTACAATTATCTATATTGACCCTGAAGAACCCTGAATTATTTCTAGCCTCTGATAATCTTTTATTGGGCTAACAGAATTATTTAGAGATCTTTTAGAGCATGAGGATGTGAAAAGAAAGAAAATATGGGGCAGATTTTCAAAGGGTTACGCGTGTAACCCCCGAATAGCTGCCCCTTCCACCTCCTGTGCGCACAGAGCCTATCTTGCATAGGCTCAGCGGCACGCGCAAGCCCCGGGACGTGCATAAGTCCCGGGGCTTTCCTGGGGGGCGTGTCGCAGCCGACGCATCATTGGGGGCGTTCCGGGGCAGGGCCGCGGGCGTGGTTCCGGTCCAGGGGCATTCCGGGGGCGTGGCCGCAGCCTCCAGACCAGCCCCTGGACTAGAACATGGCGCGCCGGCAGCCGGCCGGCGCACGCAAGTTACGCCTGCCTCAGGCAGGCGTAACTTGTAAAATAAATGTAGGGGGGGAATTAGGGCTGGGGGGTGGGTTAGATAGGGAAAGGGAGGGGAAGGGGGGGGGCTGGAAGGAAAGTTCCCTCCGAGGCCGTTCCGATTTCGGAGCGGCCTCGAGGGAACGGAGGATGGCTGCGTGGCTCAGCGCGCGCAGGCTGCCGATTTTGCGCAGCCTTGCGCGCGCCGACCCTGTATCTTATAACATGCGCACGGCAGCATGTGCATGTTATAAAATCGGGAGTAGATTTGTTTGCACCGGGTTGCGCGAACAAATCTACTCCTGCGCGCACCTTTTAAAATCTACCCCTATGTGTTTTTGAAAGCTTATATTCAACATCTTTGTAATTCTATCAGTAGCTCTCATTCTTCTATGCAGAACTTGATGTTCTGTACCCTGGGCTTTACCAGGAGCGTTACCAAGTCTGGAAGGTTCAGGCTTATGAGCAAGGGGTATGCATCATCCTCCAGTCTCCATGGCCACCAGTTCGCTAATGAATCTTTGTGAATGTAAATATCTCATGCATATTTATTAGAAGCTTGGTGTCCTTGGGGACTAGAGGTTGAGGGTCTCTGCCTGCCTGCCTTTTTCTCATTCTTTCCTCTCCATCCCTGGCCCTCTGTCCTCCTACTCTCTTCTTGCCTGTCTTCTTCCCCTCTCTTCCCTGCTTTCCTGTCACTGTAGTCACCCTCCTTGCCCAGCCACTAATACACATATGTAATACAGAGTTTTAAACCTATAACAGTAAAAGCCCCATTATTTGACATTTACAGGGAATTGTCCATGCCAGTTAATCAAATATGCCGATTATTCCAGAGCCCCCTGCTTCCTGCTCCAATCAGAAGCCTGCAGGGAACGGGAGAGGAGGGAGTAATGCTGAACTGGACAGAGCAGAGCAGAGAAAAATTGTTCTGTTCCCAACCCCTCCCCTTCCTGTCATCTCCCCTTCTCCCTGTTCCTTTCAGGGAACAGGAGGAAAGAGGGTGATGCAGAAGTGGGCAGAGCGGAGAATAGCTATTCTGCTCCTTAATGTTCATTAGCATTTTATTTAAACCTTCTTGGCAGTTCCTGAAAACAAAAAAGATTCCCGCTGCAAGATGCTGGTTAGAGGAGCTTTCTGGATGGTCCGAGTGCCTGAAACGGGGCTTTTCCTGTTCTTACGTACAAACTAAGATTAAGAGCTATGAACAGTAACCTTCATGCCCTCTCTAGCTGACAATAATGACAGGAATTATACCAAAGGGATGGAAACCGTCATTTAATTCCAATATATACCGATAAGCAGCCAAATCCTCCAGTACCTGGCTCCAGAGCTCACAGCGCTAACAGAGAAGTCTGCCTTTTACACTTCTCAAGAAGGCGGGTGTGTCAGACGATGAAGCTGCTGTAGCTGTCGTGCTTATGTAGTGCACTTGTGATAAACATTATATCTTGCCATAGCCAGGAAATATCTGTCATGCCACACTTTCTTTATCTCCCTCACGATAAATGCCAAATTTTTAGCACAACTTACATTTTGCAACTTAGTACATACTGTGTTAATGCTGGCATTTTCAGAACGCAAAGAGGATGGGCAAATTTGTCCAATATTTCCTTGCTTTTAGTGTGGGTTATTAGTGCACATGCGTCTTAGAGCCTTTGCTTTGCAGGGAGTCCTTGCAAGCTGTCTACAGTAGCCCACTGACTACTCTCTGAGGAATCCATGGCTTTCTCACCCTGTGCACACTGTGTACTGATGTTCTGTCAGATAACTACAAAAGCCAGTTTTATTAAAGGTTAATTGTCAAGGTTGTGATTAAATCTATCATCCTTGAAGGTTTTCATGGTTCTATGAACAATGTCAGTAGCTGTAAAATAAGATGAACTATGTGCTTCCAAGCACAGTGTGTATAAGCATCGGTCCTTATTTCTCCTTTTATTGCAAGCTCTACGTATCTTCAAAAGGAAAGGTTTTGTGTACCAGTGCTCTTGGCATGTGTACCGCTGGAGCTTACTTCTGAAAGAATTTTGCCTAGTCAATTGTTTTTATCCACTAGGATGTTTGTTTATTTCAGGTTAGATAGGATTGCATTACAGTATAAGTAAGATTGTTCACCATAAATAAGCCCATGTTTGGACCATCCCAGTGGCTCAGTAGCAGCCACCTGGGTCCAATTATTGGGCAGGGACTGTAGTTCAGAGGCCCTGGGTCGGGGGTAGAGTGGCGGGGAGGACGTCAACAGAAACAACTAGTAGACTGACCCAGGATCCATGTTACCAAGTTCCAAAGGGCACTGTGGTCTGTAGCTCCTGACCAAAGACCATCTCTGCCATGGATGGGACGGGAAATAAAAACAGAGGGGAAATAAAGATATTATTGCTAATTATTTTGCAGTAGAGATAACTGGAAGCCAAACATGACAGTGGCAGTAAAAAAATGTACACAATTACAAATGTATGCCCTTCACTTCTTGGAAAGATTTATTTACATCTCTGGTATAGTTCAGTAAAACAATATTAAACATTATGCCATCTATTATAATACCTTTTTTTTTAAACCATGACCAGTTTAGGTGTTGAGTCCTTGCTGATTTTCCTGTAAATAAGAAATAATTCAGTGTCTTTAGTATGAATGACACAATGTAGGCAGTGGAAAGGCTACGTCTATCCTCTTTTATATCCCCCCCCCCCCCCCCCCCCCCGAAAACTTAATTTATTACAAAAGCTCACGCAGCTTAACATTCGATAACAGTTTTATTGGATGGATAAATAAATGGCAGCAGCTCATATAAATAAAGTAACAGGCAATAATTACAATAAAGCAACAAGCAACATTAGCATAATAATACAACATTGTAGAACTTTATTAACTTAACTACTCTTGGTGACCAGTGTCCCCCTACTACTAAATGCTAAGCTCATAATTGCCGCTGAAGCTTGTGCACACCCCCTGGCCGTAGAAGCCGGGCAGCTGCCATGACACCTGGCCATCAAAGCCACAGCGACATTGCCGGTGACCCGACCGTAGAAGTCAGGGTCGTTTGGTCTAAGCGCCTCAGTGCTCCCTCACCCTCTTGGCCGTCAAAGCGTCGGACCTGTTGGGCTGCTGGCCCAGTTAGAGCTGCTTGCTTCAGTGCTCCGGGGCCGCTGGCCTCCTGGGCCATGCCCTACGTAACCTATATGCAGGGGTGTCACTTGGCTGGTCATCACGCAACGCCAAGGGCTGTGACAGGTTCTTGAAGTACCGTCTCCCACTAGCTAAAACGCAGTGGGAGGGAAATGAAAATCTGTGCCGGCGGTGCCTGGTCGAAAAGGGGGCCGCACACGCCGCGTGCCCCCTTTTCAATCCAGGCAATGCCCACCCACACCCCCCCCGCTCTCTCCTGCTCCCACCCGCCTTGTCTTCCCTGCCCCCATTGTGCCCTGCTCCTTAACGGAGTCGCGGGCTCTGTGTATTCTCCTTACAGTGCAGATGTACTTTTAAAAATCTAATTCAGAATACATTTATTTATTTATTTAAAAATATTTCTATACCGGATTTCATGAATGGGATTCATATCAGGCCGGTTTACATGGAACAAGGGATAAACCAAAGTAACCATAAATAAATAAGAAAGGTCGAAACTAGCAAAGTTACAATATAACAGGGGGATTAAACTTGGGAGCTAGAGTAGCTAGGAATATGAGAGATAGGAGTAAGAGAGATAGGAATTAACTACATATTAATCATATAAGATGGTTATGAAATTAGTAAACATTCAGTTCCTTGATCTGAGTCTGATGAGTTAATTTGAGTTAGGGGAAGGCTTGGAGGAAAAGCCACGTCTTAAGTTTCCTTCGGAAGGTGAGGAGGCAGGGTTCCAGTCTTAGATCAGTCGGTAGTTTGTTCCAAAGGACTGGTCCTGCTGTAGAGAAGGAACGTTCTTTGGTGGTTGTTATTTGAATACATCACTGCCTGTATTCAAATTATAAGGCCGATACAGTAAGGACACGTTAGAAAGACTGCGGCAGTGCCAGGCACACCCTCGTTTGCCGCACGCACAGTTCAGATCACATATCGCTCGATACAGTATTTAAATTAGACGCAAATGCAAGCCGCGTCCAAAGTGCGTACATGAAGCGATAGGCCTGAGCAATCCATTTTACTGTATAGAGCGCTATACAGCACCTATACAGTATCCTGGGTGCGCTGGTACCTGTCATTTCAAAAGTCATTTGAAATGACAGGTACCAGAAGTGGATGGTTCTCCTACGCTCGGGCATCGGGGATTGCAAGTCCTCTCTCCCCCCTCCCAAAGCAAGGCGCATGGCGAAAATCGGCTCGACATGTTATTAAAGCAAATGTGAATAAAGTGCAACAAAAGTAAACTTACTGCATGTGAATGACAAACAGTCCTCTCTCCCCTCCTCCCGAGGCACGCACCGCGGCTCCCCTGCCTCCCGGGGGCAACCGGCGGCGAAAGCGGCTTCCAGCAGCCCCCGCCGCCGAAGGTGGACGAACGCACGCCTGTACGTGCAATTTGGGTGCTCAAGGCAGTGAAGGCGCATGAGCGCACGCCGTGCGTGACGTCACGGCGTTCGGTCATGCACTTTTGCTGGCTTGAGTGCCCAAATTGCACGTACAGGCGTGCGTTAATCCAACTTCGCTGGCGGGGGCTGCTGGAAGCGGCTTTCGCCGCCGGCTGCCCCGGGAGGCAGGGGAGCCACGGTGCGCACCTCGGGATGGGGGAAGAGAGGACTGTTTGTCATTCACATGCAGTAAGTTTACTTTTGTTGCACTTTATTCACATTTGCTTTAATAACATGTCGAGTCGATTTTTGCCGTGCGCCTTGCTTCGGGAGGGAGGGAGAAGAGGACTGTTTGTCATTCACATGCAATAAGTTTACTTTTGTTGCACTTTATTCACATTTGCTTTAATAACATGTCGAGTCGATTTTGACTGGAGCCTGCCTATTGCTGTCTCTCTCTGCTGGGGCTTGCCTGACGCTCCACACTAATGCAGGGGTAAGGGTAGGCGGTAAATTAGCAGGTTAAACACGCGGCAAAACTGCAGGTTAAAAAGGTGATAATTGGGGCGCACATTACTGTATGGGAGGGAATAGCTAATCCGATCATTTACATACCATATACATGCCGCGGGCGGAAAGGGTTTCCCGTTGATTTAAAGAAGCGGTAAGGATGGGTTAAAAGGGATAGTGAATCACGGGTTGGACTAACGCGGCCAAATTGTGAGTAGAAAGCGGGTTAGAAGCAGGGTTACCGAGGCCGCACTTTACTGTATCGGCTTGGCCTGTATGTAATTAACAAACATTATGAAAATAATTAATAGTCAGTCTAAATAGTATTAATTATTAGGATAGCACATTTATATTGCACCTCAAATTCAAAAGGCATGCGTATATTGTACAGCTTTAGAGACATGAAATAATCGACTTGCAGGTGTGGTGTACTCCTTGGGGAAATTGTAGGCACAATATTTTAAACTCCACAAAATGCTTCATATTCTATTTCTTAAAATAACTGTATAATTACTGTCGTTGAGCAACAATAAATTTAAATTGCAATGCAGAAAAATGTTATTTCCCAAAGTTGCCGTATTAAATTTTGGATGCCAAATCCCCCCAGGAGTACCGTAATAATGCACCATTTCCAGAGCTTCTGGTTTTTAGGGTTGTTAATTTAGCAATCTGTGGAGCCCAATAGAAGTTCTAAACTGCAGGCAGTACTAGCTTATTGTAGCTGTCAATACTTAATAGCAGCACAGCAGTGTCAGAGGTTCTGACCTCAAATACCAGCAGTTGCAAGTTGTCATTGCTGCCTACAGCTCATCACTCTTCTCAGATTCTGTGAATTGCCAAACTTAAATCCCCAAAACCTAAAGCCCTAGCTGTAATGCAATAGACCACTCATCCCTATCTTACTCCCCCACACTTTATTGCGCTCTCCATTCTGTATCGGGACTTGCACTCTCCTGACAAGGCCTGCCTGGGAGAACAGGAACAAAATGGCTGAAACTGACTGAGAGCCATGCGTGTGAGGTGTCAGAAGATACCAGATGAGCTGGGAGAAGTGCTGGGATAGATTATGGTTTATGGTTATGGTTTATTCATTTATATGCCACTTATGCGACCAATGGAGGAAGGTGGAAGAAAACTGACAATGCATAGAATGCTATCCTGAGTATAACTAAACAGCCTTAGCAAGCAAACACCCCTAAATGTATGGTTGTAGATTCTGAAAAAGATAGTTTCCCCCTTTTGGGAGCAATTTTCAAATGACCCATGGGGACTTTATATTCATAGACCTTGTACCTAATTGGAATAGGGAAAATAAACATTTAATTAGGTCCAAGGGTCTATACAACCTAAAGGGCCAATTTTTAAAGGACCATGCGCATAAGTCCCGATACGCGCACAAGTGCCAGGCCCTGAAAACAGAGCGGGCCGGGAGCGCGGTCTGGGAGGGATGGATGCCGGCCGGGACACAGAAACTACATCTGCTTGGGAGGAGCAGTAAGTAGAAAAATAAAAAATTTTAGGGTAGCTAGGTAGGTGTTAGGGGTCAGGGTGGAGAGGGAAAGGGAAGGAAGGTTAGGCAGGTGGGGGTAAGAAAGATCCCTCCCAATCTGCTCCTTAATTGGAGCGGAGTGGGAAGGAACTGGGGAAGGCCCGATGGAGTCGCCATGTGCAATTTACTAAAATTCACCCCCCTGTGAGCGCCACCCGCACATGCACGCGCGGATTTCAAAATCCAGCGTGCATTTGCATACGGCCAATGGATTTTAAAACATATGCACGCCGGCGCGTGCAAGTTATAAAATCGGTGCATCCATGTGTGCGCGCCGGGAACTGTGTGCACATGGACACATGCACGCTTCTTTTAAAATCTACCCCTAAGGACTTTGCACCTCATTTTACTGTGTGCAGATTTTTGCTAGAAAATCCAGTCTATGTGCATAATTTTTCAATCCCACTCTAAACATGTCCCTGGGATCACCTGCCCTCAATCTAGCTAAATCCATGTATGCACATTCTTATGTCTAGGCTGAGGGAGCACAATTTTCAGACAGTTTACCTGGGTAAATAGCTTTGAAAATGTTGTATCTATGTGGAAAATGTTTAATGCACCTTAGTCATGATCACATTTACTTTTTTGTTTGTATTTGCACATTGCCTAACCGAACAAGGGTCCACAAGATACACAAATTACTACAAAATTACATTAATTTCATGTCCTAAACAAAGGGAGAGTAATTTTCAAAGGCATTTTTACAAGCAAAACAGTGCTTTGCCCATGGAAATGGTTTATTACAAAAATGCTTACCTGATATACAGAGGTGCCAGTTCAGTGCATGCAGTGAGTGCTTGAGCACCCCCAACATTGAATAAACTCTTTCACTGTGTTCAGAGAGGGGCATTTTGAAAAGTGGGTAAACTTATGCACAAATAGCTTGTTTGTGTGCAAGTTTAGCCACAGTGAATCAGAGGAATTTGTAGAGGGCAAAGCTGGCAGGGAGTTTACACTTACATGCATACTTTTGCATTTCCAAAAGTATGCACATAAATTTTCATGAAAAAATTCTGCACACAAATTAGCAGGTATAAATATGTGCTGGTAGTTTTGATGGAGTGATTTTCAATGGGAAAGCATGCATATGCTTTCCCATACTGTTAAGTAAAGTGAAGTAAAAAACATAAAACTGAGTAACAAAAAATGCCAATGTTGCTATGGAGTCTCAATTTAGTGGACCCTTGGGCCGACCTGCAGGAGACGGGGATAGGTGTTCAATGTCTCTAGTATGTGGCAGGTCGGGAGGCAGATGTTCAGCCAGGACGTAGAGGTGCTCTTCACCCTGGAAGCTGGCGCTCCCCCAGGAGGAGCCCGTAGGAGCCCAGCCGCTGGGACTTAGGTGGCTTCACCCTTGGAAGCCGAAGCCCCCCGGGAGGAGCCCGTAGGGACCCGGCCGCTGGGACTTAGGCGGGTTGATGAGGCAGGAACTTTAGCAAGACTCGGGTACTGGAACCAGGCAGGAACTGTAGCAGGCAAGCAGAAACCAAGCAGGTATTGCAGCAGGCAAGCAGGAACGGAGCGAGTACCAAAGCAACTCACTCCGGGGCACGAAGCAACAGGGAACCAGGAGGTAAACCCGTTGCAAGGCAAAGACTGAGTGTCCGCGGCCGGCTTATCAAGGCCGCGGCGTCTGACGTCAGGAACTGGGCGGAGTCACCTCTGGCGGGAAACGGCCTAGAAAAGCGCCCAAGTGGTGTACGGGCGCACCTAGAAGCAGGACGTCCATGGGAGGCTTCCCGGTGGTGCGGTCCCCGCAGGGTCACCACCGAACAGGCCGCAAACCAGGCCTCCAGAAACAGGAACAGGTCCAGGAGTACGGAGGTAAGGGTCTGGTCGTGGCGCTCGCAGCGCTCGCGGCCAGAACCGTAACAGTACCTCCCCTCTTACGCCGCCTCTTAGCAGGTCCAGGTTTACTCGGGTGGTCCAGATGGAACTGCCGTAATAAGTCCTTGTCAAGGATGTTACGGGCCGGTTCCCAAGAGTTATCCTTGGGTCCGCAACCCTCCCAGGCCAGCAAGTACTCCTAGCGTCGTTGATGGAACCGGACATCCAAGACCTCACATACTTGATATGTAACATCGTCCGGTACTGAAGGATCCGAAGGCTCAGAAGCCCGGGAGTGGTATCTGGATAAAATAAGAGGTTTCAGCAATGACCCATGGAACACGTCATGTATGCGCATGGAGGAGGGTAGGCGTAGTCGGTATGAGACTGCTCCCATTCGTTCGGCGACTCGAAAAGGCCCATAGAATCTCGGAGCAAGTCTTCGAGATGGATTCGTAGCTGTAGATTTTTAGTACTAAGCCAGACGCGGGCTCCAGGAAGGAAGGTAGGCGCTGGCTGACGATGCCTATCCGCCCATTTCTTGGCAGACTGGGCGGCTTTACGGAGCTTTCCCTGGATAGAAGTCCATAAGGAAAGAAGCTGGCGGGCTGAAAGTTGCACTGCCGGGAGTGCACTAGGTTCAGGCGAAGGCAAGGGTGGTCGAAGTTGCTTCCCAAACACAACGAGGAAAGGTGAACTTCCAGTAGCAGCATGCGTGTGATTATTATATGAGAACTCAGCCCACGGGAGTAACTTGGCCCAATTATCTTGTCGTTCATTCACGAACAAACGGAGAAAAGTATTTAAAGTTCAGTTGGTCCGTTCCGTTTGCCCATTAGTCTGAGGATGGAACGCAGACGAAAGACTAAGTTGCACACTGAAGTGTTTGCAAAGTGCTTTCCAATATCGAGCAGTAAACTGTGGTCCTCGATCGGAGACCATATCCTGTGGAAGACCGTGAAGTCTAAACACATGCTGAGCAAAGAGATTAGCTAGGTTAGGTGCAGAAGGCAACTTTGGCAAGGGGACAAAGTGCGTCATCTTGGAGAATCAGTCTACGGTCACCCAAATGACCAAATTACCTCCAGAGACAGGAAGGTCCACGACAAAGTCGGTGGAGATGTGTGTCCAAGGCTCCACCGGGATGGGTAATGGTTGTAACAGGCCCCTGGGCCTCCCGATGAGTGGCTTCTGGATGGCACAGGTAGGGCAAGAGCCCACAAAGGCTTGGACGTCCTGTCTCACCGTCGGCCATCAGTAGAATTGGTTCAACAAATCCAAGGTCCCTTTACAGCCAGCATAGCCCCCAGTGAGGGAGTCATGGGCCCAAGTGAGGACTGCTCTCCGGGAGTGACATGGAACGAAGGTCTTTCCTTGGGAGGACACCAAGGTTGCTGCGAGGCTCACTTTCACAGGATCCAAGTTGTACTGGGGAGTGTCAGGAGTCTCTTTGACCTCAGAGGAGCGCGAGAGCGCGTCGGCTCGAGCATTCTTAGAGCCGGGTCGGTAGCGTAGAGTAAAGTTAAACCGATCAAAAAACAGCGACCACCGGGCTTGCCTTGGGTTCAGGTGTTGGGCTTGCTTCAAGAATGCCAAGTTTTTGTGGTCGGTGTAAATCGTAACCGGGTGGTTGGCTCCCTCCAACCACTGTATCCATTCTTCCAGGGCAAGTTTCATGGCTAGCAACTCTTTATCACCAACACAGTAGTTGCTCTCTGCCGGCGAGAATTTCTTCGAGAAATATGAACAAGGGAACAATTGTCCAGAATCAGAGTACTGGCTCAGCACGGCCCCCACGGCCACATTGGAGGCATCGACTTCTACCACAAAGGGCCGGCTGGGATCCGGATGACGAAGGCAGGTGTCTAACAAGAAGGCTTCCTTGAGGGCCTCGAAGGCTTGGCAGGCGGGAACAGGCCAATCCACTGCGTTGGCCCCCTTTTGGGTGAGGGCAGTCAACGGGGCCACAATACGGGAATAGTTAGGAATAAAGTGACGGTAGAAACTGGAAAAGCCGAGGAAGCGTTGCAACGCTTTGAGGCACTTCAGCCGGGGCCAATCTTAATGGCCGCCACTTTCTCAGGATCCATTTGAAAGCCTGTTGCAGAGATTATGTAGCCCAGGAACGGCAGGAACGTCTTCTCGATACTATATTTTTCAAGTTTCGCGTACAGACCATGCTCCCTCAGTATTTGGAGCACTTGACGGACATGCTGACGGTGTGAAGGCAGATCCTGGGAGTAGACTAGCACATCGTCGAGGTAGACGATTACGCAGGTGTTCAGAAGGTCCCGTAACAGCTCCTTCATAAGGTGCTGGAACACCGCCGGAGCATTACATAAGCCGAAAGGCATCACAAGATATTCATAATGCCCGTCTCTGGTATTAAAAGCGGTTTTCCACTCGTCTCCGGGATGGATTCTGACTAAGTTGTAAGTACCTCGTAAGTCCAACTTTGTGAAAATCTTCGCTCCCTGGAGCCTATCGAGGCGCTCCGGGATTAGCGGGAGCGGGTAACGATCCCGCTTGGTAATGGAATTTAGGCCTTGATAGTCTAGTCTATACACGGTCTCAGAGAGCCGTCCTTCTTGCTGACAAAGAAGAAGCCTGTCCCTGCAGGCGACTTAGACGGGCAAATAAACCCCTTGGCCAGATTCTCTGAAATATATTCGGACATGGCCCGGATTTCAGGTAACGATAAGGGATATACCCTTCCTCGGGGGTGGGCATAGTTCTAGGTAACAGGTCTATAGCGCAGTCATACGGGCGATGCTGCGGAAGGATCTCCGCCTTGGTTTTGGAAAAAACATCCGTAAAGTCCTCATAAGGTGCAGGGGGACCTAGGGCAGATTGCATCAACAGGAATACGGGAGCCCTAAGCACTTTCATACAGTTAGCTAGGCAGAAAGGGCTCCACTTGACAATCTGTAGAGTATCCCACTGAATCGTGGGCGAGTGCTTCTGTAACCACGGCAACCCTAGCACCACAGGGTGGACAGCCTTATCCAACACTAGGAAGGCAATCTCCTCCGAATGTATCGCCCCGGTGCGGACAGTAATGGGTGCCGTGGACATCAGGACAGGTCCTGGAAGGAGCGTCCCCTGGATGGAGGTAATTCGCAACGGGACCTCCCGTCTATGCGTAGGAATTCACAACTGGGAGACTAAGTCCTGCAGGATGAAATTACCTCCGGCTCCAGAATCCAGGAATGCAATGGTCTCAATGGACCCTCCAGGGTATTCCAGGGTAACAGGCACGGTACATTGAGGAGCTGTTGCACAGCCTAGGAGGAGCTCCTCCCGACCTCCTAGGCTTTGGCGTTTTCTGCATGCTCCTGGCAACATGCCAGGAAGTGGCCCTTCTGGCCACAATACAAGCACAATTTCAATGAACGGCGACATTGCCTCTCTTCAGCAGAGAGTGGGGCCCGTCCCAGCTGCATAGGTTCGCAGGTGGGAGCATCTGGACGAGAAGTCTTAGGAGATGACGCAGATCTCGCTGACACAGAAGCAGAACTGGGCAAGAGGAGTGCTGCTCCTTGGCCCATTGTTGTAGGCGGTGGTCAATGCGGGCAGCCATCTCTATCAAAGCGTTGAGGTCCTCCAGCAGATCTCGGGCAGCAATCTCATCCTTTATGCGTCCGGAGAGGCCCTCCAAGAAGATGGCCTTAAGACTACCATCCTGCCAATCTACTTCTTGGGCTAAAGTCCAGAATTCCATAGCATAATCTGCCAAGGAGCGAGCCCCCTGACGAAGTTGCAGCAGGTCCGATGTAGCCATAGCTAGTCGGGCGGGCTCATCAAAGGCCTGTCGGAAGTTTGAGATGAACTGTTGTAAGTTCATTAGCGAGGGATCATTGTTTTCCCAAAGGGGAGAAGCCCATATTAAGGCTTTCCCATCAAGCAGGGACAGGATATAAGCCATTTTCACTGCATCCAAGGGAAACTGCCGAGGCAACAGGGAGAACTGTATAAAACATTGGTTCAGAAAGCCACGGCAGGTCCTTAAATCACCAGCGTAACGAGAGGGTGCCGGCAGCTGAGTCACCGAAAAGTCTTGACCCTCGGGCGCTGGTTCTGAGGCAGATGAGGCCCTGGCATCCAATTGGGCCGTTAATTCCCCTACCGAACCAGTAAGGACCTCGAGGTACTGTTGTTGATACTGCAGCTGCTGGGCCAACCCTGGCAGGTCCAAGGGGACAGACGCATCCGCCGAGTCCATGGCCTTGCAATCTGTTATGGAGTCTCAATTTAGTGGACCCTTGGGCCGACCTGCAGGAGACGTGGATAGGTGTTCAATATCTCTAGTATGTGGCAGGCCGGGAGGCAGATGTTCAGGCAGGACGTAGAGGTGCTCTTCACCCTGGAAGCTGGCGCTTCCCCGGGAGGAGCCCGTAGGAGCCCAGCCGCTGGGACTTAGGTGGCTTCACCCTTGGAAGCCGAAGCCCCCCGGGAGGAGCCCGTAGGGGCCCAACCACTGGAAGTTAGGCGGGTTGATGAGGCAGGAACTGTAGCAAGACTCAGGTACTGGAACCAGGCAGGAACTGTAGCAGGCAAGCAGGAACCAAGCAGGTACTGTAGCAGGCAAGCAGGAACAGAGCGAGTACCAAGGCAACTCACTCCGGGGCACGAAGCAACAGGGAACCAGGAGGTAAACCCATTGCAAGGCAAAGACTGAGTGTCCGCGGCTGGCTTATCAAGACCGCGGCGTGTTATGTCAGGAACTGGGCGGAGTCACCTCTGGCGGGAAACAGCCTAGAAAAGCGCCCAAGTGGCGCGCGCACGCTCCTAGAAGCAGGGCGTCCATGGGAGGCTTCCCGGCGGCATGGTCCCCGCAGGGACGCGAACGAACAGGCCGCAAACCAAGCCTCCAGAAACGGGAACAGGTCCAGGAGTACGGAGGTAAGGGTCTGGTCGCGGCACTCGCGGCCAGAATCGTAACAAATGTGACCACAAAATTTGACAGAAAATTATGGAAACAAAGTGACACAAACTCATACAAAACATAACAAGCAAACAAAACTGTGCTCAGAAAAAAATCTGAATTAAAACTAAAATTCTAAAACAGGAAAAACAGCATGTAATCATTTAAAACCAGCAGCCAAGAGGCAAACAGAGCAGCCAACAGACTATTTTTGTAAAAGCTCATTTTTAAAAAGTTCTAAGTTTCAAATAATCTTTTTATAGGCTGAAAAGTTGTACCAAGACATTCAAGATAGTGGAAGCTGCATGGAATGGTTGAGATATTGATCTAACTTCGTAATTTAAATGCATTTACCAATGGTAACAGAGTTAGCCCAGTATTAGCATAAGCTTTGGTTGGGAGGGTTATCTGATCACTCTCAGCCAAAGAACCAAGGCTCCAACCACTCAAAACCTTAAATGTAAGGCATACTAGTTTGCTATAGCATTATCTATTTTACCTATTACAGAGCCATGCAATACTCTGTAAAGCTGAATATTACTAATAGGAGTAGCAGTCCATTTTTTAACCAAAGAAATCATAATTTCAAGAACTTAATTGAAAACGCTGCTATGACTTGGTTTGCATATATTGCTTTGGGTTAAACAAAGCATGTTATCTTTGCTAGCATATTCTGAATTATACATGAAAAAGCCATCTGCATAGTGAACACAATTCTTACTCTTTATGGGTAGATATGACAGATTGTCTTTTACCTACACTGAAGTCACAAAGGACTCGGCATCTATAAGATAGTTCTCTTTTCCTACACTAGAGCTGCAGATTTCAGTTTACCATGGTAATTAATACAGATCAATCGTAGTAACAGGCAGCAAAAGACCGGTATTAGAAAATAAAAGATGTCTTACAGCTTCCCTTCTGGTTATATTCACAGAAATGCAGATATTATTATTTGAATTAAGGTTTAAGCATGTTCTAGACCAGTAAGGTATGTTTTGTTAATGGTTCAAATGAAACAAAATAACAGAAGAATTCAATACCTTGCCTAATGATGAGCAATTTAAAAATAATTTTGTTTGCTGATTTGCAAACAAAAATTGTGAACCTGCAAGTTAACTTTAATTGAAATGCAAAATGTAATTCTGTTCTTCAGACAGATTTTTAAATCATTTATTATGATATGAGTATTTTGACATAGATATTCAAAAGATTTGTTTAGGATAGTTTGGGAGTTACCCAAATTAAAAAAAAAAAGTTTCCTCTTCTGAACAGGTAAATTTTCTCCTTATGCAGGGCCAGACTACCCGCATAAGAAGATGCAGGGGTGGAGGCATTCCAGGGGTGCAGTGAAAGCTTACGGCCAAATTTTAAATCTCCTGCGCACGTAAAAAACGGAGGTTACGCGCATGGCTGGGCCTTGCACGCCGCGCGCATTTTCAAAGGGGCCCAGCCACGCACGTAACCCCCATTACGCGCCAATGTGCCAGGCCCAGAGAAAGCGGTCTGGGGGGCATTGAGGGGCGGGGCTGGAGGCGGCCGGTACAGCAGCCATTTGCCGCTGTGCTGGGGAAACGCGCGTCAGCAGTCAGCCGGCACGTGCAAGTTGCTTCTTCTCCAACGGAGCAGTAAGCAATAAAATTTAAAAAAGTGAAGGTAGGCGAAAGAGTTTAGGGGTTGGGGAGGAGAAGAGAGGGGAAGGAGAAGTTCCCTCCCAGTCCGCTCCTTAATTGGAGCAGACTGGGAGGAAACTGGGGAAGGCTGGGATGCATCGCTGCGCGGAAATTGCATTAGTCTACCTCCCCTTGCGCATGCCGCCCGCACATAAGTGCGTGGATTATAAAATCTGGCAAACATGTGCATGCGACGCATGGATTTTCTAACATGCACGCTAGCATGCGCATGTTACAAAGTTGGTGTGCAGCTTTTAAAATCTACTCCTTAGCTGATATTCAGCACTGTCTGATTAAAGATATCTGGTCTGCTCAGGATGAAGGGCGTAAACTGTATCTGCCTATATTCAATTACTTGGAAAAGTTCCCCTGAATATCTGGGTGAAATTGACCAGATAAAGTGAGGGTGTGCTGTTAACAGAAGCTGCATCTGCTGGTGGGTGAGCAAGACTTGAGTTTTGTTTTTTCTGGGTAAAGTGGGAGCATAACTTTCAAACAAATGTGCATGGTGGCATATACACGGCCACAAGCAGGTCTACCCAAGGGTTTTATAATGTGCATTTGAACACATTTAATATCACTTATGCCAGATAATTTACAGGTGTAATAATATACAAGTTGATAAATGTTCATGCATAAATGTCTTTTAAAATAGAAACTTACACGCATGTTGGCCGTGTCCTGGACCGCTCTTTTTTTACACATGGATATGTGCACATAAAAGTGAATATTCACGTATATTGTCTACTTTTATAAAATATGGATTACTTCTTACATGTAGATCTGTTAATTTTCATGCATGTAAATTTTTGAAAGTTCACCCCATACTGTTTTTTAAGTAAATATTTTATTTGCCCATAATATAGTGTTGGGAAGAACGGAATTCGTGGATCCTTGGGCCGGCTGACTGGAGAACACACTCCGGTCGATGGGAAAGGAGCCGGTAGGCGGAACAAGGCAGGTGCAGCGAAGATAGAGTTCACCCTGGAAACCCGAGACCCCCCCAGGAGGAGCCCGTAGGGGTCCGGGTCGCTGGGACTTAGGAGATCCGAAGGTAGGAGTCAGAAGAGTCGAGCAGGAGTTCAGTGGTCGAGGCAGGCAGAAGACAAGCGAGACGAGCAGAAGTCCAGTGGTCGAGGCAGGCAGAAGACAAGCGAGACGAGCAGGAGTCCAGTGGTCGGGGCAGGCAGAAGACAAGCGAGACGAGCAGAAGTCCAGTGGTCGAGGCAGGCAGAAGACAAGCGAAAGCTGGAAGTACTGGAACGATGCCGCAGGGAACAAACAGAACAAGGAAACTGGAACAAGGCAGGACCGGGACGTCGCTGGAACACAGGAACAAACAGGAACCAAGGAACAACAGGAGCAAGCAAGATCCAGCTGGAAGCAACTAAGCACTCACAGGAGCGACCTCGTTGCAAGGCGAAGTAGGAGAGACTGAGCTGGCTTTAAATAGGGAACCAGCGTCTGACGTCAGATTGTGGGCGGTTCAGCACCTCCTGGTGCTGGACCTACAAAAGCCGTCCCCTCGCGCGCGTTCCTGGGCAGGGGGAGGAGCTGAAACGAGGCTCGGCGGCGTCTCCACGAGGGAGACGCCATTGCCATGCTGCCGGGCAGGCCTGGACCCCGGAGGAGCGCGGCAGAGACGGAGGGACGCGGCAGCGCTGGGGAAGTCGGCCCGGAGGTAGGAAGCCGGTCGCCAGCCTGGCGACCGGAATCGCAACATATAGTACATACAAAAACAGAAAGAGCTACAGTCAGAAATCAAAACAAAGATTAACATTTGTATTATACAAAGTTCAAACAACATTTCTGAACTCGAACCGCATTATATTTACCCCATGGTATTTTAATCTTGCAGTAGAAGTTGTTTGAAGGTGAATTTTAAAAGCCCTATGGGCTGGATTTTAAAAGGGTTACACGCGTAACCGACCT
Source organism: Rhinatrema bivittatum (assembly GCF_901001135.1). NCBI lineage: Eukaryota > Metazoa > Chordata > Amphibia > Gymnophiona > Rhinatrematidae > Rhinatrema > Rhinatrema bivittatum. The sequence goes on along the minus strand of NC_042620.1, from coordinate 361,292,220 downwards.
TACGTGCGCCGGGCCTATTTAAAAAAGTCCCAGCGACTCGCGTAAAGCCCCGGGACACGTGTAAGTCTCGGGGCTTTACAAACAGGGTGGTCCAGGGGCAAGGCGTGGGCGGGGCATGGCGGTCCGGGGATAGCACGGGGGCGGGGATAGAGTCCTCCGACATAGCAGCCATTGCCGCTGTGTTGGAGGATCGTGTGCCAGCTGGCTGCCGGCGCACGCAACTTGCGGCTGTCCGGAGGCAGGCACAAAAGGTAAGACAAGAGTCGGGGGGGGGGGGGGGGGGGGGGGGGTGTTAGAGTAGGGCTGGGGGGGAAAGGTTAGGGGAAGGGGTGGGAAGGTTAGGTTAGGCCGAGCGCACGCACATGTAGGCCGCGCGTGCGCGCTTCTTTTAAAATCTACCCCTATGTGTGCCAAAGGCGGGAGATACATACATGTGTCTCGGGTTGGTGTGCACTGTGTGGACTTTAAGAAGCATACGAGTACTCGCATATCTCCCGGTATACGCACAAGTAAAAAGTAAAAAGAGAGGGGGGCATGGATGTCCCGGGAAAGTGGTTTGAAATGTGCGCAAGCGTGCGCCGGGGTCCCCTACCACGTAACTTTACTTCTGCTAAGAATGTCCTGTATGCTTTAAAATAAAAAAATCAAGGTTAGTCAGCAGGGTTTGAAGGGTCAGGGCTAATAGGGTAAAAGGGAGGAAGGAGGCTTAGGAAGTCAGGAGCCTTTACTTGGACGAACTGGGAGTAGACTGGGAAACTGGTAATTGCTTCGGCGCATGTATCGAATAAAATACCCCACTTGTGAGCTAGAGCTGGTATTTGTGCGCACAAGCATGCGTCCCATACAAACTTGCATGCACATGTACGTGCATGCAGTTGATTTTATGTCATATGCACATCTACGTGTGTATACTATAAAATGGCCGCATCCATACACGCGAGCCGCCATATGGGTGTATATGTATGCCTGCGCGGCTGTTTAAAATTTACCATCCTCCTGTGTATAAATATTGTGTGCAGGTGGGAAGTATTTAAATTAGTTCTGTGTGTAGTTTAAAATTTTAGTTTACTTGAATATATTTGTTAGTGCTGGAAAAAAGTAGTTTGTATTTAAATTAATTCTATGTGTAGTTTAAAATTACAATTTAATTCTGAGTGTATCTGCATGTGCTTTGGAAAATAACCACTGCTGTTGGTTCCCCCATTTTCCACCCTACCTAGTCACATTTTAAAAAAAAAAAAAAAATCAGTAATACTAAATGACTAAAATGAATACTAAAATACTAAAATGAATACTAAATATGAATACTAAATACTAAAATGAATACTAAATACTAAAATGAATACTAAATACTAAAATACTAAAATGAATACTAAATGACTAAATGAATAAAAAATCAGTAATACTAAATGACTATCTCATCGATGTGAAACCGGACATATGCGCAATTACTGAGACATGGCTCAAACCTTCAGACACTGCAATAATTAACCAACTACCCACAGAGACATACAACTTCTTCTCCATCCCACGTCAGGGAAAAAAAAAAGGAGGAGGAATCCTCCTAGCTACAAAAAAGGTCCTCAGATTCACTCAACACTCCTCCAATACCGACTCGAAACTCGAATTTGGCTTCTTCACATCAGACAAACTCCAAATTTTACTTCTCTACGCTCCTCCAGGTTTACTGGAAACAGACGCATCTCCCCTGGTCGAACTAACTACCTCCCTTATCAATCTAGATGCCCCAGCGATAATCTTAGGTGACTTCAACCTGCACATCGACAACGCCAAATTATCACCCAACTGCGAAGCCTTACTCACAGCATACTCCGCTTTAGGTTTCACTCAACTAGTTAACAAACCCACACACAAAGCTGGACACACGTTAGACCTTATCTTCATCAATACAGCAATCAAACTGGTCCAGCACCCAACCTGCACGAAGGTACCATGGTCAGATCACTCCCTCATAACTTCCTCATTCTCAATAAAAGATACCAGTCCAACTCGCATACCCTCACTTTGCTTTACTTACAGGAAAACATGCACCACAGAAGATCTTAGCAATCACTTATTATCACATCTCACCCAAGTAGACTTCACCAACCCGAAATCAGCGCTTCGATCTTGGAACAACATCACGGAATCGATAGCCAACAAGCTATGCCCCCTAACAACAAAAAAACCTCACCCCAACTCGTCCAAAAGACAACCATGGTTTACTCTAGAGCTAAGAAAGCTTAAACTATTGCTAAGACAAAATGAGGCTAAATGGCGTAAAAACCCATGCACCATCACTCTATCTACCTATAAATCTACTCTTCACCAATACAAATCCAATACATTAAGATCCAAAAGGAACCACTACGCATCCAAGATCCACCACCTAATCTTCGACGCTAAAGCCCTCTTTAGCTACGTCTCCAACCTCACTCAAATAAACTCATCAGAAATCGCTCTCAACCAAGCCAAATCTAAAGCGGAAGAACTAGCGCTATTTTTCAATAACAAAATCAGCAAACTTCTAACTCAGCTGCCCTCTAACACCGCATCTACTTCTATACCACCTAAGACTACCTTCAAAAATTCCCGCTTAGAAGAACTGGAACTAACTTCTTCCATCGAGATCCAAGGTATTCTATGGAAAATGAAACCATCTTCTCACCCTTCGGACCACATCCCCTCGAAATTGCTTCTATCAATTCCTGACTCCATCTCCAAATCCCTGTCAGACATCATAAATTGCTCAATAACACAAGGTTCTTACCCAGATGACCTAAAATTGGCCTCTCTCAAACCATTACTGAAGAAACCTAATCTAGATCCTAATGACCCAAACAACTACAGACCTATCGCCAACCTCCCCTTCATAGCTAAGATTATGGAGAAACTGGTGAACACCCGACTCTCAAACTACATTGAAGAAAACAACCTCCTATTCCCATCACAATACGGTTTCCGCAAAACACTAAGCACGGAGTCCCTCCTCATTTCCTTAACGGATCACCTCATCCTGGGCCTCGATAAAGGGCAAGCCTTCTTACTGATCCTACTGGACCTTTCTTCAGCCTTTGACACCGTCAATCATGCCTTACTCATTAACCAGTTAGCCTCCATAGGCATCTCAGGCACAGCACTATCTTGGTTCATATCATTTCTCAGCAATAGAGGATACAAGGTCAAGATACAGAATAAAGAATCCTCTCAACATCCGTCATCAGTAGGAGTCCCACAGGGGTCCTCCCTGTCTCCTACTTTATTTAACATTTACCTTATACCATTATGCCAACTTCTCACCGACCTCAACCTCAAACACTACCTTTACGCGGATGATATCCAGGTCCTGATACCCATTAAGGATTTCTTCGCAAAAACTCTGGCTTACTGGGATACATGCCTTCAAAAAATTAAACTCCTCCTCACCAGCTTAAATTTGGTATTAAACTCCGGCAAAACTGAACTCCTGCTCATCGCCTCAGAAAATAACACCATCACCTCTGCACAACAAGCCACGCCAAAAATCACACAAGTGAGAGACCTAGGAGTCCTAATTGATAATCGCCTGAATTTCAAAGCCACTATTAACAAAACCACCAAAGACTGTTTCTACAAACTACAAGTGCTGAAAAGAATTAGACCTCTTTTCCATGCCCAAGATTTTAGAACCATTCTACAAGCAATTATTTTTTCAAAATTAGACTATTGTAACACCATCTTACTCGGCCTTCCCACTTCATACACTAAACCGCTCCAGATGGTGCAAAATGCAGCTGCACGAATTCTGACAAATACCAGGAGAAGGGACCATATAACCCCCATACTAAAGAGCCTCCATTGGCTACCTATACACTTTAGAATAATATACAAGGCCATTCTCACCACATACAAAATCACCCACCAACTGGCTCCCATCGACCTACAGATCCCCCTCCGACTACACAACTCATCAAGACCGACAAGAGATGCATACAAGGGATCGCTACAGGTACCACCGTCCAAATCTACCAGACACTGCACACTAAGAGACCGGGCTTTCTCTACAGCCATCCCTCCGTTATGGAACTCCATCCCCTCAAATCTCAGAACAGAACCTTGCATCTCAACCTTCAAAAAAAGACTAAAGACCTGGATATTCTTACAAGCCTTCCCGGACGCCAACATAGTCTACTAATCTCCAACTACACCTTGGTTATCCATTCTATTGTTTTACATATGTAATTTAATAACCTATCCTTTCTCTTCCTTCTCATCCAAGTTCTTATCACCCTGTTATATGTAACTGCCTTTTCAGCACCTTTGTTATAGTTATGTTTTCTATGCACCCCTGTTTTATGTGAACCAGCATGATGTGACTGCTGTCTCGAATGCCGGTATATAAAAATTTGAAATAAATAAATAAATAAAAATAAATAATTTGTAAATTTTTCTTTATTGGCAATTAAGAAACATCGAACAGGGCATATGTACCAATGCAGGTGTCCAATATCAAATTTGAAAATAGTCTGTATATGCCACTACAAAACCAACATTCACATTTTTTATATATAGACTGTTAACACAATAAAGAGGACATTTTTTCATATTAGATCTATTAGAGATTTACATCCAAAATGAAATTTACCCTGATTTTACTGACTGATTTTAGTCCTATTGCAGGATAACATAAAACACAACCTAGTTTGATTAAGTATACCCACAGCTTTAAATAACTTTAACTCCACAGCAATAAGGTACAGACTTTCTGAAGTGAGATTGGACCTATCAAGTTTTTTTACACCAGGTGCCAAATTTATGATTTTCAACTATTGACAAGAGGTTATGTGCATGCACCAAGTGCAAAGTGCTTCTGGTTTTCATAGAATGAATCCAGCGGCCAGAGTGGCAGACCTGGAGGAGTTGTGACAGACAGAGAGGTGAAAGTGTAAGGATTCATTGCTGAGTGCTCCTTCAGGCTTCAAGTTGTGGTGTGAGTCACTTGAACTTTTTATCTAGTCCTCTAAGCTCTGTGCTCCTCACTTGCCTCCCTGGGGGCCATCTTGTTTCCTGTATAGGCCTGTACTTATACTGAAATAGTCTCAGCAGTTAGTTGTCAGAGTTTGAGCCTATATTCTGATCCTAGTACTCTGATTCAACATCTGTTTCCAGAAGACTGCAAGTTCCTTAACTTCTATGGTTCTCCTTCCTGGCCTCCTGGATTTCTGTTTAGCTCCTTCTCCTTATCCTGCATCAGGCCTCTCACTCCTAGTCTGTGTTGAGGGCTACCTCCTGTTCTCATGCCTTACTGGTCCCAGCAGGAAAAATGGTTCAACCAGAGGAAAGGTGGCTGGCCTAGGCTGAGGTCCATCTACTGCTGCTGGCCTGAATTTGACTCTCCTGGGACTAGGCCGCTCACTTCTCGGGCAACCTGTAGACTACACCTGTCATATACAGAGGAGGCCTTCAGTTGGTCCCATCATAGAATTGTCCCAACTCCAGTCTGGCAGCCACTGTGCTGCTTTGGAAGAACAAGGTCACTTGGAAGGAGACCATAACCTTATTTATTTATTTAAACATTTATTTTCTATATAATGTACTAGGCAGGGTACACAAATATATTGATAAAATACAAATAATCATATATAAAAAACAGCACAAATGGTTTGCCATAATAAAAAGAAATAAATTAAATTTTGGTGTGGCAGGAAGTGATCCTGTAGATAAGACCTCCAGGTGATAAGGTATCTACTTGCCCTAAGGATGTTTCTGCAGAAATGTATGACCAGAAGGGAAGGGATAAGACTACTGTGTAGTTGGTGATTCAATGATTAGGAATGTGGATAGCTGGATGACTGGTGGACTTGAGGATTGCTTGGTAACTTGCCTACTTGGTGCAAAGACAGAGGCCTTTCACATCACCTAGATATGATTTTAGAGAGTGCTGGGGAGGCAATAGATGTCGTGGTTCATGTGGGTGCTGATGACTCAGACAGGTGCAGGAGGGAGGTTCTGGAGGCTAAATTTAGAACTTGAGGTTGGAAAAATAATTCCAGAACCTCCTTGGTTGCATTCTCAGAAATGGTCCCCATTCCACACATAGGATCCCAGAGGCAGGCTGAGCTCCAGATTTTCATAAGAACGTAAGGCTTACCAAACTGAGGCAGACCAAGGGTCCATCAAGCCCAGTATCCTTCCAAGAGTGGCCAAGCCAGGTCACAAGTACCTGGCAGGATCCCAAGTTATAGATAGATTCCAAGCTGCTTATCCCAAGAATAAGCAGTGGATTTCTGCATCTCTACCTTAATAATTGTTAATGGACTTTTCAACCAGGAACTTGTCCAAACCTTTTTTAAATGAAGATACACTAATAGCTTTTACCACATCACCTGGTAATGAATTCAAGAGCTTAATTATATATTGAGTAAAAAACTATTTTCTCTAATGTTTTAAATGTATTCCACAGTAACTTCATTGCGTGTCCCCTGGTCTTTGTACTTTTTGAAAGAGTAAACAACTGATTAATGTTTACTCGTTCCATTCCACTCATTATTTTATAGGCCTCTATCATAACTCCCCTCAGTCATCTCTTCTCCAAGCTGAAGAGTCCTAACATCTTTAGGTTTTCTTCATAAGGGAATCATTCCATCCCTTTTATCATCTTGGTCGCCCTTCTCTGTACCTTTTCTAATTCTGCTATATCATTCTTGAGATGTGATGACCAGAACTGAAAGCAATACTCAAGATAAGGTCACACCATGGAGCGATACAGCGGCATTATTTTATTCTCCATTCGTTTCCTAATAATCCCTAACATTTATTTGCTTTCTTGGCTGCTGCTGCACAATGGGCAGAAAATTTAAAAGTATTTTCAATGATGACACCTAGATCCTTTTCCTGAGTGGTGACTCCAAATGTGGAATCTTGTATTTTGTAGCTATAATTTGGGTTATTCTTCCCTAAGGGCTGCATTTTAAATCACTTATGCGAATAAAACCTGGGGGTTTACATGCATGGCCGGGCTTTACGTGCGCCGGGCCAATTTTCAAAGGGCCCGGCCACGCGAGTAAAACCCCGGAATGCATGTAAGTCCCGGGGTTAGCAAAAGGGGTGGTCTGGGGGGGCGGGGTGGGGAAGTCCGGGGCAGGGCGAGGCTAGAGGCGCCTGGCACAGCGGCCATTTGCTACTGTGCCAGGGGATTGTGCGCCGGCACAGTGCTCAGAAGCAGGAGCAAAAGGTAGGATATAGAATTTGGGGGATTTAGGTTAGGGAAAGGGGAAGGGAGGTTAGGCTAGGGGGTTGGGAAGTTCCCTCCCAGTCCTCTCCTTAATTGGAGTGGACTGGGAGGGAACTGGGGAAGGCCCCAATGCGTTGCCTTGTGAATTTGCAAAATTATTCCCCCCCCTTGCGCGCGCCAAAACAGCATGATATAAAATCGCATGTCCATGTGTGCGCGCCAGGTAGAATGCGCACATGGACGTGCGCACGCAATGTTTTAAAATCTACCCCTAAGTGCATCAATTTGCACTTGTCTACATTAAATTTCATTTGCCATTTGCATGTCCAGTCTCAAAGTTTTACAGAGTCCTCTTGCAATTTCTCACAATCCTTTTATGATTTGACAACTCTGAATAATTTTGTGTCAGTGACAAATTTGATCACCTCACTTGTTTCCATTTCCAGGTCATTTATAAATATATTAAAAAGCAGTGGTCCCAGAACAGATCCCTGGGGCTCTCCACTATTCACCTTTTTTCCATTGGGAAAATTTACCATTTAGCCCTCCTCTCTGTTTTCTATCTTTTAACCAGTTGGCAGTCCACAATAGGACACTGCCCACTATCCCATGACTTTCTAATTTCCTAAAGCCCTCATGAAGGGCTTTGTCAAATGCTTTCTGGAAATCTAGATACACCATATCAAATGGCTCACCTCTATCCACATGTTTTTACGCCCTCAAAAAATGTAGCAAATTTGTGAGGCAAGACTTCCCTTGGCTAAATTCATGTTGGCTTTGTCCTATTAAACTATGTTTTCAGCAGTTTTGTTTTTTGTGATAGTTTCTACCAGTTTGCCTGGCACAGACATCAGACTCACTGGTCTCAATGCATGGATGACGGAGACAATAGCACTGGGAAGAGGGCTTTAGATTTGTTGGGAACTGGAAAACATTCTGGCTTTAAAGGGGAGCCTGATCCAAAAGGATGAGCTCTATCCAGGTGAAACCCAGGTGCTGGTACTAACATTTAAAAAGGAGACAGAACAGCTTTTAAACTAGTTCATGGGTGAAAGCCAATAGTTGTTCAGAAGCAAATGATTCAAATGGAGGAATCTCCAAAGGATACTGGCAAAGCTGAGAATATCCCAATAGAAAGTCTGTGCTAATGGTTGTATTAGCCCAGAGAGATTTAAATAAAAAGCACTCAGACATGAATGGCTCCAATCTGCTTGCATCTTCTGGTAATAAGCAGGCTGTGAATACAAACAAAAATAGAAATACAAATAAAAAACATACTTTAAAATATTTGTATGCGAATGCCAGAAGTCTGAGAAATAAGATTGGAGGGTTAGAATGCATGGCAGTTAATGAACATATAGTCATAATTGTCAGCTTAGAGACCTATGGAAAGAGGATGATACAGGGTACCAATTATATTGGCATGACAGTGCAGATCAAATTTGTGGAAGATGGCATAGAGTCAAGCAGGATAAAAGTTCTGCAAGAAATAAACTGTGCTCTGAAATCCTTATGGATAGAAATTTCAATATCACCTGCCTGGCCAGGATGAAGAAACAGACTGTAAAATGCTAACAGAGATTAAACAGGCTAATAAAATTGGCAACACAATAATAATGGGAGATTTCAATTACCCAAGTATTGATTGGGTAAATGTCACTAGGACTTGCTAGGAAAGTAAAGTTCCTGGATGCCATAAATGACTGCTTCATACAGCAGCTGCTCATGGAAACAACAAGAGCTCCAACATTAGGGGTAGATTTTTAAACAGCGCGACTAGGCCTACTTTTGTTTGCGCTCCAGGCGCAAACAAAAGTACGCTGGATTTTAGTAGATACGCGCGGAGCCGCGCGTATCTGCTAAAAACCTGGATCGGCGCGCGCAAGGCTATCGATTTTGTATAGCCGGCGCGCGCCGAGCCGCGCAGCCTACCCCCGTTCCCTCCAAGGCCGCTCCGAAATCGGAGCGGCCTTGGAGGGAATCCTCTAACGCCCTCCACTCACCTTCCCCTCCCTTCCTCTACCTAACCCACCCGCCCGGCCCTGTCTACACCCCCCCCTTACCTTTCTCCGGGGATTTACGCCTCCCGGAGGGAGAAGTAAATCCCCGCGCGCGAGCAGGCCTCCTGCGCGCCGGGCCGCGACCTGGGGGCGGGTTCGGAGGGCGCGGCCACGCCCCCGGACCGCCCCGGGCCGTAGCCACGCCCCCATACCCGCCCCCAAAACGCTGCCGACACGCCCCCGAAACGCCGCGACGACCGGGCCCGCCCCCCTCGGAGAACCCCGGGACTTACGCGAGTCCCGGGGCTCTGCGCGCGCCGGTAGGCCTATGTAAAATAGGCCTACCGGCGCGCAGGGCCCTGCTCGTCTAAATCCGCCCGGATTTGGGCGGATTTAGGCGAGCAGGGCTCTGAAAATCCGCCCCTTAGAGTTTAGTTCTCAGTCGAACGCAGGACATGGTGCAAGGGGTGAATGTGGTGGGCTTGCTTGGCAGTAATGATCACAGTGAAATTAAATTTGACATAATCACTGGAGGGAGGCATTCAGTAAAACTACTGCAGCAGCATTTAAAAAGGGACACTATGAAAAAAATGAGGAAATTTAATTTAAAAAAATTAAAAGTAGTAATTGCAAAGGTTAAAAATTTGTATGATGCGTTGACCCAGTTTAAAAATATCATTATGGAAGCCCAGATAAACTATATTCCATGCATTAAAAAAAAAAGTCTAAGACATATCAAACAACTATCATTAAACAAACGGTTTAATGGTGAAAGAAGCAATCAAATCCAAGAGGGCATCTTTCAAAAACATGGAAAGCAGACCCAAATAAGGAAGTGCATAATAAGCACTGGCAAGTTCGATGTAAATCAGTAGTCAGGCAAGAAAGAATTTGAAAAGAAGCTTGCCACAAAGGTAAAAACTAATAACTACTTTTTCAAATACATTTGAAGGAAAAATCTTGTGAAGTAATCAGTTGGTCTGGTAGATGACTGAGGGGGTAAAGGGATGCCCAGCGAGGTCAAGGAAATAACAGAAAACCTAAGAGGTGAGTTTTAAATGCCCAGAGCATGCCAAAATTGGGAGAAATGTGCACAAGTAGGTCTCGCTCGCACCCATTGAATTTTAAAAGCCACTTAGCTGCTCGTGTTTTGCCTGTTGCGCGCACATCTCAGAAGCTTTCAAAAAGGGGCAGGGTGTGGATATGGTGAGGGCGGGGCATGGGCATTTCAGGGCGTGGTGAAAAGATGTGCGTGTAAATAATTACGTGCCTGGGCGTAGGACCAGGTCTAGTGCCGCCGAAGTTTACTTCTGCTATGCAGGAGGTAGAAGTTAAAAAAAAAAAAAAAGCAAGCCATATCTGCAGGGTTTAAGGGGTGTGGTATGACTGGGGGGGAAGTAGGCTATTAAACTAGGGGTGTCTGGAAGATCTACCTCTTAACTGAGCGAACTGGTGGATGAACTGGTGAAACTGGCAACAGCGTGAGCATGTGCCCTTTTAAAAATCTCTTAATTTATGTGGTAGAAGCAGGATGTATGCAGCTAGGAGCATGCCCAATGAACATTGTGCACGCATATGTGTGCCCAGGCTATTTAATAACATGCACGCATATGTGATTGCAAGTTATAAAAATGCTGCGCCCCTGGATGCGTGCCGGCACACACGCACCAGTTTGCACTTCTTCACCAATTTGAAAATTACTGTCTAAGTCATTAAGACAGCTTTATTTTATGCCACTCATGACACCTCTGAAGCCAGAAAGACACAGAGAAGTCAGGGATACAAGAGATTCTAGGGGTTTCTGGTTGGAGCTAGCATTTTCATAGATACAGCAATCTATGTTCCCATGGAAAAACCATAGTAAAGGAATGATGAAATGATACCTGGATTTAGGTGATGTGTTCCATCCAGGCTAATGGTATGATGCCTGCAAGGCACAGCAGGAAAGTTTCAAAAAGATTTATGCTTGTAAAACTGGGTTTTAGGTGCATAAATGAACTTTTGAAAATTGCCACTTTTATGCACGTAACTCTTTTGAAAATTCACTCCATAGAGTCTTTGTATTTATTTATTTTCGCCTATACAAAATTGTACTAAGCGAAGGACAATAAATAAAATTAACAATCAAATATAGTACAAACTGTTATACCTGTCGGTCACAGATGGCTGCGACCACTAATGCTCACCTCTTTCTTTGCTGCATTATCATCCTTTGGATGAATGGCGGCCTCCGCCAACCACCACCGACCAGCCTGGCATTACCGGGACGGCGTGGGCACTTCCGACCGCCATCTTGTTCCAGGAACCACTTAGGCGCGCATGCGCATGGGCGACTCTTGTACACGTTATGGCGGGAACCTCGGGGGCGTCCCCTCTGGATGATGTCATCCACCTCCGGTACTTAAGCTAGCTGGCCCCTCTCTTCGACAAGTTAGCAAGGAGTTCCCTCTTGCTGAATTCCTCTCCTTGGACTTCCGGTTCCAGTTTCTACTTTGGCTTGAGACACTCTGGATACCTGCTCCTTGGGGGCCCTATCTCGTCCCTGGTTATCTGTTCCTCGGAGGACCTTCTGCCTTGGACTGCTATCGGTTCCGCTCCCCGGGACCTCTCCTGGAACTACCTCCTGTGAGTACCTAATTCTACAGACTTCTACTGTCTAAGCCTCATTGTGGGATTCTCTGCAGTGTACCCCGTGCCATGGGCCATTGCCGCGTCTTCCCTGAAGGAACCACTCCGGTATACCCCGCCTGCAGGTCATTACTGCACCACCGCTACAGGAACCTCGTCAGGGTTCCTGCACCTCGGACAGCTTTCTCATTTCCATCACTGACTCATCTCCGGCATACCCCGCTCTGCGGGCCACTACCGGATCTGCACGTCTGAGTGTTTCTTCACTACTGCAAGACTTCCTGGCTTACCCCGCTCCGCGGGCCACTACTGGATTGTCACATCTGAGGCATTATCCTTGGGTATACCCTCTGCTCTGAACTTTACTTTTCTGTACCTCCCGCTCCACGGGTTATGTCTTTCTCTGCTATCAATAAAGACTCTATTCCACAGCTGTGTCTGACAATGCTGAGACCACGCCTACCGGCAATGAGGCTCGCAGGGCTCCACCCTGTGAGCGGAGACACCTCTCAGCTCGGCCCAGGGGTTCACACTAGTACCAAACATAACACAAATGTAATACAAAACAAATTAAAATATAGTAACTAAAATGCATTCCTCATTACATTCCTCATTACATTTGCATAAATGCTTCTTCAAACAGAAGGGTCTTAAGGTTCTTCCGAAACAATTTCACATCATCAGTCTTGCTCATATAACATGGCAAAGCATATGTTGCTCTGGCAACAAATTCCAGTGCGTTGAGTGAAAAAGGTTGTCCGCAGTACATGCAGAGGCTGAGTCTTCTTCGGTAACGCCTTTCCTTGCATGGCTACAGCCTAGTTGCACGGGTTCTTCCTCGTTGAGGCTGGGTGCAGGAATGGTCTGAGTAACAGGTGCTGGACGAGAGCGTGGAAACCCCGGTTGCATTCTTTTAGAAGTCTTTACCTCTTGTGACCGTTCATGTAGCCGACAATTCGGCCTGCAAGGTCAATGAGAGAGTCCAGGGTACCAGGTAGTTCACGTGCAGCTAATTCGTCTTTGATATGGCAGTTAAGATCTTCCAAGAAAATAGCCCGTAGCAAACCCCGGTCCCAGTTTAGTTCCAAGGACAGGGTCTTAGATTCAATAACATAGTCAGTCAAATGTCTGGTACCTTGTTGTAGATGCAGGAGTGCAGATCCGGCGACAGTCTTGCGAGCGGGGTCGTCAAACACAGAATGAAAGAGTGCAAGAAATCCTGTCAAATCACTGAATATTGGATCATTGCGCTCCCACAGGGGTGAAGCCCAGGCGAGGGCTTTTCCATCTAATATACGTAGTTTTGGACCCCACATCTGGAAAGTAGGTAGGCTGTAGTGAAAAGTGCATACAGCACAGATTCAGAAAACCCTTGCATGATAGGGGATCTCCTGTAAAACGAAGAGGTGCTGGCAAGGGCACCGAGTGTCAAATGGTCAACACTTGAGATGAGGTGGCCTTGTCAGGAGTCGAGGCAGAGTTCAGCCGAGAATTTAGCTGACTGAAGGCATTAGCCAAAGTTTCTAATGTCCTTTTTTGCTCGGCATGACATTGGGCAGCTTGAATGGCTGAGACTTGAGGGACAGCTTGAATGGCTGAGACTTGAGCCGGGTCCATGGATTTAGCAATCTGTTATGTTTCTGTATGGATGTGAACCCTGGGCCGAGGGAGAGGTGTCTCCGCCCACTGGAGGAGCCCTGTGAGCCTCACTGTCAGTAGGTAGCCTCAGCAGCACAAGACACAGCTGTTAAGTAAAATCTTTATTGTGCAGGACAAAAGGCAGAGCCCGCAGAGCGGGGATTGCAATTAGATAGTTCAGAGCTATGAGGTATACCCAGAGAGGTGCCAGTGATGAAAAGGTCCAGTAGTGACCCATGAAGCGGGGTAAGCCAGGAGGTCTCTGTAGATGGGTAGAGATTACCTCAGAAGTGCAGATCCAGTAGTGGCCCGCGGAGCAGGGTACGCCAAGGATGTCTGTCATGATGATCGTGAGGTAGTCAGAGATGCAGATCCTGGAAGTGGACTTTGAGCTGGAATGGCACTTCCCTGCAGTTCAGTGTATACTGGAATCAGTAGAACTGAAGAGAGAACGGTAGTGGCCCGAGGTATGGGGTACGCCGTAGGATAGCTTCAGTAAGGCTGGAATCGTAGAAATCTGTAATAGGTACTCATATGAGAAAGTCCCAGGAGAATGTCCCGAGCAGTGGGTCAAGAAGAAGGCAGAAAGGCCCTCCAAGGAGCGGATAGCCAGGATGCGGAAGAACCCCCGAGGTGCGGGTAGTCTGAGCGTCCACACGCCGAGAAGGAATCTGGAACAGAAGTTCGAGACTGGAACGGATTCAGCAACGAGGGAACTCGTCTTAGCAATGGGCTGGTCAGCTTAAGTACAGCATCAAGTTGACGTCATCGGGAGGGGATGCCCCTGAGATTCCCACCATGTCTTGTACAAAGGATGCCCTTGTGTGCGTGCACGCGCGTGCTTTAGGTGATTTCTGAAGTAAAATGGCGGTCGGCAGTGCCCATGCCATCCCGCGGAGGCCGCCATTCTTCCCAGAATGGACAGAGCAGGGAAAAAAGAGGTGAGCATGAGAGGTTGCAGTGGTTTGCGATTGACGGGCGCAACACATTCTCTGCACATTATACTCTGCAATCCTTTCTGTGGAACATAGGGGCCACATACAAATTTTCCTAATTGTCCTCTTGTTTCCTCAAAAGAAATGTTAAGGAATGCTGTTAGGAATTTCTTAGTCTTCAAAGAGATGATTCCTACTAAAGTGTACTATTTACCAGATCATAAATAGTCTCAGCTACTAAACTGGTGGCTTTTCCTCTGCCTCCTAATTTAGATCTCTCTACCTTTTTAGAGCAATCCAGTTCTTTAATGGTCGAGAAAACTGCTTTTGCTGACTTGTCAAGGAGACAGATAAACAGTAGACTATGCATCTGTTTTTTTTGCTTAAAAATTTGTCTTTTATGGGTCAGAATATTTCTTTATTTCCCTATGTGGTAAAAGAAAGGCAAGCTAGGCAAAGGGTTTTTCTTTTGAAGAAACCTAGAGTTTTAGCTTTAGGTGCGTCATTTACATTGGGGTTTCTCTTAAGAGTATCTTAAATATAAAGGAGTTAGAACATAAAAACATAAGATTTTCAGTACTGGATTAGACCAAAGGTACATCAAGCCCAGTATCCTGTTTCCAAGAGTGGTCAAACCAGGTCACAAGTACCTGGCAGAATCCCAAGGGGTAGATAGATTCTACTCTGCTTATCCCAAGAATAAGCAGTGAATTTCTGCAACTCTACCTTAATAATGGTTAATGGACTTTTCCTCCAGGAACTTGTCCAAACCTTTTTTAAATGCAGCTGCACTAATAGCTTTCACCACATCATCTGGCAATGAATTCCAGAGTTTAAATATGAATTGAGTAAAAACATTTTCTCTTATTAGTTTTAAATGTATTAACTAATAACATCATTGTGTGTTCCCTGGTCTTTGTACTTTTCGAAAGAGTAAACAACTTATTAGCATTTACTCGTTCCATTCCACTCATTATTTTATAGACCTCTATCATATCTCCCCTCAGCCATCTCTTCTCCATGCCTTTAGTCCTTCTTTAGCCTTTCTTCACTGGGGAATTGTTCCATCCCCTTTACCATTTTGGTCACGCTTCATGTACCTTTTCTAATTCTGCTATATCTTTCTTGAGATGTGGTGACCAGAACTGCACACAATGCTCAAGATGAGGTCACACCATGGAGCAATACAGAGGCATTATGATATTCTCTGTTTTATTCTCCATTCCTTTTCTAATAATCCCTAGCATTCTATTTGCTTTCTTGGCTGCTGCTGCACACTGGGCAGAAGATTTCAAAGTATTTTCAACGATGACATCTAGATCCTTTTCCTGAGTGGTGACTCCTAATATGGAACCTTGCATTATGTAGCTATAATTTGGGTTTTTCTTCCTTTTCATCACTTTGCATTTGTGCACATTAAATTTAATTTGCCATTTGCATGCCCAGTCTCCCAGTTTTGCAATGTCCTCTTGCAATTCCTCACAATCTTCTTGCAATTTAACAACTTTGAATAATTTTGTTTCATTGGCAAATTTGATCACCTCACTTGTTGTTCCCATTTCCAGGTCATTTATAAATATATTAAAAAGCAGGGTCCCAGAACAGATCCCTGGGGCACTCTAACATTTTCATTGGGAAAATTTAACATTTAGCCTTACTCTCTGTTTTCTATTTTTTAACCAATTGGCAATCCACAATCTGACACTTCCCCCATCCCATGAATTTCTAATTTCCCAAGAAGTCTCTCATGAGGGACTTTGTCAAATGTTTTCTGGAAATCCAGATACACTATATCAACTGGCTCACCTTTATCCCCATGTTTATTTACACCCTCAAAAAAGTAGCAAATTTGTGAGGCAAGATTTCCCTTGGCTAAATCTATGATGGCTTTATCCCATTAAACTATGCTTATCTATATGTTCAGCAATTTTTTTTCTTTATAATAGTTTCTACTATTTTGCTTGTCACAGACATCAGACTCACTGGTCTGTAATTTCCTGGATCATCCCTTGATCCCTTTTTAAAAAATGGCGTTACATTGGCTGCCTTTCAGTCTTCGGGTACATAGATGATGATACTGATAGTTTACAAATTTGCAATTGCAAGTCCACAATTTCATTTCTCAGTTCTCTCAGCATTCTGGGAAATACATCTGGTCCAGGTGATTTACTACTCTTTAGATTGTCAATTTGCCCTAGTACATCTTCCAGGTTCACTGATATTTGTTTCAGTTCTTCTGAATCATCACCTATGAACATCATTTCTGGTATGGGTATATCTCTTATATCTTCCTCAGTGAATACTGAAGCAAAGAATTCATTTAAAGGTAGACTTTAAGACCCGCGCGTGGGCGTACATGTGCACATGGTTGCTGGCGTGCGCACATGGACATGCCGATTTTATAACATGCGCTTTTAAATACATGCATGTTATAAAATTGTCTACCCATGCACACATGCACACCCAATTTTATATTGGCGCGTGCATGTACACGCGAGTGCCATCTCAGATGTGTGTGGGGGGATTTTAGTAGATGCACAAGGCGACACAACAGGCCTTTTCCCCAGTACCCTCCCAGTCTGCTCCAGTAAAGGAGTCTGCTCCAGTCTGCTCCAGTCTGCTCCAGTCTGCTCCAGTCTGCTCCAGTAAAGGAGCAGACTTCCTGAACTCCCTACTAACCTCCAACCAGCTCCAACCCCTGAAAACCCAACTAACTATGCTAGAATGTTTTGTTTTTATACTTACCCGTGGTCCATAGCAGCAGCGGGTTATGTTGGCCGGTCGGATCCCAGCACGTGCTTGTGTGGGTATCTGCCTAATGGCGCTATCCTGGCACACCCATTCCCCACCCACACCCCGCCCCTGGCCCACCTCTTTTTAAAAACTCCTTCACGATGTGTGTGTACGGGTAGGTATGTGTGTGGCTGCAAGCCTCTGAAGATCCACGTGGCGCGGCCCAGCCTCACACACATCTCCCCTTTTCATCATGCTTAGGGCTTTGAAAATTTGCCCTTTAGTCTCTCTGCTATGGCTTTGTCATCCCTAAGTGCTCTTTTTAACCCTTGATCATATAATGGTCCAACTGACTCCCTAGCAGGCTTTTTATCTCAAATGTACCTAAAAAGGTTTTATTATGAGATTTTGCTTCCACAGCAAGTTTCTTTTTGTTCTTCGCCTTCCTTACCAATGCTTTGGCTCTGACTTGTCAGCACTTACGCTATTTCCTGTTTTCTTCATTTGAATCCCTTTTCCATGTCTTAAAATATGTTCTTTTAGATATTATAGCCTCTCTCACTTCACCTTTTAACCATGTCTGTAGTCGTTTAGCCTTCCTTCCACCTTTTCTAATGCATAGAATTCATCTGGTTTGGACTTCCAAGATAGTATTTTTAAATAACATCCATACCTGAGCTAAAGTCTTAACCTTTACAGTTGCTCTTTTCAATATGCATTTGTAGATCCTATTCAATTACAAAACAGAGTTATTCCAATAAATTATAGGAGCTTAGGCAATCCTATAATGTATAAGTGAGTTTTTCTTGTACTATATTATGTTTTCACTGTATTTCTTCTCTTTTATGAGATCTTTTAGGAGACTATTTTCAAAAGAAAGTTTATTTGAATATAATATTTTCTTAATATTTCTTTTTTGCTAAAGTTGTCTGCCTCTCTTTATATCAAGGTATCTTGATATATATGATTTAAAAAAATGTAAAAAAAAAAAAAAATCCTTACTCTACTGTCTTGGACATTAAAATCTTTACTCTGCTGTTCTAAATGGCCTCCTCAGTAGTGGTGCTTGCTAAGGTCTTTCCTCTGGTTTTCCATGCTGTACCTGGCCTCTTTCCCCTCTTCCTCAGTCTCATTTTCTTCTCTTTTCCTTTTCTTCTCCTTCTTTCTTTCCTCCCTTTGCCTCTGTTGCTGCAGCTAAAACTCAATAAAAGGCTCCATATCAGTGAAAAAGGCTTTCTATTAGGTATGAGATCTTATACACTTAATGCTACCCTCTAGGAGGCAAATTTCCTCCCACCCCAAATTTAAATATCATGTGAGAAATACTGCATCACATCACATTTTAGTTCATATCAGCAAAATGCCTAATCAGTTCATTATTTATTTACATGGCAATTACCATATTTACATTACCACAATAAATGTTATCATGCCTTAGATAATCCCATTTATCACATCTAAGAGATATGATTAATGGTTAGTACCTAGGGTGAGACATTTAAAGGGCAATTTTAAAATCCATTTTTGTGAGTAAAACAGTGTTTTACATGCCAAAATAGCCTTTTACAAAATTACAAAATTGCCCGAAGATTTGTGGGTAAACTTAGCACAAGCAACTTGATCACATGTAAGTTTACCTGGACTGAGGGGAGCTATTTCTGGCGGGGGGGAGAATAAGGTAGAAGTTTAGAATTATGTACATCCTTTTAGAATTTCTAAATTTCCCATAAATTTTCCAAGAAACAAATCGGAAGCCGATCCAAATTGCTGATAAGCAAAGAAACACAAAGTGATTGGTATAAAGAAGCCTTTATTGGAATAAGCCCAACTCTGGCCGGGTTTTGCTCCCTCAGGAGCTGCCTCAGGGGCTGTTGAGGGCAAAAAATATATCTTTTAACATTTAAAATAAAATACACATACATATGTTACATAAATAAGTGTAAATGAAACAAAAATGATTATGTACATATGTAATAAAACACACTGGGGTAGATTTTCAAAGGGGTACGCGCGTAAGATACGGGCGTACCCCCCCCCGAAATCCTACCCCAACCCCCCCTGCGCGTGCTGAGCCTATTTTGCATAGGCTCGGCGGTGCGCACAAGCCCCGGGACGCGCGTAAGTCCAGGGGCTTGCAAAAAGGGGCGGTCGGAGGCAGGGCGCAGTTTGGGATCGGGGGCATGTCTGGGGGCGTGTGGGCGGTCCGGGGGTGTGGCCGAGTGCAGTAGCAACTTATCCGATAAAGGTAGGGGGGTCTAGATAGGGCCGGGGGGGTGGGTTAGGCAGGGGAAGGGAAGAGAAGGTGCGGGGGGGGGGATAGAAAGAAAGTTCCCTCCGAGGCCGCTCCGATTTTGGAGCGGCCTTGGAGGGAACGGGCAGCGCGCGCCGGGCTCGGCGCGCGCAAGTTGCACAAATGTGCACCCCCTTGCGTGCGCTGACCCCGGATTTTATAAGATACGCGAGGCTACGCGCGTATCTTATAAAATCCAGCATACTTTTGTTCGCGCGCGCGTAAATTTATAAAATCTACCCCATTATGTACATATGTGCTGATAATAATAACACAATTGTGAATGATATAGCTGTACATATATAATGAATCAATTAAAACAAATGATGTGCACATGTGTTTTAATGCATAATCAGATAGTGTTGTTACTCAAGAGAAACATGTATGAGTGTAAGATAAAGTATGGATGTGTCTGTATGTGTATTAACCGTGGTGCAAAGGACACTCTTATAGCAGATACTAATGACATTCTTGTAAAAAGAGCGGGACAGATATATTTTTTGATAACAGTAGAGCTTTAATGCCTACACAAATCTGATACCTTCATACAAAAAAATGATTTATGTCACTCACCGATAGATTTCATCTATCATTATATACAATTTTAAAATATATCTTTATTCATTTTTCATTTTTTTATTTCTTACTCTGTTCCAGTTATATTGGGGTTTATTTATTTTTTCTTATTTTTATCCATTTCTTTTTATCCTTCTTATTTCCATATGTTTCGAACCGTGAACTGATTGATACTTTGGTTTTTTCTTTTCAATAGATTACAACACCAAGTTGCTCTGTCTGGATTGAATGACATTTTGTTGACTGCTTATTTTATCCTTCACAATTGAAGACACTTACCAATGTACTTGTGATTTTTGATCTCCGACCATTACTTACCTTTACTGTGTGACAGTGTCCTTTGTGTACAGTACGTTTATGTATTCCACTTATTTATCATGCATTTAAGAGTTTGAGTCTTAGTCCTTTGCACCAAGATTAATATACATACAAACACATCCATACTTTATCTTACACTCATACATCTGATTATGCATTAAAACACATGTGCACATCATTTGTTTTAATTGATTCATTATATATGTACAGCTATATCATTCACAATTGTGTTATTATTGTCAGCACATGAGTACATAGTGGGGTAGATTTTATAAAGGTCCGCCCGCACGTACTTTTGTTCGTGCACCAGGCGCAAACAAGAGTATGCCAGATTTTAATAGATACGCGCGTATCCTTTAAAATCCAGGGTCGGTGCTTGCAAGGCTGTGCAAAATCGGCAGCCTGCGCGCGCCGAGCCGCGCAGCCTACCTCCGTTCCCTCTGAGGCCGCTCCGAAATCAGAGCGGCCTCAGAGGGAACTTTCCTTCCACCCCCCCCCCCCCGCACTTTCCCCTCCCTTCCCCTACCTAACCCACCCCCCAGCCCTATCTACCCCCCCCCCACCTTTATTGCAAAAGTTACCGCTGCCTGAGGCAGGCGTAACTCATGCACACTGGCTGGCTGCCCGGCACGCGATTCCCCGGCCCGGGAGCAGTTTCGGAGGCCTCAGCCACGCCCCCGAAACGCCCGGGCTGGAACCACGCCCACGGCCCCGCCCCCGGATGACGTGCCTCCGTGACACGCCCCCGACACGCCCCCAGGAAAGCCCCAGGACGTACGCACGTCCCGGGGCTTGCGCGTGCCGCCAAGCCTATTCAACATAGGCACGCGCAGGGGATGCTTGGGGCAGGTTTTCGGGGGGTACGCGTGTATCTTACACGCGTACCCCTTTGAAAATCTGCCCCAGTGTGTTTTATTACATATGTACATAATCATTTTTGTTTCATTTACACTTATTTATGTAACATATGTATGTGTATTTTATTTTAAATGTTAAGAGATATATTTTTTGCCCTAAACAGTCCCTGAGGTAGCTCTTGAGGGAGTGAAACTCGGCCAGATTCGGGCTTTTTCCAATAAAGGCTATACCGATCACCTTGTGTTTCTTCGCTTACCATAAATTTTCCATGCAGCAAATAGCAGGTGTAACTATATGCAGGTATATTTGGAGGGTTAGTAAGTTATGTGCATAAATATGAGTTGCAAATTGGTGGCACTTGTGTATATTTTTGCTGTCTAAACAGCGCTTGGCCATCATATTTTATATCATGCGCATGCTGGCGTGCCAGATTTTAAAATTCACGCATGCAAATGTGCGGGGGGGAGAATTTTTGCTAATTACGTGTGGCGACGCAATTGGACCTCCCCCAGTTCCCTCCCAGTCTGTTCAATTAAGGAGCAGACTGGGAGGGAACTTCCCTACCCCCTGCCTAACCTTCCCATTCCCCTCTCCACCCTGACCCTTTAACCCCTGCTTAGCTACCTGAATTTTTTTTATTTTACCACTTACTGCTCCTCCGGAGCAGAAGTAGTTTCTGTGTGCCCGGGACAGTGGCTAATGGCCGATATCCCGGCCAGCCTCCATCCTGCCCTGACCCTCCCTGTCTAGACCACACCCTCGGCCTGTCTATTTTTCAGCACCCGGCACTTGTGCGTATACCGGGGTTTACATGCGTGGCCGGGCCTGTTATAAAATGCCCACTGTGCATGCAAGGCCCGGCCATGTGCGTAAACCCCGGTTTTTATGCGCATAGGGCTTTGAAAATTTGGCCTTAATTTAGGTGAGCTTTTTGAAAATTACCTCTTAAAGGTGAATTTTAAGACTTGTGCATGGGAGAACATTTGCTTGTATTTGCCAGCTCGCGCACATGGACGCAGTAATTTTCTAAGATACGCGCATATATGCACCCGTTATAAAATCAGCTATATGTGTGTACATGTGCGCACAATTTTATATTGGCGCGTGCATGTGCGCAAATGCCGCTCGATCACATGTGGGGAGGATTTCAGTAGATACACTCACTGAGGCAATTACCTGGCAATTACCAGTTTGTTCCCCAGTAAAGGAGAGGACTTCCTAAACCTGCTAGCTAACTTGCCTCCCTTTTACCCTATTAGCCCCAACCCTTTAAACCCCGCTGACTAGCCTTGTTTTTTTTTTTGTTTCATGACTTACATGCCGTCCATAGCAGAAGTAAAGTTTCGCGGATAGGGACCCCGGTGCGCGCTGGTGTGCATAAATACGTGTTGGTTTCATTCATATTTCCTGGAATGCTCTTGCCCTGCCCGTCGTCGCCCAGACTACTCCCACTTCCTGCCCCTTTTATGAAAACAAATGTTTACTCTCGTACTGGGAGATATGCGTGTACCCAGGTACCTCATAAAATCTGCGTGGCGTGCGCTGGGCTGGTACACGCGCGAATGTCTCGGCTTTGGCGTGCATCAGGCTTTTAAAATCCACCCTTTAAAGAGTAATTTTCAAAGGAGTTATGCACATAAATGTTACATACTATCATAGCAATTTTCAAAAGCCATTTACTCGAGTAACGTGCATTTACTCAAGTGAAACCCAGTTTTCTCACAGGACAAGCAGGATGGTTGTCCTCACAAATGGGTGACATCGAGGATGGAGCCCACCACGGAAAACTTCTGTCAAAGTTTAAACAGAACTTTGACTGGCCCCTACTGGGCATGCCCAGCAAGGCACCGACCCTGCAGCCAGCAGGGGTCTCCCTCCAGTCTTCTTTTTTCCGCGCAGCAGCTGCCACGCGGTGAAAGGAGCTCTCTTACCACGTTCCTGACAGGAATTCGGTTTTTTCTTTCCGAAGAAAATTTGCCCCTCAGGGGTCTCCCTTCGACAAATTTTTGTCACCTTCGCGGAATCCGGTAAGTTTTTTGCCGATTTTCATCGACTGCCGTCGATTTTGGCCCTTGAGGCCTGTTGGCACTTACCGATCCCGCGGCTAAATTTGGCCCTAGGCCATGGCGACGGGGTTCCGTCGTTGTCCGGATTGCACCCGGACTATGTCCATCACAGACCCCCATAGGGTCTGTGTTCTGTGTTTGGGAAGTGAGCATGATGTCCTGACTTGCACTAAATATGCCCTAATGACACCTAAGGGTCGTAAAGCCAGGATGGAGAAGATGGGGCTCCTCTTCCATGCACCCACCCCAACACCATCGATAGCATCGACGTCATCGGAACCGGCACCGTCGAAGTTGCACCACCACCGTCAACCCTCCGGTGACCGTCCACCACCGATGACTTCTCGGCCATCGACTCCTGTCCCCTCCCCGGATGGGCGAGGAGATCGGAAGGACAAGCATCGCCATCGGCGGCACAAGTCTCGGCCCGTCGAGGATCCACAGCCATCGACCTCTGAACAGGCAGAGCCACCGACAAAAAAGCCTCGGTCAGACCTGGCACCGTCCACGTCTCGTTCGCAGGCATCGAGGAAACCCTCACCCTCTCGGGGTGTGGGAGCCGTGATCCCACCAGTTACGGTGGTCCCTACGGCTCTGCCTCAGCCTCCCTCTCCCGTCGAGCCGGGTATCGTTACCCCTGGTCTCCGGGCAGAACTGGACCGGCTGGTCCAGGAGGCCATTGAGAAAGCGATGCAAAGGTTCCAGCCTCCACCGGCACCGTCTCCGGCACCGATTCTGGCACCGCCTCAGGCACCGACCTCGGCACCGACTCCGCCACCGAGGAGGGAACCGACCACCGAGCCTCTAGTGGAAGCGCTGGCACCGCTACTGAATCGTATGGAGGCACTCATGCGGGCCCTTCCATCGGTGATTCCAGTAGCACCGACTACACCATCGTCTCCGGCAGGATTCTCATCGGCAGGAGAAACACCGTTTCGGATTCCCCCGTCCGGAGTAGTCCCATCGGTGCCTTCGCATACCTCTCCACCGATTTATCCCTCGGCTCCATCGATTCCAAGACCGGCACCGATTCCATCGGCAGCCCCGAAGCCCTCGATGCCGTTTACAGTTCCGCTTGCAGCACCGATTCCATCCAGATTTCCATCGATGCCTTTGGATCCTCAACCAGGTCCTTCAGGTCTGCAAGCCCCACATGATCCTTATGATACCTGGGGTGATGATACATCTTCTGATACAGATTTGCCATCCCCACCATCTCCTACAGAGAGTAGAAAACGATCTCCTCCTGAAGATCTCTCCTTTATTAATTTTGTAAAGGAGATGTCAGAAATTGTACCTTTTCAGTTGCAATCTGAGACCGATGACAGGCACCAAATGATGGAACTGCTCCAATTTCTGGATGCCCCAAAAATCATCGCTTCCATCCCCATTCACCAGGTATTTCTGGATCTTTTAAAGAAAAACTGGGAATCTCCTTCATCTGTGTCACCAGTTAATAAGAAAGCTGACTCCACATACCTTGTTCAGTCAGCACCAGGATTTCAGAAGCCTCAACTGGATCATCGCTCTGTTGTAGTTGAGTCTGCACAAAAGAAGGCCAAGCGCCTAAAACCACACTCTTCCACTCCCCCTATCAAGGACAACAAATTCCTAGATAGAGTGGGACGGAAAGTGTATCATGGGGCCATGTTGATATCTCGCATAGCTTCATACCAACTTTACATGACTCAATACAACAGAGCCATCCTTAAACAGATGCAGGACTACGCTGACACGTTACCGGACCAATACCAGCCACAGCTTCAAGCCCTTCTTCACAAAGGATTTGAGGCTGGGAAGCACGAGATCAGAACGGCCTATGATATCTTCGATGCTTCCACAAAAGTCTCAGCTACTGCCATCTCAGCCAGACGTTGGGCTTGGTTAAAGTCATCTAACCTTCGCCCAGAGGTCCAGGATCGTCTAGCCGATTTACCCTGCTTAGGGGACAATCTGTTTGGAGAACAGATTCAACAAATTGTGGCAGAATTGAAGGATCACCACGAGACGTTGAAGCAACTTTCGTCTGTTCCATCTGAGGTATCCTCCAAACCACCACCTAAGAAGGACTCTAAAAAGTCTTTCTTTCGGCCACGTCGTTATTATCCTCCGTCGGCTAGGCCTCGTCCGGCTCGATCCTCCACTAGACCTCAGCCACGCCAACCTCGAAAACAAAGACCTGCTGTGGCCCCACCTCCTGGGCCTGCGGCAGGCCTTTGACTTCCCGGTACGGAGCACATGCCACATCCCACTTCCCGACATCCCTGTGGGGGGTCGTCTGTGCCACTTTTTACAGCATTGGATACAGATTACCTCAGATCAGTGGGTGCTGGCAATTATCACACAGGGTTACCACCTCAACTTCATAACTCTTCCGGCAGACTCCCCGCCTCTTCAAGCATGGAGTCTATCCAGCCACTTGACTCAATTACAACAGGAAGTATCCCTTCTTTTGCAATCAAATGCTATAGAACCCGTCCCTCCCTCTCAACGAGGCAAGGGATTCTACTCCAGGTACTTCCTAATTCCAAAGAAGTCAGGGGGGCTACGTCCCATTTTGGACCTTCGGGCCCTCAACAAGTACCTTCGAAAAGAAAAGTTCAAGATGGTAACCCTGGGTGCGCTACTCCCTCTGCTGCAAAGGGGGGATTGGCTGTGCTCCCTCGACCTAAAGGATGCTTATACCCACATTGCGATAACACAATCCCATCGCAAGTATCTGCGGTTTCTGGTAGGCCGCGACCATTATCAATACCGAGTACTACCTTTCGGTCTGGCATCTGCTCCACGAGTCTTCACCAAATGCCTCGTAGTGGTAGCAGCATTCCTCAGGAAGGAAGGTGTCCACGTCTACCCCTATCTGGACGATTGGCTAATCAGGGCCTCCACCCCTCAGATTGCCCACTCCTCCCTAAAATTGACAATCAACACACTCCTTTCCTTAGGGTTTCTTGTCAATTACGAGAAATCTTGCTTAGCCCCATCTCAAACCTTATCTTTCATTGGGGCAGACTTGGACACCTTACAGGCAAAGGCTTACCTTCCGCTGCAGCGGGTCCAAACTCTCATGTCCCTAGCTCGCCAGCTCCAGTCTCAGGACACGGCCACGGCTCGCCAATTCCTCATTCTCCTAGGACACATGGCATCCTCAGTTCAAGTCACTCCCATGACCCGACTAGCCATGAGAGTAACACAATGGACTCTGCGACACCAATGGATTCAAGCTTCTCAGCGCCTGTCCTCCATAGTCGCAGTTACACAAGCGCTTCGCCTGTCTTTAACCTGGTGGACGACTCAAATCAATCTCCTTCAGGGCTTACCTTTTCTCCTACCAGATCCACAAGTAATCCTGACCACCGACGCTTCCCACGTCGGTTGGGGGGCTCATGTGGACGATTTCCAAACCCAAGGGTTATGGTCACCAGAGGAAGCCGAACACCAGATAAATTTTTTGGAACTTCGAGCAATCCGTTACGCGCTCAGAACGTTCAAAGATCGTCTTTCGAATCAGATAATCTTAATCCAGACAGACAACCAAGTGGCCATGTGGTACATAAACAAGCAGGGAGGCACAGGCTCTTTCCTTCTGTGTCAGGAAGCTGCGCAGATTTGGGCAGAAGCCCTCTCCCACTCCATGTACCTCAGGGCCACTTACCTGCCGGGAGTAGACAATGTATTGGCAGATCAGCTGAGCCGGGTCTTCCAACCACACGAGTGGTCACTCGATCCTCTGGTAGCGACCTCTCTATTTCACAAGTGGGGTTCTCCCCACATAGATCTCTTTGCGTCCCCTCAGAACCACAAAGTAGACAATTACTGCTCTCTCATTCGGAGCCACCACTCTCGGCCGAGGGATGCCTTCTCCCTCAAGTGGACATCAGGTCTGCTCTATGCATTCCCTCCACTTCCTCTTCTGTCGAGGACTCTCGTGAAGCTTCGCCAGGACGGAGGAACCATGATCCTGATAGCACCCCACTGGCCACGCCAGGTGTGGTTTCCCATTCTTCAGGATCTCTCCATCCGCAGGCACATCCCTCTGGGAACGGATCCGCATCTGCTCACTCAGAACGACGGATGCCTCCTCCATCCCAACCTCCAAGCCTTGTCCCTGACGGCATGGATGTTGAAAGGTTAGTCCTTCAGCCTTTTAACCTTTCGGATTCGGTTTCTCATGTCCTGATAGCTTCACGAAAGCCCTCCACCAGAAGATCCTATTCGTATAAATGGAAAAGGTACACATCTTGGTGCACTTCCCAGTCCCTTGATCCCCTTTCCTGTCCAATCTCTAAGTTCTTGGACTATTTATGGCATCTATCGGAATCGGGTCTTAAAACCTCTTCCATTAGGATGCATGTCAGTGCAGTAGCCGCTTTCCATAAAGGCATACAGGGTGTCCCTATTTCAGTACAACCCCTGGTAACACGCTTTCTTAAAGGCTTGCTCCATCTGAAGCCACCCTTACGTCCTCCGGCCCTATCTTGGGACCTTAATCTGGTTCTTGGTCGGCTAATGAAACCACCTTTCGAACCTCTACACTCCTGTGAATTAAAGTATCTCACATGGAAGGTATTATTCCTTTTAGCTGTCACTTCAGCTCGCAGGGTTAGTGAGTTACAGGCCTTAGTCACCTATCCGCCTTACACTAAACTCCTGCAGGACCGGGCGGTACTCCGCACTCACCCTAAATTTTTACCTAAGGTAGTTTCTGAGTTTCATATTAATCAATCCATCATACTACCTATCTTTTTTCCCAGGCCCCACTCCAACTCCGGGGAACAGACTCTGCATACCCTAGACTGTAAACGGGCTCTAGCTTTTTATCTAGACCGTACAGTTTCTCACAGGAAGAGCACTCAATTATTCGTCTCTTTCCATCCTAACAAGTTAGGACAACCTGTGGGTAAGCAGGCTCTTTCCTCCTGGTTGGCGGACTGCATTTCTTTTTGCTATCAGCAAGCTGGCATTCCTTTTCAAGACCGTGTAAAAGCACACTCTGTGAGGGCCATGGCAACTTCGGTGGCACACCTTCGATCGGTGCCGCTTCCTGACATCTGCAAAGCTGCAACCTGGAGTTCTCTCCATACTTTTGCAGCCCACTATTGTTTGGACAAAGCTGGAAGACAGGACTCCATCTTCGGCCAATCTGTCTTGCGTAACCTTTTTCCAACATGATGTACCAACACCCTTCCACCTTCCCGGTAGGGTGCGGATGCCCTTACCAAATTCCACCCCAGTTGTTGTGCCTCTTGCACGTCGTTGGGTGCATTTGGTGCAAGTCGGGACATCCTCAGCTCGGTACTCACCCATTTGTGAGGACAACCATCCTGCTTGTCCTGTGAGAAAGCAAATGTTGCTTACCTGATGTAACAGGTGTTCTCACAGGACAGCAGGATGTTAGTCCTCACGAAACCCGCCCGCCACCCCGCGGTGTTGGGTTCGTTTTGTTTTTACTTTTTAGGCACTGCCTGTAGCTTTGAAAATCAGACTGGAGGGAGACCCCTGCTGGCTGCAGGGTCGGTGCCTTGCTGGGCATGCCCAGTAGGGGCCAGTCAAAGTTCTGTTTAAACTTTGACAGAAGTTTTCCGTGGTGGGCTCCATCCTCGATGTCACCCATTTGTGAGGACTAACATCCTGCTGTCCTGTGAGAACACCTGTTACATCAGGTAAGCAACATTTGCTTTACTTGAGTAAATGCTTTTTAAAATCAGTCCCACTGCATCTATTCCATTTATGTTGTAATGCCCTTTCTTTAGACTAACTTAGAACAGAGTATCAACATTGCTTCAACAAATCAATTGCAATTTTGGACTCTGGCCATTTAAATTTGTGATTTAGAAACATTTTTGGTGCTAAATTGTCAACTGAAAATAAAGACAATTTACTTTATAAAAAAATATATAGCTCACAGGCCCTGTATATGTCAGATAAACTGGTTTGTCTTCTTAGACCAAGTCTCATTCTGAATCACATAAATGTTATTCCAGCTTCCTTTCAATATGCACTGTCCTCACTATCCCTTTTCTGATATCCAGGGTTGTTGTCCTGAGGTCACCAGCATTTGGAAATGGATCTATGAAAGTTACTGAGCATTCAGATATCCTGGGTACTGAATTACTAGTACATAGAAATGTTATGCTACAAAAATAAATAAATAAACCACACATGTACCGGAGGTTCTCCTGACTCACAGTTCATTGATAGAACCCATTTCTATTTCCCTTCATTGCTTTTCTGTTGTTGCTTTGCATGTATTCCTTTACTTAAAAGGATCCTGTTGTTCTTTAATAGCTGAGAAAATTCCTGCATACACTGATGACCTGTGCTCTTTAACCTATTGAAGACTACTGTGACACGCTCATTGCAGGGAATGAAGACATTTCAGATTGAGAAGAGCATGTCTTAAATCATTTAAGATAGTTTACAACAGGTAGCCAATCAATCGCTGACATCCTGTAAAAAAAAACAAAAAACAAAAAACCCTTGAAATATTTTTCAGATCAGAATATTTTGGTCTTCTGGTATATATTTAATTTATACAAGTAGCAAAGCTGAGATTGCTTAAAGAGGGAGTAATTTCATGCCCCGTATCCATCAGGATAAGAGAAGTGAGCTAGATCAATTCAGCTTTAAGAGCACTCAGACTACCTGGGGTAAAGTTTACACCTTGCATCAATTGAAATTTATCCTAGATGAGCTTTACATGCTTGGAGACAGTTTTACATTGATCCTAGTTAAATCGCCCATGAAGAATTCTATCTTTAGCTTAAGGATACTGGATGATTTGCAGGTTGTGAATCCTTTTATTAGAGCAACATAAAAATTGTCTGATGATGATGTTGATCTGCCTGAAAGTGCTCTGAGACCACCT
Source organism: Rhinatrema bivittatum (assembly GCF_901001135.1). NCBI lineage: Eukaryota > Metazoa > Chordata > Amphibia > Gymnophiona > Rhinatrematidae > Rhinatrema > Rhinatrema bivittatum. The sequence goes on along the minus strand of NC_042620.1, from coordinate 361,262,097 downwards.
ATCTCTCTTCTTCAGATGTGGAAAGATCATATATAGTTGGTCTTGGTAACTCATATACATCTTTGGCTAATTTGTTGGTTCATCCAGTGAAACTTATCCCAATCTGCAAAGAATCCAGTTTTTCGGTTTTTTTTATTGCTACTATAACTCTGACTTACTTTAAGGATAATAATAAGAAAAAGTCTGTAACTCATAGTAATTTTTTAATGCTTTTGTTGCATCCTTGACCCAATGATGATCCCTAAAGCATTGATCAAAACTTCTAAAAATAGATGTCAGTGACCCAATGCTCTTTATTAGATGGGTTGTCATTTACACAACAAAAATAGTACCGCAATTACATATTAATAAAAATATATTAGTCAGTCTCAACTAGTGGTATATTTTAATAGTGACAGAAAATATGTGGGTCAATTTTTACCATCCTGTTTTCCCCTTCGCTCCTTCTTACCCTTCCAAACCTTCTCCTCCACATACAGGCACCTAAACACATGCAAAGCATACATCAAATGGATTATTAATATTTTATCAACAACATGATATGAAGAGTAGAGATATGAATCGGAACCGGAATCGGTTCAGATTCTGGTTCCGATTCACATGTGGGTTTTTTTTCATCGGGCCCGATCGCGGTTTTGTTTATCGGCTGCGCCCGAGCCGATAAACAAAAAACCCACCCCGACCCTTTAAAACTAATCCCTTTGCTTCCCCCACCCTCCCGACCCCCCCAAAAATCATTTTACAGGTACCTGGTGGTCTAGTGGGGGTCCCGGGAGCGATCTCCCGCTCTCGGGCCGTCGGCTGCCACTAATAAAAATGGCGCTAATGGCCTTTGCCCTTACCATGTGACAGGGTATCCGTGCCATTGGCCGGTCCCTGTCAAATGGAGGGAGCACTGGATGGCCGGCGCCATCTTTAAAAATGGCGCGGACCATCCAGTGAGCAGCTAAAACCAAAGTTCACCCAAAATTCACACCCTTGAAACATTCATTAATGGTTCCTTCCTTCATGCACTTGTTACTGGAAAAAGAAAACAAAGAGTTTTTATCTTTTACAGCAGGGGGTGAGCTTAACCTGTAGATGGATCTGATAGGTGATAAATCAATATGAAACAACCAATCAGAACACAGAGTTCTAAAACCATGTCATAAACATTACGACAGCCCAGCAGCACATTGTGGATCCAATAATATAATTCATTTACAAAGCCAAACAAGGAGCAGTGATAGAAGCATCTCCCTTTAATCTATGAAGGCAACTCCTATGTTCTATTATGTGAGTTCTAACAGACCGCAAGATAAATGTTCCTGTCGTTGCTCATTGTTTGAATAAAAATTATGTGTTTGCTGATCTGATCTTTGCAGTGATTGATATGATTCCTGCACATTTGCAGGTTGGTGATCGGGATAGAATACTGACACAGTGGAAACAGCTTTGAAGACTGTTTCTCCTCATGATTTAACTAACAGACTCAATTGAACTGCTCTTTTTTTTTAATATATGAAATATTTTATAGGATCTGCAATGTACTGCCAGTTTGATATACTTATGAGAGAGTTTTAGTCTTTATTTAGACAAGGAATGCCCAATTTTCAACATCCATTTTGGGAGGAAAGTGCCATTAGCTAGGTTTTGACAGGTAATAGCAGAGAGAAAAAAAACAGGAAGGGGTAGAAGGGAACTGTATCCCTGCAGGAGCATTTCAAATCTGTTTTAAAAGGGGGCAGGAAGGGGGAAAGAAACCTCAGTCCCCAAGAGCATTTTTTAACAGTTGAAAAAGCAGTGGGAGGATGGAAAAGGGAAAACATTTACACAAAACACAATTTGTGAGCACAGCTCGTCTTTTAGGTCACAAAACATGATTTCTTCTCAGAAATGATTTTTTATCAGCACAGTGATTCATGCATGTAAACTGTGTTGTAGGAGCACATTTTTAAATTTCACATACTTTTTTTAATTTAAAACTCCCAAATATATTTGCATACTATTAGCTTACATATACATATGTAGATTTCTCACTGATTATGGGACATATGGAGACAAATTTACTGTGGTAGTAGTCCAGCAACCATCATAAATGCACTAGGTTCCAGAAATTGTTCCTGATAACCCATAAGAGCTAAAAGCTTCTTTGTGCAAAGGATATAATCATCGGTTGCTTTGGACAGAGTCTCTCGTTAAGCTGAACACTTAAATAACTTAAAAGTGAAAGAAAAAATGCCAAAGTCCCTGTATTATGTGGCGCACACGTTTGGATCCAAATGGTAATATTGAGAACAGCAACACAGAAACTTACCCAGTATATTGTATATAGTCAGCGGAAAATTTAAAGGAATCTTCCTGTCAGGGGTTAGTAACACACAGGGGGTAATTTTCAAAAGGAGTTACATGTGTAAATGTAGCTACTATTGTAGCAAATTCAAAAGCCATTTACTCAAGTAAAGTGCACTTATGTGAGTAAATCCTATAGACAAGTCAATGGCATATATTGTAGTAATTTTCAAAAACCCATTTACTCAAGTAAAGTGAATTTACCCCAGTAAACCTGGTTTTTACTCGAGTAAATGCTTTTTAAAATCAGGCCCAAAGCTTATTATTGCATTGGCCCACTAAATTGGCACAATTATAGTCACTGAAATTAAGAGAGAAGAAGGAGAAGCTGTGAATTACCCTGGATAAAACTGAATCCACCAGTTGTGAACTGGAGCCCACCTGCTACAACATCAGCTAGTGGTGGGAAAGTAGAAAAAGTACTGGTTGCCTTACCAGGGGTGTTCCTTAAGCAAATATTGAAAGAGCCCACACAAGCAGCACCTATATTGGTTCTGATACTGACAAATGGAAACAATTCCATTGACCTTATGAAAGGGAAAATTTGGGGCTTAGTGAAAACTGCGCTGTGTGGCTCAACATTAAACTGTGACTGTAACCGATCCATAAAGGCATTCAGGAGGCTGGCTTCAAGATGATGAGTTATAGTGTGGAAGAGGCCGTATTGGGAATCCAAGAGCTGAAGGGTATGGAGGAACTTTGCTGAGCAATAAAAAGCAGCATGGAAAAGGACAACAAATCACTGTGTAAGGCAGGTTAACAAAGGAAACAAGTAGAAAGGGACTGGTAATGGTTCTCTAAGGAGGGAGCAGAAATGGTAAGAGCAAAGAGATTAACGTTCAAAAAGCACAACATAAACAGACAGACAGAATTATTAAGAAAGGGAAAATTGCCCAATTGATAAAAAGAGAAAATAAAGTAAAGAAGTCACCTGAGCTAAAAGATTCCAAATTATCCCTGTCAACTGAAAAGCAGGCTGTTAATAAAAACAAAAAACACAGTTTGAAATGCTTGTGTGCCGATGCCAAAAGTCTAAGAAGTAAGATGGGAGAGTTGGAGTGTATAGCAGTGAATGATGACATAGACATAATTGGCATCTCAGAGACAAGGTTGAAGGAGAATAACCAATGGGATAGTGCTATACCAAGGTACAAATTATATTGCGATGATAGAGAGGAGCAACTTGGTGGGGGCGGGGGAACACGCTTTATGTCCGGGATAGCATAGAGTCCAACAGGATAAGGATACAGCAAGAAACTAAATGCACAATTGAATCTTTATTGGTAGAAATCCCTTGTGTGTCAGAGAAGAGTATAGTGATAGTACTATACCACCGTTCACCTGGCCAAAATGCTAAGACAGACGATGAAATGATAAGAAAAATGAGGGTAGCTAACCAAATTGGTAGTGTGGTAGTAACGGGAGATTTCTATTACCTCACTATTGACTGGGTAAATATAATATCAGGACCTGCTAGTGAGAAAGTTCCTGGATGGAATAAATGACAGCTTTATGGAGCAATTGGTCCAGGAACCAATAAGAAAGGGAGCTGTTTTAGATCCAGTTCTTAGTGGAGCACAGGATTTGGTGAGAGAGGTAATGGTGGTAGGGCTGCTTAGCAAAAATGATAATAACAAAGGATCTCTCCATGTGCCTCCTAACAAAACTTCACGCCACACCGCAACCAAAGAACGAGCATTCTCATTAGCAGGACCCACTATCTGGAACAATTTACCGCCGGACCTCAGACAGGAACCCTGCCTACAAACATTTCGAAAAAAACTTAAAACCTAGCTATTTAGCCAAGCTTTCCCTTAATCTTTTCACTTTCGGAACTCTACATCTCAAGCCTACCTGACAACTTACATAGCGAAACCCTTTAATCACAAATGGTTATCCCTCTGTCCTTCTCTTTCTTCTATTCCCAAGTTTGATCTCCTTGTTATATGTAACTTTTTTTACCTCCTCTGATTATTTTAGTAAAAAAGTAAAAAAGTTGAATAGTTCACCTCAGTTACTCACCTTGGAAAGGTGTTGAGGTAGTGTGATTAGGTTTGAATAGGGAACAACATTTGTTAATCAAGGGAGCTGTGAGTCACTCAGGCTGACTAACTAAAGTTAGACTGTTTGTAATTCCCAACCCTCCCACCCCTCGCCAACCCACCCCAAGCTCATCCCTTAATTTATAGGCAGGTGCCACTTGCACAAAAAAAAAAATAAACCCATCAACAAAAACTTTATTGAGAATTCGATCAGACCCCAGTAGGCCACTACCAGACATATAGGGCGGATTTTAAGAGCCCTGCTCGCCTAAATCCGCCCAAAACCGGGCGGATTTAGGCGAGCAGGGCCCTGCGCGCCGGTGAGCCTATTTTACATAGGCCTACAGGCGCGCGCAGAGCCCCGGGACTCGCGTAAGTCCCAGGGTTTTCGTAGGGGGGTGTGTCGGGGGCGTGTCGGGGGGCGGGCCGGAACCGTGCGGCATTTTCGGGGCGTGTCGGGAGCGTTCCGGGGGCGGGCTGGGGGCGTGGCTATGGCCCGGGGCGGCCCGGGGGCGTGGCCGCGCCCTCCGGACCCGCCCCCAGATCGCGTCCCGGCGCACTAGCGGCCCGCTGGCACGCGGGGATTTACGTCTCCCTCCGGGAGGCGTAAATCCCCCGACAAAGGTAAGGGGGGGGGGTTTAGACAGGGCCGGGCGGGTGGGTTAGGTAGGGGAAGGGAGGGGAAGGTGAGGGGAGGGCAAAAGAAAGTTCACTCCGAGGCCGCTCCGATTTCGGAGCGGCCTCAGAGGGAACGGGGGTAGGCTGCGTGGCTCGACGCGCGCCAGCTATACGAAATGGATAGCCTTGCGCGCGCCGATCCAGGATTTTAGCGGATACGCGCGGCTACACTAAAATCCCGCGTACTTTTGCTTGCGCCTGATGCGCCAGCAAAAGTATGCCTATTCGCGCGGTTTGAAAACCTACCCCATAGTGAATTCACTAATACATTTAAAGGAACTTAGACACATTCCTACTCCCATAGCAACCTAAAACTTAACTAGGAACTGATCAAAATTGAGATGAAGGCAGCAGTCCAGCAGCAAGAGGGGGCTTCCCAGTCTTTTGCATCGAGTGTCACATGTATGATTTTTTACGCACCGGTGAGAAGTTGTACATTTGCATGCGATGCAAAGAGCTCCTGGCTCTCAGAGAACGAGTCCGATCTCTGGAGGCTAGAGTGGCAGACCTGGAGGAGCTGAGGGAGACACAGAGGTATATAGATGAGACCTTCAGGGACATAGTAGTCCAGTCCCAACTTCAGACTGGCAGCCCTGGTGCTGCCTTGGAGGAAGAAGGTCTCATAATGGGAGAGCACCAACCAGGTGTAGCAGGAAAGGATCCTGTAGCAAGGATCTGCTCTCTAGGTGATGCATTGTCCTTTCGCACTGAGGATATCTCCCCAAGGCCTACTGCCCAGGAGGGAAGGGTTAGGTCGGCCGTCATAGTTGGTGATTCGATTATTAGGAATGTAGATAGCTGGGTGGCGGGTGGGCGTGAGGATCGCCTGGTAACATGCCTACCTGGTGCGAAGGTGGCGGACCTCACGCGTCACCTAGATAGGATTTTAGACAGTGCTGGGGAGGAGCCGGCTGTCGTGGTACACGTGGGCACCAACGACATAGGAAAATGTGGGAGGGAGGTTCTGGAAGCCAAATTTAGGCTCTTAGGTAGAAAGATTAAATCCAGAACCTCCAAGGTAGCATTCTCTGAAATGCTCCCTGTTCCACGCGCAGGTCACCAGAGGCAGGCAGAGCTCCGGAGTCTCAATGCGTGGATGAGACGATGGTGCAAGGAAGAGGGATTCAGTTTTGTTAGGAACTGGGGAACCTTTTGGGGAAGGGGGAGTCTCTTCCGAAGGGATGGGCTCCACCTTAACCAGGGTGGAACCAGACTGCTGGCGCTAACCTTTAAAAAGGAGATAGAGCAGCTTTTAAACTAGAACAAAGGGGAAAGCCGACAGTCGCTCAGCAGCGCATGGTTCGGAGAGATGTATCTTTAAAGGATACTAATGATGCATTAGAATTAGGGCATCCCGACAGTGAGGTTCCAATAATTAGAAAAGTAGTCCAAGTGCCTGTAACTAAAAACTCACCTGAGCTAAAAAATTCTAACTTATCCCTATCAATTAAAAAGCAGAATAAAAATACAAACAAAAAACAAACTTTGAAATGTTTGTATGCTAATGCCAGAAGTTTAAGAAGTAAGATGGGAGAATTAGAATGTATAGCAGTAAATGATGACATAGACTTAATTGGCATCTCAGAGACATGGTGGAAAGAGGATAACCAATGGGACAGTGCTATACCGGGGTACAAATTATATCGCAATGACAGAGAGGAGCAGTCGGGAGGAGGTGTAGCGCTTTATGTCCGGGATGGCATAGAGTCCAACAGGATAAACATCCTGCATGAGACTAAATACAAATTTGAATCTTTATGGGTAGAAATCCCTTGTGTATCAGGGAAGACTACAGTGATAGGGGTATACTACCGTCCACCTGGTCAAGATGGTGAGATGGACAGTGAAATTCTAAGAGAAATTAGGGAAGCTAACCAAATTGGTAGTGCAGTAATAATGGGAGACTTCAATTACCCCAATATAGACTGGGTAAATGTATCATCGGGTCACGCTAGAGAGATAACGTTCCTGGATGGAATAAATGATAGCTTTATGGAGCAATTGGTTCAGGAACCGACGAGAGAGGGAGCAATTTTAGATCTAATTCTCAGTGGAGCACAGGACTTGGTGAGAGAGGTAACGGTGGTGGGGCCGCTTGGCAATAGTGATCAGAATATGATCAAATTTGATTTAATGACTGGAAAAGGAACAGTGTGCAAATCCAAGGCTCTCGTGCTAAACTTTCAAAAGGGAAACTTTGATAAAATGAGAAAAATTGTTAGAAAAAAACTGAAAGGAGCAGCTACAAAAGTAAAAAATGTCCAAGAGGCGTGGTCATTGTTAAAAAATACCATTCTAGAAGCACAGTCCAGATGTATTCCACACATTAAGAAAGGTGGAAAGAAGGCAAAACGATTACCGGCATGGTTAAAAGGGGAGGTGAAAGAAGCTATTTTAGCCAAAAGATCTTCATTCAAAAATTGGAAGAAGGATCCAACAGAAGAAAATAGGATAAAGCATAAACATTGGCAAGTTAAATGTAAGACATTGATAAGACAGGCTATGAGAGAATTTGAAAAGAAGTTGGCTGTAGAGGCAAAAACTCACAGTAAAAACTTTGTTTAAATATATCCGAAGCAGAAAGCCTGTGAGGGAGTCAGTTGGACCGTTAGATGATCGAGGGGTTAAAGGGGCACTTAGAGAAGATAAGGCCATCGCGGAAAGATTAAATGATTTCTTTGCTTCGGTGTTTACTGAAGAGGATGTTGGGGAGGTACCCGTAATGGAGAAGGTTTTCATGGGTAATGAATCAGATGGACTGAATCAAATCACAGTGAACCTAGAAGATGTGGTAGGCCTGATTGACAAACTGAAGAGTAGTAAATCACCAGGACCGGATGGTATACACCCCAGAGTTCTGAAGGAACTAAAAAATGAAATTTCAGACCTATTAGTAAAAATTTGTAACTTATCATTAAAATCATCCATTGTACCTGAAGACTGGAGGATAGCAAATGTAACCCCAATATTTAAAAAGGGCTCCAAGGGCGAACCGGGAAACTACAGACCAGTTAGCCTGACTTCAGTGCCAGGAAAAATAGTGGAAAGTGTTCTAAACATCAAAATCACAGAACATATAGAAAGACATGGTTTAATGGAACAAAGTCAGCATGGCTTTACCCAGGGCAAGTCTTGCCTCACAAATCTGCTTCACTTTTTTGAAGGAGTTAATAAACATGTGGATAAAGGTGAACCGGTAGATATAGTATACTTGGATTTTCAGAAGGCGTTTGACAAAGTTCCTCATGAGAGGTTTCTAGGAAAAGTAAAAAGTCATGGGATAGGTGGCGATGTCCTTTCGTGGATTGCAAACTGGCTAAAAGACAGGAAACAGAGAGTAGGATTAAATGGGCAATTTTCTCAGTGGAAGGGAGTGGACAGTGGAGTGCCTCAGGGATCTGTATTGGGACCCTTACTGTTCAATATATTTATAAATGATCTGGAAAGAAATACGACGAGTGAGATAATCAAATTTGCAGATGACACAAAATTGTTCAGAGTAGTTGAATCACAAGCAGATTGTGATAAATTGCAGGAAGACCTTGTGAGACTGGAAAAGTGGGCATCCAAATGGCAGATGAAATTTAATGTGGATAAGTGCAAGGTGATTCATATAGGGAAAAATAACCCATGCTATAATTACACGATGTTGGGTTCCATATTAGGTGCTACAACCCAAGAAAGAGATCTAGGTGTCATAGTGGATAACACATTGAAATCGTCGGTTCAGTGTGCTGCGGCAGTCAAAAAAGCAAACAGAATGTTGGGAATTATTAGAAAAGGAATGATGAATAAAACGGAAAATGTCATAATGCCTCTGTATCGCTCCATGGTGAGTCCGCACCTTGAATACTGTGTACAATTCTGGTCGCCGCATCTCAAAAAAGATATAATTGCGATGGAGAAGGTACAGAGAAGGGCTACCAAAATGATAAGGGGAATGGAACAACTCCCCTATGAGGAAAGACTAAAGAGGTTAGGACTTTTCAGCTTGGAGAAGAGACGACTGAGGGGGGATATGATAGAGGTGTTTAAAATCATGAGAGGTCTAGAACGGGTAGATGTGAATCGGTTGTTTGCTCTTTTGGATAGTAGAAAGACTAGGGGACACTCCATGAAGTTAGCATGGGGCACATTTAAAACTAATCGGAGAAAGTTCTTTTTTACTCAACGCACAATTAAACTCTGGAATTTGTTGCCAGAGAATGTGGTTCGTGCAGTTAGTATAGCTGTGTTTAAAAAAGGATTGGATAAGTTCTTGGAGGAGAAGTCCATTACCTGCTATTAAGTTCACTTAGAGAATAGCCACTGCCATTAGCAATGGTTACATGGAATAGACTTAGTTTTTGGGTACTTGCCAGGTTCTTATGGCCTGGATTGGCCACTGTTGGAAACAGGATGCTGGGCTTGATGGACCCTTGGTCTGACCCAGTATGGCATTTTCTTATGTTCTTATGTTCTTATGTTTACTGTTAAACGGTTGATAAGAATGTTTACCCCTTGTTCCATGTAAACCGATTTGATATGACACCCGTCATGAAGGTCGGTATATAAAAGAATTAAATAAATAAATAAATAAATAACATGTTCAAATTTGAATTAATGTCTGAAAGGGAGACAATAAAAGCTAGATTTACAAATCTGCGCGCATGCATGTACATGCGGTTCCTTGCGCCTGCACAATGACGCGCCAATTTTATAACATGTGCACATCAGTGCACGCATGTTGGAAAATAGGATTCCTGTGCTCACATGTGCACCAGAGTTTAATATCTGAGTGCATACGTGTGGGTGGGTGGCCTCTTCTGCGAGTGGGGGGATTTTTCAAATTATGTGCGGCGACGCGATTTGCGTTTTTCCCAGTTCTCTCCCAATCCACTCAAATAAAGGAGTAAACTGGGGGGAACTTCCCTAATCCTAACCCTATGCTTCCTCCCTCTTGCCCTCTCTTCCCCACCCCCTAAACCTACCCTAACTATTCCCAAATGTTTTATTTTCATACTTAATGCTCTTCCGGAGCAGAAGTAAATTCCATGCGCCGGCACCTAGCCGGCACATGCTTCCCCTGGACAGCAGCTAATGACACAGTCCTGGCCTGCCCCCCTCCCCCATGCCGAGACCACGCCCCTGCCCCGCTCTTTATATCTGGCCTGGCACTTCTGTATGTACCTGGGTTTACGCGTGTGGCCGGGCCCTTTGGAAAATGTGCGCGGCTTGTGCAGGGCCTGGCCATGTGCATAACCCCTGAAATGTATGCGCACGGGCTTCTGAAAATTAAGCTGTAAATAAATCCACAGCTCTAGCACTAAATTTTCAAAAGGGAAACTTTGATAAAATGAGAAAAATAGTAAAAATTAAAAGGTGCAGCTACAAAGTAAGAGCGTATAGTAGGCATGGATATTGGTAAAAAATACTATCTTAGAAGCACAATTCAGATGTATTCCATGCATTAATTAAGGTGGAAAGAAAAGGTGAAGTGAAAGAGGCTATTTTAGCCAAAAGATCTTCCTTAAAAAATTGAAAAAAGTATCCATTTGAAGAAATAGGAAAAAACACAAGCATTGGCAAGTTAAATGTAAAACATTGATAAGAAAGGCTAAGAAATAATTTATTTATTTATTTGTTTACTTAGCATGTTTTGTATACCGTCATTCGGTTTCGTCATCATAACGGTTCACAATAGTTACATTAGTTAAACAAATGTTGATTCGCCATCATAACGGTTCAGCATAATTACATTAGATAAACAAAAATTGAGTTGTATTAGAGAACATTGTTACATCATATTTTTAACGATAGAATTTACATCATGGTTATTATATAGTTTAGGTAGTAATGCTAGCCCATTGGATGTGGCTATGTGGAGTGTCTTGTGAATTCTTGGGTTGTCTTAGATGATTTATGTTTCTCTGAGGCTGTGGACTTTTCTTGGTGTTTTCCTAATGTTTTCTTGTGTTGTCTTAGAAGTTTTTTATGTTTCTTTGAGGGTGTGGACTTTTCTTGGTGGAGGTTTGTGTGGAGTTCTTGTTGTGTTGATGGATGAGATCATTTGCATAGGCCTTTGTGAACATCCAGGTTTTCAAATCTTTTTTAAAGGTTTTGATATCAATTGCGTTCTAATATCGGTAATGCGTTCCAAAGGGCGGGGCTGGTGAGGTAAATAGCTCTCTCATGAGTTGTCTTCAGATGAGTGGATCTTACATGAGGTATTTTGAGGAGGCCTTTGTTCGTTGATCGAAGGTTCCTTTTTGGTGCATGGGGTATGATGTGTTTGTTCAGCCATAGATTTTGTTGTCCTGTGATTACTTTGTGAAGGATTGTTAGAACCTTGTATTCTATTCTGTATTTTATTAGGAGCCAGTGTAGAGAGATAAGGGTTGGTGTGATATGCTTGTGTTTCTTTGTTCCTGTAAGAATTCTGGCTGCTGTGTTCTGTAGTATTTGTAGCGGACGGATGGAAGTAAGAGGTAGGCTGAGAAGTAAGGCATTGCAGTAGTCGAGGTTGGAGAATATAAGTAGTTGTGGTACTGTTCTGAAGTCTTCTTGTTTGAGAAAAGGTTTAAGGCATCTGCGTGTGAGCAATTTGTGGTATCCTTCTTTGATTTTATTTGTTATGTGGGGCTGACCAATGGCACCGGTAGCACCTGTGACATAGTGAGGGCAAAGGCTATCAGCGCCATTTTGAATACTGGCAGCCGACGGCCCAAGTGCAGGAGGTTGCTCCCGGACCCCCGCTGGACCACCAGGGAATTTTGGCAAGTCTTGTGGGGGTCAGGAGGGTCCCCCAAGACTTGCCAAAAGTCCCTGCTGGTCCAGCGGGGGTCCCAGGAGCGATCTCCTGCACTCGGGCCGTCGGCTGCCAGTAATCAAAATGGCGCCGATAGCCTTTGCCCTCACTATGTCACAGGGGCTGACCAATGGCACCAGTAGCCCCTGTGACATAGTAAGGTCAAAGGCTATCGGCGCCATTTTGAATACCGGCAGCCGATGGCGTGAGTGCAGGAGATGGCTCCCGGATCCCCCGCTGGACCACCAGGGAGTTTTGGTAAGTCTTGGGGGGGGGGGGGTCAGGAGGGTGGGGGGTTGTAGTTAATTCAATTTTAGCCAGGAAACGAATAAGAATGAATGCATGAACGTATCGGGGGTCCCCCTTGCCAAATGCAACATATCTGCCGCCCGACTAATATGAATACCGAATGGAACGGATGCGGTCCCTCTGCACATCCCTATGGGATACGATGTGATATCCTTTAGTAGATTGCAAACTGGTTAAAAGGAAATGAAGGGTAGGATTAGGTGGTCTGTTTTCACAGTGGAAAAAGGTAAACAGTGAAATGCCTCAGGGATTTGTATTTGAACTGGTGCTTTTAATAAATATATTTTATAAATGACACAAAATTGTTCAGAGTTGTTAAATCACAAGTGGATTGTGATAAATTGAAGGAGGACTTTGTGAGAGTGGAAAATTGGACATCCATATGGCAATATAATGTGGACAAGTGCAAAGTAATGAATATAGGGAAAAATAACCTATGCTGTAGTTATGCAATTTAAGGTTACATATTAGGAGTTATTACCCAGGAAAAAGATCTGGATGACATAGTTGATATTACATTGAAATCATCAGCTCAGTGTGCTGTGGCAGTCAAGAAAGCAAACAGAATGTTAGGAATTATTAGGAAGGGAATGGAAAATTAAACGGAGGATGTCATAATGCCTCTGTATCGCTCCATGGTTAGATCGCACCTTGAATACTGTGTACAATTCTGGTTGCTGCATCTCAAAAAAGAATTAGTTGCACTGGAGAAAGTACAGAGAAGGAAAACCAAAATGATAAAGGGTATGGAATTGTTCCCCTATAAGGAAGGGCTAAAAAGGTTAGGGCTGTTCAGTTTTGAGAAAAGATGACTGAAGGGGGATATGATAGAGGTCTACAAAATCATGAAAGGCCTTGAACAAGTAAATGTGAATCAGTTATTTATTCTTTTGGACAATACAAGGACTAGGGGGCATCAATGAAGTTAGCAAGTAGGACATTTAAAACAAATCGGAGAAAATTATTTTTCACTCTATGCACAATTAAGCTCTGGAATTCATTGCCAAAGGATGTGGCTAAGGCAGTTAGTGTAGCAAAGTTTAAAAAAAGTTTAGATAAATTACTGGAGGAGACGTCAATAAACTGCTATTAAACAATAGGGTTATAGCCAGTGCTTGTTGTCAGCATTAGTAGCATCGGATCTGTTTGTTTGGGTACTTGCCAGGTACTTGTGACTTGAATTGGCTGCTGTTGGAAGCAGGATACTGGGCTTTATGGACCCTTGGTCTGATCCAGGATGGCATATCTGATGTTCTTATGTAAAACCTTATTTAAGGTTGTAAGGCTGAGGCAAAAAAAAAACAAAGGAGGAATATGTAATATCAGGAGTCTTGCTAGCTCTGGGCACATGGGGCCCATGCCCCCATCTTCCAAATAGTGCCCATTGTCTAATTTTATTTGCTTTGATCTTGAGCCAGTGCCTGCTTTGTTGCAGGGTCTGCATGCAGCTCTTGAGCCACAGGGTGAGTAAGCTGATAATGCTTGCCTAGCTGCTTTTAACCAGACAGATCTGTTACCCAACCCTGGGGGTCTCAGATTGGTCCTTTCAGGATCATGAGCGATTGCTGGGGATATCCCAGTGTTCCTGGCATTTTGAAGGCTGTAAATTGTGCTGTGAACCCTGAGATGAGGAAGATTTGGTGGATTAGTTTGAGTGGGCACCCTGTTAAAATTGCTATGTTCGCGGATGACATTTTGTTATTCGTAGGCCGGCCCCGGCAGAGTCTGCCGGTTATACTTTCAATTTTCACACAGTTTCTGGACATAGCGGGATTTAGCATAAATGTTTCCAAGTCCAAGACATTGGCCCTACATCCACAGCTCCCTATGACGTGGTCAGGCTCTTTTCTTTTACGTGGGCACCTGGGAAGCTGAAATACTTAGGGGTTTGGATCCCAAGAGAGTTGGATAAACTCTATGAGTTAAATATATGTGAAATCTTGGTTACTTTGGGGCGACAGTTGCAGGCTTGGCAGTGTCTTCCCCTCACTTTCTCAGGGCGTTATGCTTTAATCAAAATGATGATTGTTCCTAAATTGCTCCCTCTTTGGCTCAAAGTTCGTGATCTTAAAAAAACTGCACCCTAAAGCTCAAGGAGGCCTGGGCCTGCCTGACTTCCGAGCTTACAACGTCGCCTGTCAGCTGCGCTTTATTGGGGAATGGATTCTTGATGAATACACCCGTATGAATTTGCCCTGGTCTCCTTTATATGTAGTCCAAGCCCCCGCGGCCACGGTACAGTCATTAACCATCCCCAAATGTTTTTTCTATCCATGCCGAAAGGCTTGGCAATGACTACGTCATTTCTTCCGACTGACAGGCTCATTCTCATTGTTCACTCCACTGGTGGGTAACTGTGATTTTCAGCCTGGTATCAGCACAAGTGGGATATTCAAGACTTGGGCTCATAATGGCCTTTTATATGCCTTTCACTATTTTGAAGAAGACGCCCCTCAAGTATTACAATATGCGACTATGATTGAAAATTACAAGCTACCACGTAAGTTTTTCTTTGCTTATCTCCAAGCTCGCCACTACCTGCAGGCCTTTTGCTGGCAACCAGAGGAGTTCTTACGAGAAACTGCTTTTGCTAAAACTCTGTTCGAATGTGCGTACTTACACAATTCTATCAAAGGATGGAGTAGACTGATTAAAAGCATGTTGCCGTCATCTCATCTTGATCTTCTGGCCAGCTACTGGACACCGTTTTGTGCAAGGGACGACACGGTTCCCTTCCTTACAACTTGTTTTACCTCTCTTGATAAATGGCTGAAAGACTATGGTTTGCGAGAACTACTTTTTCGGATTATCCATCATACCATTTGTGATGATGTGCGCTGCTTTCGTATGGGTCGCCTAGCTTCTTCACTATGTATTAAATGCTCCAAAGCTGAAGGCACCATGTTACATCGGCTGATTCTTTGCTTATCCCTGGAGGCTTTCTGGACTCCGCTAATGGCCCTCGTCACTAAAAGTATTCAGATTCCTCTACGACTGTCTGCTGTTCTTCTGCTGGCTGGACCACAGGCGCTCATAGCAAAGTGTACTGGAGCCGAGGATCGCTTTGGCAGGATTGCTTTTCTACTTGGCTGCCATACTATACTTGCTGATTGGACTGACCCCTTGGCTACGCCGTCACTTGCGGCCTGGCATCATTGCATGATGGTGAACACAAAAGGAATAGATGCCTTAATCTTTTTCAGTACTTTATTGATGCAGAGACGTTCCAAGCAACTTACTTGGAACGTCTCTGCATCAATAAAGTACTGAAAAAGATTAAGGCATCTATTCCTTTTGTGTTCACCTGACGGTACCATAGATCGCCTACCTCTTTGTTTTCTTGGATCATTGCATGATGGACATGACTCTATTGGAACGAATGGATTTTCCTAAACTCCTAAGCCCATGGACAAAAAATATGCAGATTGCTAGACTCACTATTACTCTCTTCTCTCCCCAGCTTTTCAAAGTCAGTTGAGTGCAGCCGGCTACCGCATCGATTGGTACGCCGCTCCTCCTGGGACAAGCAACCCCTGAGTGGACTATGTTGCATATCTCTCTCTCTCTCTCTCTCTCTCTCTATATATATATATAATTTTTTTTTCTCTCCTTGTTTTGCTAGCTTAAGGGTCCTATTAATGTATGTGGGTCAAGGGGCACTTGGGCAGGGCTCGTGGGGGGGAGGGGGTGAGGCTGTGTCTGTTGGATGAGATGGTTGTATGGGTGGGATGTATGAGAGGTGATTGGAGTGTGTAGCTTGACTGTGAGCAGGGATTAGTTTGGGGGTTTCGTTTGGTAACAGGGGTGGTTGTTGTTCCATAAAAGAAGACCTGCATGACCACTGTACCAATTGTTCTACTGTTGGTATCGTTTTTCTTGTATACTTACTCGTGCTTGTGGAAATGCATGTCTTTGCAATAAAAATGATTTTGCAAAAAAAAAACAAAAACAAAATTAACATGTTGCCAAACTAATATATAGAATAATTAAAAGAAAGTGGTAATAAGTACAGATTCAGGTTACATCAGGGGACATGTCTCAGGTTTTGGTGCTGGTCCAATTTATTCCTGGTGAGGTTTCATTTCTGGCCTGATGGCAGGCTGCCACATATTTTGCTGCTGTAGTTGGTTTCTCCTCTTTTCCCCAGGATTATAAAGAGTTTGTCATGCTCATTCTTTTGTGGCAAAGCTTGGATGTTCTGTCAGTTTTGGGAAATGTGCAGTTTCTGATCTCTTTCTATTTTGCACAGCACTGGAGGAAATGCATTTCTGTTTCTATTCCTCCAGTGTTGCCCTGCATACGTCTGTATTCTTGCAGTTTCCGGTTTAATTTTTGTCTGCTTCTTTCCATTTCTAGTCTCTGATGACTTATCCTGTATATGGTGAGGGTCTGCCTGTTTTTTCTATTTGTGACTGAGGTGAGGTATACTGCTCGCCTATGCAGGGATCTGTAGCAGTCCAGCTTGTTCTGTTTCCTTTATGCTCCTCCTAGTAGGAATTGTATGAATGTTCTAGGACACCTTGAAATATTTGCTTTGCTGAATTTTCATATGTCAGGTTGTAGTTATTTGAATTCCAGGTGTTAGTGCTGCATTGGTAGGCCAGATTTGCTACATAGGTGCTTAGTGTTTTTTTTCCAGAGTTTTGTGTTACTTCACAAAGAGCTTGGTAGTGGAGGGAGTTTGGTTGCTATTATTGAGATGATATCAGAATCTGAATATTCTTTTTTTGCATAATGAGTAGTAGGTGGAAGTGTCATAATTCTGCTCTGTACGCATTATTAGGGGTGTTTCTGTGGACACAGAGTGTCCATATATAAATATGGATATAAGTGTGATGGGTTTCATGGGTTTGCCTGTTTGGTTTTTAGATAAACAGATTGAAAACATGAAGTAAACGTTGAAAGTACGATGGATATTGATAAGACGGATTTTTGAAGTAAAAAACTTTTGTGAGGAGGAATTGTTATTTGAAGGTTATATTGGCGAGTCCCTGAGGAAGCCCCGGGTAGGGGGGTGAAACAAAGATCTTTGTTGAATCGGGAGGAACTTGATCATTCTGCGAAAAAAAGGAAATTAAAAGAGAAGTCCTATTTGGACGGGGAGGAACTTGATCGTTCTTCATAAAGGAAATTAAAAGAAGTCCTATTTGGGAGATCTGGCTAAGAATTTTGGATTAACTGAGAAGTTGGGAGCTGATATTAAATAGAGTTGTTAGCGATATTAATTGTGATGAAACAATGATGAAACAGTGAAGAATACTGGGGGATAATGAATATTTGTGTACATTGATAAGTGTATGTATTGATAAATGTATGTATTGTCACTATGTTCACAGGTGCTATAGGTTTTTAAGTAGTATGAATGTGTGTGTTTGAATGCGTTGTGTGATTAGAGAGTTTTAAATTGTTTAGATAGGATGTTCTAGATGTTTCAGACTTTGTGATATTAATAAAATTCATACAGATATTGTATTTAAACATAAATTATTCTCTTTGTGTGTGTGTGTAGTTATCAGAAAGAGAGAATTATTGTAGAGTATCCCTGTATATGTTTAGGGACAGCAGGCTGGCTAAGATTTACTGCCTTCCAGCTCTGCTGAATCTCATTAAGCAGAGAACACACCCTACAAAAGAGCCTTATAGCAGGATGGGGGGTTAAATTACCAAAAGTGCTAAATCCATTCCTGAATTCAGTCACTGTCTTGATAGAAAAGTAGCTGGATAAGCGTATCCAGTTAACATTGGAAGTATGTTCAATAGTGCAGCCCACTAACTTTATCTGGCTATCTTTAGGACGGCTCTTTGAGCTGACCAGACTATCTGCCTCTGAATATCAGAATTAGCCAGATAACTTAGCTGGATAATGAAACTCCTTCCTGAAATACACCCTAAATTGTAGCCAGATAATAAAATATCCTGCTAAAATATAACCGGTTAAGTGCCCAAATATACTCATTTAGCTGGATAATTTCTGAGTTATCCATCTAAATGCTTCTGAATTTGTCAAACTTTAGTTAACAATGCATAAGAATTAATGATAACTATTGACTAAAATCTCTAGGCTTGGCTTTTGGGAAGGCTAATTTTAATGCCTTTTTTATGTAAAGCATTTTTCAGTTTGACTAACAATATCTTTGCTATATAGAATATGATGGCAGATGAGGACCATAAGGTCCATCTGCTCTACCCAATTTCATTCTTGGTACTCTGCCATAGACTCCTGTTGATCTCTGGTTTTCTCTTCATTTCTTCACAGCTAGGGATCCTCTATGCATGTTCCATGCTGTCTTGAATTTTGCCATAGTTTTTGCCTCCAGCAAAAGGTTGTTCAGTACCTCTACTACTGTTTCTGTGAAGAGGGATTTTCTGATGTTATTTCCACATCTATCCAATTTGTCTTACAAAAGTTTTGATGCAGATCCTGCACCATTTTGGTAGCCTTCCAAGGGACCTCCTCTTCTCTGTCTATAACCTTTCAGAGGGGCATAGCCAAAAGTTATTTATAGCATCTGATATACAAACCATTGTTTATAGCAGAAGTGCCAGCTGACCCTTAACTATAGAGTAATGACAATGACATTATTATAATGCAGATGATTTTCACTACTGTTTTGTGAGAAAAAAAATCATTCAGTACGCAGATCACACGTATTGTGGTTTAGATTGCCTTATTGACAACCTTATCCCCGTGGACTAATATTAGCAGAGACATTTTGGCTTGTCAGTTCAGCTTGGATGAAAGCTTACAATTAACAGATTGAGTAGGCAATATACTAGATCTTTCCCATCAGTTCTTGACAAATGAAAGGTATCATGGCTATTCATTTCCCATAAACTGCTGACTCTTCTTATGCTGATGTTTGTATTATGCTACAAAAATTGTACATGTATGAGCAGTGAATGAAAATGTTGTCGATCAAACGGTTGCTGACTCAGGTTTGCACACAAAAGCTCATGTTACAGAAACAGACTAAACAAACAGAAAGCAGGGGAGCATGTGAGGTTGCCATGGGAGATCCTTAGTACAATTAAAACAACTTAGTTGCTTGTTTTGTTTTTTTATGTAAATCTAATTGTTAAACCTGCCCATGTGGTTTTTAGGATGTCCAAAGATGTCAGAGACTGACTAATACATAGCAGAAAGCAGAGCTTTAGAGAGAGTCCAAAATCAGCACCTTTTGTTTTCTTATTTTTAGTTCAAATAACCAATTGGGGAGATCTCTGGATATACCAATTTAGAAAAAATACAAACAGCCCTGTATCTTTCAAAAAGACTTGGTAATGAAATGAGCATCCAATACAGTTATATTGCTTAAAATGTAGTATACATGCAAAGTTTTAGCAAATATAGAGCAAAAACATCTTATATCAATATTAAAAATGGAGGAAAAAGACTTCAGTTGCCAATCTGCCTTGTGGATTAGTTACGGAGGCAAAATTATTAAGTCATAAAAAACCTACAAAATTTAATAATGGCATAGTTATATTGTCTAATCTTAAATTTTATTACACTAAACCATTTGTTTTAAATTTTGTCTTTAAAAAATAATGAATAGCAAATAATCAGGGTCATTCATCAAAATACATTATGGCTTTATCACCCGCAATAACGCCATAACGCATGTGTTATTTATTGCAACAAGAGATGCAAATGCAAATGTTTTTAATTTTAGGAAAAGAGGAGGAGTTTGAGCGGCATTTATGAAAATGAGGGGTAATAACACACATATTAGTCAACTATTTATACCACTATGGTTTTGGTGGTGGACTAGTTCTCTTGCTCTAGCTTGATAGCACCCAGAGATGTATCTAGCTAGGGCGAGAGAAAACATTGTAGAAATCTCATCTTTGTGTATCTTTCCTCATTCCAAATCACATCAAATCTTCGCTGATGTGTACTGTGCTGTTTGTACATCCGACTGTGCATGTAAAACTGGCTTCCATACCCTGGCAACCTCCAAAACCTCACCTCGATAAGAACCTTACAAAGAGTCTCTCTCTCTCTCTCTCTCTCTCTCTCATAATGAAATTGCCCTACCTGAAAAAGCTATGATGTGAATAATTTACACCACTCTTGTCTACTTATTCAAGAACAACAAATGAGCAAAATGTAAAACTTTCAGAGCAATAATATACATGTTCCATTCAACTGAAAGTTTTGTATTTTGCTCATTTGTTTTCTTTGTTTCAGAATAAGTACACAAAAATAAGTATATGAACAGTGTAAATTATTCCCTAAAGCAGCCCGTTTGTGCGAAACACTTGGCATCAGAATCACAGCTTTTTCAGGACAACTGCATTATACATCGAGCTGAGTGTACTTTCTACTTATTTTGTGAGCATTGCAAGTACTTGACAGAGTACAGTTTGGTTAATTTTGCAAGGACTTGAGAGGTCATCATTTGGGCAATTTCATGATTAGTACAAAGATTATCAAGCATTTTTTATTCAAAATGTTTTAAAGAAAAAAGAAATAAAAACCAAACGGTTTAGTGTAATAAAATTAAAAATTAGAAAATATAAGAATGCCATTATTAATTTTGGAGGTTTTTTATGGCTATTGATTTTGCCCCTGTAACCAATCCACAAGCGGATTGGGATCTGAAGTCTTTTTCTTCCAATTTTAATATTGATATATAAGAAGTTTTTGCTCTATATTTGCTAAAACATGGCATGTTTACTACAATTCAAGCAATATAACTGTATTGGATGAGCATTTCATTAGAAAGTTTTTTTGAAACATATGCACTGGGTATTTGTGAGTATTTTTTCTTATTTTTAGTTCAACAAGTATCTGATAAATGGAAATGAAGAAGAGAGCTGAGGGAGGAGTGTAAACACTTAGGGCTATTAGGGACATCATCAGGGTTGGCATCATGGGAAATAGACATTTAGTAGTATCTTTCAAACTGGTAATATGGCAGAAACTTTCATGGAACTGTTCTGGACATTGACCCTTGGACAGAGGGGGAGTTATCATTACCTGTGGAGGGGAGCCCCATGAGTTGTCACCATTGGCAGGCAAGGCTGGAGAAGAGCAGAGACTCCACTGGAGCTTCACCTCTACCAGCCCATGTTCCCCTTAGGTTGAGCCCTCGGGTGCTGTGGTCGAGGTCTTGGCAAAGGTCAAGGCAGGCGGCGATACTCGTGGTCGTCCAGGCAAAGGTCGAGGCAGGCAGCAATACTCATGTCGGTGTCCAGGCAAAAGTTGAGGCAGGCGGCGATACTCATGGTAGGTGTCCAGGCAAAGGTCGAGGCAGGCGGTGATACTTGTGGTCAGTGTCCGGTCCAAAGTCAAAGCCAAGGTAGGAAGTAGAGATGAAGAGGGCTGGAATGAAGGAGGAGCTCAGGAACTTGCAGGAGCAAGGAAGCTTGTTGCCAAGCTACAGGCAGAGTTCAGGGACTATTCTTTTATAGTCCCTGTAATTTGATGTCATCAAATGAGGGCCGCGGGGTTTACCCACCACTGGCCCTTTAAATCAACAGGAATGGCGTGCACAAGTGCGTGCCTAGGGGGCTGGTTGGGACTGGCGGCATCGGGCGGCCAGCAGGCCATGCAGCATCGTCCCTTAGCACTACCGGCAAGAGGAAAGGCAACCTATCTTCAGGGCGAAGGTGAGGGGGTCTGGCCATGACAGAAGGTAAGCGGGGTTGGACCCACGCAACAGAACTACCATTTTAAAGTGGGCAGTAACTGGCCATATATTGGTAGATATATTTTTTGTAGTAATTGGATATATTATAATTATTGAAATTATATTGTGTAATATTCATGTATTTTATCATCATCAAGCATGTTGAAAAGATGAAAATCCCAACAAATAAATACATACATACATACATATATACATACATGAAGATTAAAAAAACCCCAAAAGGATCTTGGTATCCAAAAATATTTTTTATGCTGCTTGTGTGAAGTGCTGCATGCTATTTGCTTGCTGCATTTTTATTAATTGTAGTTCTTAATATAAATGTGAATGAAATGGAGTCTTTGAGTTCCACACTGTAATGGTTATCATTTATTTATAGTTTGGGGGCATGGAAGGAGAGGAGGGAATGCAGAGGACTGGACCCATAGCTTCTACAGGCGTATCTTTGGTACTGCACCATACATGAACGGTTTTAGTTAACACAGCTGCAAAAATGATCGTCACTACAGTATAGTAAATAATAGCAGAAAAAGACCAAAATGATGCATCCAGTCTGCCTAGTAGACTTGGATAGATGTGCATACAAATTCCAATATTGAACTATAAAAAGCTCTGAAAAAACAATTAAAGTGTATTACATGTCTTTGAATAAAGGGATCATGCAATTACTTTTTACTATCTGCTCCAGGTCTAGAAATTATTGAAACTCCTATTTTACAGGAAGAATATCAGTGCTACACTTTTTCCACAATTCAGTTCTTGCTAATTTTGTCAGAATAATACAGAAAACTATGTAACACTGAAAAAACAAGACTACGTTCTGATCTTCAAACTTTTGACATTTACTAGCCAGTATGTTGATTTTGATTGTTGCCAGAATTTCTAGTTCAGTGATGGGAAATTCCAGTCCACAAGAGCCACAATGAATATCATATTTACCTACAATAGAGGCAATGCATACTCTTCTCATGCATATTTATTGTAGACAGTCTGAAATCCAGACCAATTGTGCAATATTGAAGCTTAGTATAGGCTAGAGTCAAAATCTGTAAAAAAAAAAAAAAAAAAAAGCAGGTAGGCAAGTGTATGCTTCCAGCATTTAAACAAAGTAGTTGCATTTCAGACATCTCTTTCAGTATTTGAACTGATCATCCAATAAGCTTGGACCCTACAATATCTGGTGTGAGTAGTTTTCCCTGGCTGAGTGGGAGGGGCTAGCATTGTGACATCAGCGGGGTGTAAATGTCATTGAGGAGCACTAACAAGGACCAGTGTATGCACTGTGCTATCTATGCTTAAAATAAACAGGTAAATGATCATTTTAGATTTCAGAACATGAATATCTCACTTTGTTTTCCCACTTCCCTGCCTGTTTATCTTACCCAAACTGGTGCAAATCTGTTGAAGCACAACATGGCAGAAAGATGACTACTAACAGGTAGACAGACTAAAAATACAACCAAAGCCAAAAGTCATAGAGGATAACTTTCAAAATGCTCCACATGGCCACATATACAGGCATATATGGCCACACAGAGATCTATGATAGTATTTTATAACCACAAGCAACCGAG
This sequence comes from Rhinatrema bivittatum, assembly GCF_901001135.1. Lineage (NCBI taxonomy): Eukaryota > Metazoa > Chordata > Amphibia > Gymnophiona > Rhinatrematidae > Rhinatrema > Rhinatrema bivittatum. Next base: position 361,238,723 of record NC_042620.1, on the reverse strand, counting down.
CTGCGGCCAGCATTCAAACAACTTATGTAGAAACCCAACACGAATGCTGGAATAGAGTGATACAGTCCCAACACTTTAATTAGGTGTATAAATGCATAGTTTCTTTTATTCAAAAATTGGCAACTCCATTGTTATAATGCACAGTCTTTCATGCACACGGGGTCCCCCGACACGGACCCGTGTTTCGCCAGCGGCTGCGTCGGGAGGGATGCCCACAATTTTTAACAGGAAATTCTAAAAATGAATTACAGAGGACTGTATGAGAAATGGTATTGGTACAGAATAAGTACAGATTAATGCACGCATGAGTTTTACCTTTAGACGGAGTTCCTAAGTTCCTGGCATGGAGTGCGTTCAGGCACTCCATGCCTCCCTCCGGGAGGCGTAAATCCCCCGACAAATCCGGGAGGCGTAAATCCCCCGACAAAGGTAAGGGGGGGGGTTTAGACAGGGCCGGGCGGGGCGGGTGGGTTAGGTAGAGGGAGGGGAAGGTGAGGGGAGGGCGTTAGAGGATTCCCTCAGAGGCCGCTCCGAAATCGGAGCGGCCTCGGAGGGAACGGGGGTAGGCTGTGCGGCTCGGCGCGCGCCGGCTATACGAAATCGATAGCCTTGCGTGCGCCGATCCAGGATTTTAGCGGCTACGCGCGTTTCTACTAAAACCCCGCGTACTTTTGCTTGCGCCTGATGCGCCAGCAAAAGTACGCCTATTCGCGGTATTTGAAAATCTACCCCTTACCTTTGTCGGGGGATTTACGCCTCCCGGAGGGAGAAGTAAATCCCCGCGCGCCAGCAGGCTGCTAGCGCGCCGGGACGCGTCCTGGGGGCGGGTCCGGAGGGCGCGGCCACGCCCCTGGACAGCCCCGGGCCATAGCCACGCCCCCGGGCCCGCCCCCGGAACGCTCCCGACACGCCCCGAAAACGCCGCTGCGCTCGGTCCCGCCCCCGACACGCCCCCCTCCGAAAACCCCGGGACTTACGCGAGTCCCGGGGCTCTGCGCGCGCCGGTAGGCCTATGTAAAATAAGCTCACCGGTGCGCAGGGCCCTGCTCGCCTAAATCCGCCCGGATTTGGGCGGATTTAGGCGAGCAGGGCTCTTAAAATCCGCCCCTATGTGTGTATGTATGCTTACATGCAAACACATGCAATGCATTGAAAGCGAGTACTCTTCCTACTAATTTTAGAAATACTGTATACATGAGTATATTTTATGCACAAAAAAGTAGGAATTTCTCATATGAAACCCGATTTATGTGCAGAAGTCAGTATATTTTAAAACATGTGTATGTAATTGAAATTACCAGCTTTTGGATTCCTCTTTCAGTTTGATCATCCTTCTCCAGATCATTGAAATCCTCCTGGGTCTTCAGCCTGAATTTCCCCCAGTCTACCCAGACCTTCCACCCAGCCATTAAACAAGTTTGATATCTATCCAGTTAATGCATTGAAATGTACTCATGTATGTAGAAATTAGTTACATCTATGCTATGCTGATTTCACTGTTGATCTATGTGCAGAGCATATCATGAATATCAATCAGAGAAAAGTGAGTAATGTAGTTAAGAAAGTCTGTTCTCTGCAATTGGCCACAGAATAAAAACTAGGGTGCTTCATCTGAGCTGTGGCTGGCTAGCACGCAGATAGAGTTAGACTTTGGCTGGTCAACTGCTCATGACTTTTCTCAGCTTTCAGTCTTTTCCCTTCTACCAAAAATCAAAACAAAACAGGGATGCTCCCATGACTCCAAATTCATGCAAAAAAGTAAAACAGAAAAGAGAGGGCAGAAAACGTGAAAAGTTTGGAGAATCTTTTCAATTTTGGTTGTTGGACTGTTTGCTAAGCAAAACAAAAAAAACCAAATAAAACAGTGTTAGGAGATCCAAGATGGCGCGCTAGAGTCAGGGCGCACGCCGACTCTCTCCACTTACCTTGATTTTTCCTAGCTCAATGCCGCATTCCGGCAGAAAGCGGAGGGCCCGCGAGAGGCTGAACTTAGAAGCCTCGACGCCGGGTCCATATCAAGGGCCGAAGGACGCCCATGTACTCAGAGGGATAGTAGCGCCGGGAGAAGAGTCGCTGGAAGCTGGCCAAGGAGGCACTCTAACATCCGACAGCTTCCCTGACTCGCTGACATCTCTGTCCCCGGCGGAACGGACGGCCCCCGAAAACCCGGCAGCTGGTAGGACAACTACCCCGGTCCTGATGGAGAGGACCCCAGAAGGCACCAGGGAGGAACCCACACGGTACACGAAGGGAGCTCCGGAGGGTGTGCGGCTCCCAGGAACTGTCGGGTCAGAAGGGGAAGGAGACCTACGAGGAGAAGAATAAACGCTGGATGAACTGGTGGAATGGCAGTCTGATGAAGAACAGCTTATACAGGAGAGGCTGTGTGAGTTGCAGCAGCTGGTAAGACCGGAGCAGTTTACTTTAGAAACTATCTGGATTGCCATAGAAACTGTTAATAAAAATCTAACAATGCAGCTGGATGATGTAACTTGTAAAATGGATCAAATGAATGTTCTGATTAAGAAAATGAAAGAGAAGCATATGGAAACTAAAAAGGAAATGAAAATCGTTAGGACTGATGTAGATCATTTGAAAAACCAATATCAAGAAATGGCGAAAGATAATTTGTATTTGCTTAGAAAATTAGAAAACCTAGAAAACCAACAGAAAGGGAAAAATCTCAGATTAATTAATTTTCCTAAGAAATTGACAATATCTCCAACTGAATTATGGAATCGGTACGCAGTGGAAAATTTGAAGATAGCAAAGGAAATTTTACCACCTATTTCGCGAATATATTATCTACTTGTAAGAAAGAAAACACTTAGTGGAAATTCTGGAATGCAACAGCTTTCTCCTGTAAATGTAAATTTAAATTTGATGGAGATTCTTGAATCATCCTCAGAGGAAATACCACAACCTGCAACTTTGATCATAACTTTCCTTTTGGATTCGGACAGAGACTGGGTTTTAAAAGCATACTTTCGAAGCCAGCGGGAACACTTTTTAGGACTTAGAGTTCAGGTTTTTCCGGACTTGGCTAGGGAAACACAGCAGAAAAGAAAAGAGTTTCTAGAACTGAAGCCCAGAGTTCTGAAAATAGGAGCACAATTGTTTATTAAATTTCCTTGCAAGTGTATTGTAAAAATTAGAGATCTTACGTATACTTTTTTTTTTGCCCTCTCAGTTAAGACAATTTCTTAATGTCAAGGAAGTAGAACATGCAGATGTTAAAGTTTAATCTGGTGATTGTTTGGTAACCTCATACTAGGAATTAGTCCATCCAGGTAGTAATTTTGTCCCTCTCAAAAGCGAATTATGTTTTAGTATATGTTTTTTCTTCTGAATAAGAAAGTCGTCTCCTTGTGTTGGATCTCCCTCACTGAGGGCTAGTAATGAGCATATATAAATGTTATATAAATTTAATGAGTGAGAGAGGGCCTTGAAGGGAGAGAGAAGGGAGCTCATTCGGAGCCCTCCAAGCACTTGTGGTAAGCCCTGATTGAAATCAGCTGCTGCAGCTAGGGCTTCTGCAGAGAGTCTATCAGCTGGACTGGAGCTTTAAAACCCTGTGTATGGCTTAGACTGGCTTTGACTGTCTTCTGATTGCCTTCTGATTGCTGTATTTTATTTTGCAATTGTTTTGGGATATATGGGGCGCAAGAGGAAGGCCAAGATCATCACCTCCTCTCCAGCTACTTTAAGACTCGGTCTGATGGATGCTCATCTAAGTAGGTTCAACTTGCCAAGAGAGGACAGTGTTAGAGACATATTAGATGTCTCTTTAAGTCCTGGCACTGGACCAACTCCTATACAGCCTCCAGGATTTACAGAGGAGGGCAATTCCATTGAAAATGAAGCAGCAAGTGTGAGTTTTGCAAATGTAGGTGAGTTATATGTAGATTCAGCAGCTTCACAACCCTTGAATATTCATCAACAGGGAGTAAATGGAAGCCCCTCTGTAAACATTGGTGGAATACAGGCGACTGCTGTAGATGCCACCAATGTTACTCTGGGTGACTTGTGGAGAATGCTGCAGAAACTAGATACTAATTTAACACAAATGAATCCTTTTCAGCTATGGTAGGTGGAAATCGATCAATGATTAAAGATCAGGGGAAAAATTAACTGAATTGGAATCTAAGGTAAATAGTTTATCATTGAAAATTCAGAACGCTCAAAGTGTTGAATCTAACTGTATTTCAGATAATATAGTGTTACATAATGAGATAGAGAATTTGGAGAATTGTTTAAAAGTTAAAAACTTGTGGTTTGTTAATTTTCCTTATACAAGACTTTTGTCTCCTTATGAGATGTTTGTAAAATATCTTAAGGAAAATTTAGCATATAAAGATAATGAGATTCCAATCATTTCGAAGATCTATTATTTTCCTCTCCAATTAAGAGACACTCCTGGGAATCAGGGAGACCTACAATCCCCAGGAGTGTCTACTTTTTTTGAAGAATCTATTGACATCATAAACAAGAGAGCTACTCTTCTTGTATCTTTTTCCCTAAAAAAGGATAAAGATATTTTTGAAAAATCTCTAAAAAATAGGGAACTATTATTTTGTGGTCAAAAAATGTATGTTTTTTCCAGCGTTTCAAGGGCCACTCAGGTGCGCAGGAAACAGTTTTTGGTTTTGAAAAGTAAGACTATTGAATTGGGTGCAACTTTTTATTTAAGGTTCCCATGTAGATGTTTAGTCAATTATCAAGGCAAGAAATTTATTTTTAGTATGCCACAACATCTAGAAAGTTTTTTGAGATAAAGAGTTAGTAAAGGAAAATCAGGTTGAAGCAGCAGAAACAGGTCTGTAAAAATAAAGATTTCTACCCCTCTCCTCCTTGTTAATTGTATTATGTAAGTTTTCTTTACTGTATAAAGACCCTCATTTATTGGATAAATGTGACAATCAAATTTACTTTTGTCTGTATTAGTCTTCTTGTAATAAGTTTGCCTGAATTGTTCACTGTTTATTGCCTTTTATGTTAATTTTATCTATTGTTTTGAATTTAAAAATTGAATAAAGTATAAATTATAAAAAAAAAAATAAATTTAATGAGTGAGAAATAATGTTTTCTGAAATATGCTATTTTTTTCCATTCAATGCATGTTATTATCATTGAAAAAAATTAATAAACAGTAAATTATAAAAAAAACAAAACACTGTGTTAGGACCATTGACTGAGTTGCCAGTGAAACCTCTTCAGCTATTATTTTGGTGTATTGCAGAGTAAGATACTAACATCGCTGTCTCTGCAGATACTGGCAAGCAACAAAGACCAAAATATAAATTCTTAAGAGAGAATGTTATGGATAGGTATTTTTTTGTTTGTTTGTGCTGAAACAAGGGATAATAACATTGGTATGAGATACATTTCATCCTCATACAGGCAACAACCAATTTTTATTTTTTTTTTGCAGGTAAACACAGGTTTACCCATAAAAATACATGGTTTCTTTATTGCTCCTCACTCCCCCCTCCCTTACTGCAAGTAAAAATGGATGGGGTAGGTCAAGGAAGGGAAAGGATGCATGGCGATTGCATTTTCACATCATCCACATGTACATGTGCATGCTTTGTGCCTGCTACAATGCAGGCGCAAGGAATGTGGGTACTTTATACCCATCTTGTGCCAGCTGGCCCTTATTTTCCAAGGCAAATTCCAGGAGGGCCATAGAGTTTCCATTTAAAAATGAGCCTGCAGTACAAAGTACCCATGGGACTGAGAGCTCCAGAGTAAGGCGCATTATTGCCCTCCCCTTGACTAAAAAACATCTAAGAACATTGCCACCTGCAGTGAAGAATCACACAGCCCTCTTGCTCCTTTTGGCTGATGCAAAAACACAGCAAGAGGGTGGACAGTCGGCCCCAGATTTTTTCCTATGAGAAGTAGGAATTTATAGAAATAATAATTTTATAGGCAAAGGCAAGTTTTGCATGAGGAATGGGAATATTTACTTTCCCGGGGTGAAGGAACTTTTGCAAACAGCTTCTTGTTTACAAACTATCATCATTGATTTTTCTCTTCGCATCTAACATGTTGTTGCTGAGAATATCAAAGGTATAGGATAACCTTCAGGAAAGATGCATTCATTTCCAAATCCATTTGTGAATCGTAATAGTTGAAACAAAGCAGATGTAGAGGCAGGAGTATAAATTTCTAAAGTAGATGTTGTGGTTCCAGCTTATTCTGAAAGTGTATCTCTCCAATTAGACTCTTACGTTTCTCATTCGATAAAAGTAATGAGTGGCCCTCAAATAAAAAAAATACATTTTGAAGTCATTTCTGCCTATTTGGCTGCATCCATTTACCCATGTATGTAAAACAACTTTGAATGCTATTTTAATATGGAACACTCTCAGCGATTTTGCTGTAACCTGTTCCTAGAAAATGTTTACGTCTCCTATTTCATATGTCATGCAGCTTTAGGTTCACTAATTCTTTCTGCTACTGCTGCTGCTTTTAGCATCTTTTATCCCATCTGGAGAGCTAGCTGGTTTTGTCCTTGCTCTGGAGACATTAGCCTCAAAGATGAAACAGATCCATTTCTTCCACTTATTAAAAACTAGCTTAGAAGTCTTTTTAATGCAAATTGCCATTAACAAAAAAGTTGCTAAACTCTATTTATGCCAAGTATAATGCCCTCACATTTATATTGAAGCCAATTTTATATAATACCTTTAGCTTTAAGAAAAAATTACATTCAGCCTTCCTGCATGAACAGTTTAATGAAAGCAAGAGTGATTAAAACTCATTTCTTTTGTATTATGAAGAAAGTCCTGCCTAGTGTGTACGTTTTAACTGCTTCCCAGCTAATGGTACTAATCCTGCACTAAAATAACAACTCCCAGAGCTAAAATAATTTTGCTTTCTAGTTGACGGATAGCTGTACACTCACCAGTGCTGACATTGTCATGACAGCGTATGCTAGAAAATATATTTATAAAATATACTAAAGCAATGAAATAAAACAAATAGGCCAGATAATTAACTGCAAACTGAAAGAAAAGTAAATATAATCAAAATAACCCACCCGACAAATATTTCCATAAAGTGCAGTACAACCATTCACATACATTTTCACAGTCCTCAGTGTTGCACTTGAGGGTGGACCCTTGTCCTGGAGCAGTGCAGGATGGCTCCCTGGTCGGGCCCAGGAAGCACCTGCCACCAGGTGGTGGAGCACAGGAGGAGACAGAGGCTAGCCGGAGCTTCACCACTGGAAGCACGCTGTCCCCCCCGGGTGGAGCACTTGGGGACCTGGGCCGCTTGGACTTAGGTGAGCCTTGCAGGGTCTCCCAGATAAAAAGTATAGAGGTGTGCCCACCAGGATCAAGGGTGTGCAGTCGATGTCTTGACTAGAGGCCTGAGGGATCAAGGAAGACCAGTACAGTGTCTGTGATGACAAGGCTAGGAGCAGGGCCAGAATCAAGGAGGCATGGTCAACGATAGCAGAGGTCAAGTTCCAAGGATCAGTCCATGAGTGGTCAGCCAAAGCAGAGGTCAAGTTCCATGGATAAGTCCAAGAGTAGTCAGCCAAAGCAGGGGTCAAGTTCTAGAGATCAGATGTGGTCAAGGAGGCAGGCAAGGTCAGAATCCAGGCAGCAATCAGCATGGTCAAGGAGGCAGGCAAAGGTCATAATCCGGGCAGTGATCAGTGTGGTCAAGCAAAGATCAGAATCCAGGCAGCGATCAGCATGGTCAAGGAGGCAGGCAAAGGTCAGTACCAGAGAGTCAGTCCAAGAGATACTACCTGGAGGAATGCAGGAACAGACAGACACTGGAACATGACTGGAACAAGGCTGGAACAAGCGATGAGACATGGAGGCAAACTAGTGTACACACATGGTATCGACCCGATGCTGCGCTCGATGGTAATCTCAAGCGGGCTAGGGTCTCCGGTCACCGATGAACATGGGATACCGGACGGAACGGCATGACTCCAGGAGATGGTCGACAGGAGCGAGGTCCGGGGCGAGCAACTGAACAGGACAGCGATGATCTGAGTGGCGTCGATGTTCTTGGAATTCTTGATGTGGGAGCTTGAACCCACGAGCTTGGAATCAAGTGTTCTTGGCTTCATAGATGTGGGGGCTTGAACCCACGATCTTGGAATCAATTGTTCTTGGAAGCGCTGGTGTGGGGCTTGAACCCATAATCTTATGATCAAAGTCTCTTTATGACTCTATGGTAGATCAGAGTCTCTTCGGGCCTTAAGCTCTGTGCCACGAGTGAGGCCTGGTGTGCTGAGGAAGGCCAGGTGACCGCCGCCGTGGGACACTGAGGCCTGGAGGAGCTTGCAGCTGCTGCTGGAGAGGCCGACTCGGGACCTGCAGTGGGGTTGGAAAGGTGAGCAGGCCCGTGTGCGGGCCGAGCGCAGACGAGGCACACAACAGTACCCCGCCTTCTTGGCCTCCCTCTACATGGGCGAGGTTTTTCAGGGTGAGCCCTGTGGAAGGCTCTAAGGAGGTCCTTGTCAAGAATGTTGTGGGAAGGTTCCCATGAGTTATCCTCAGCCCCGTAACCCTCCCAGGATAAGAGGTATTCCCATCTGCCTTGACGCTGACGGACGTCGAGGACTTCTCTTACCTGGAGAGTCATAACAGGTTCTGTGGAGATCCGAGGTGGCGATGGATCTCTTCAAGAGGGCCAGGATAGGACTAGCGACTTCAACAGGGAAACATGGAAAGTGTTATGAATATCCATGGCATGTGGCAGATGTAATTGGTAGGACACTGCTCCCTCTCTCCGTAGGACTGGAAATGGGCCGATGAACTTCAGTGCCAGACGGTGTGAAGGGAGTCGCAGTCTTATATGTCGAGTGCTTAGCCACACTTTCTGGCCAGGATGAAAGGGTGGAGCAGGACGTCTGTGAGCATCTGAAGTACATTTGGAACGTTCGGCGGCCTGACTGAGGCATTCCTTGACTTGGTTCCACACCTGATGAATGGTGTGGGCCGTGAACTGAGCGGCAGACGAGGGAACAGAGAGGGGTACTGGCAGCGGTAAACGTGGTTGTCGACCAAACACCACAGAAAATGGTGATACATCGGTGGCAGCAGCAATATGGGTATTATGTGACAATTCTGCCCAAGGCAGCAGGTCAGTCAATTGTCCTGTTGGTCATTCACATATGAGCAGAGGAAAGTCTTCAGGGTCCGGTTGGTTCTTTCTGCTTGGTCATTGGCCTGGGGGTGATAGGCCGATGTAAAATTCAAGGTGATGTTGAACTTTTTACATAAAGAGTGTTATGGCCCTCGGCCGTGGCGGGCCGCAACCAGGGCCGACTGTCATGGCCGCTGGCTGCGGCGGTCCGCGGCCAGGACCAAGCACTCACCCACGGCGTTGGGTTGGCTCCAAGGCTCCTGCAGGAGCAGGCAGCCTCCTTCAGCGTTCACCTCACAGCCATGGCTGCTGCTGAGGCCGGCCGCAGGGCCCTGCACGGCTGGGATGACTCCTCCCCCTCCTGGCTGTCTTAGAGCCGCGCGCGCGGCTGAAGATAAGATTTAAAGGGGCCACGACAGGAAGTTGTTGTGGCTCCTTCCCGGGACTCCTCCCTCGCCTCGGGTATTTTTTTTTTTTTTTGTTTAATTTCTTTATTGAATTTTTCAACTTGTACACCATTAACAGAAACATTAAGATAGTTTTGCCTCGGGTATTTAAGGCAAGGTCTGCTCCTCAGACCTTGCCTTGGTATTGAGGCTTCTGGCTTGGTGGTTCCAGTGTCTTCATTCCAGGTTCTGGCTCCCTGGTTTCGTTCCTGGTCTTTGTCCCGCTCCTGCTGTTCTCCCTCATTGGACCGACTCTTGGCTTCTGATCCTTGGACCGACTTCCGTACTTCTCTTGGCTTGACCTTGGACCGGCTTCTGACACTTCTCCTGGCTTACTCCTGGACTGGCTTCAGACCATTCTCCTGACTTGCTCCTGGACTGGCTTTCGACCCCCTTCTGGAATCGACCATTGGATCGGCTGTGGACCATTCTTCAGCTCTACTCCTGGACTGTCTACGGCCTGCTGGAGGCGCCAGCTGTCTGGAATCCACGACCTGCAGATGCCTGCATCCAGACTATCTTCAGTGAGTCTCCTAAGTCCCAGCGGCCGGATCTCTACAGGCTCCTCCTGGGGTGATCACGAGCTTTCAGGGCGAAGTCTTCAACTATCTGAAATTCATGACCTGCAGGAGGCGCCTGCTTCCAGACTATCTTCAGAGAGTCTCCTAAAGTTCCAGCTGCCAGATCTCTACAGGCTCCTCCTGGGGGGATCACGAGCTTCCAGGGTGAAGTCTTCATTCAGCTGCTGATTCACCTGGCCTCGCCCTCCGAGGGTAGTTACCTTAGAGGGTTGACTCTCTCTTCGGTAGCATTCATTCTACCTCGGAACAGGGGTCCATCTTCCGAATCACAACAAAGAACACCAGTACCTTGCAGCGAACTGTGGTCCTTGGTCTGAGATAATCTCTTTTGGCAGACCATGGAGGTGAAAGACACGCTTTAGAAACAATTTAGCCAATTCTGGGGCCGATGGAAGGCTTCACAGGGGGATGAAATGACCCATTTTAGAGAAACGGTCAATGATAACCCAGATCACGGTATTGTTCTGTGATGGTGGAAGGTCTGTGATGAAATCCGTGGATATGCTTGACCAAGGTTTGGTGGGAGCTAGAAGCGGTTGGAGGAGGCCCCATGGTCGCCCTGTAGGGGGCTTATGTTGGACACAGACGGGGCATGAATCTATGTAGTTGCAGGAGTCTTGCACCATACTGGGCCACCAGTAGAATCTCTGCAACATCTCGAGTGTTCTGGTATGGCCCGGATGTCCAGCCAGCTTAGAATCATGGGCCCATTTGAGAACCTGCTCATGTAATCTACGTAGAACGACGGTTTTTCTGGCAGGGACTGTGGTGGTCACTGGGAGGGATACACAGGCAGGGTCAATGATATGTTTTGGGACATCGGGAATGTCTTTGGGTTTGAAGGATCTGGAGAGTGCATCTGCATAGAGGCTTTTCAAGGCCGGTTGGTAGCACAGTTCAAAATTAAATATCTTGAAGAACAGTGCCCATTGGGCTTGCCTTGGATTCAGGAGTTGCGCTTCTTTTAGGTGTTCGAGATTCTTATGATCGATGAAAATAGTAAATTTGTGTTGCGCCCCTTCCAACCAAGGGCGCCACTCTTGGAGGACCAATTTGACCGCTAGGAGTTCCCGATCTCTGACTGTATAGTTCTGTTCTGTAGGCGAGAATTTGTGCGAATAGAACGAGCATGGTATCAGTGTATCCTTAGGAGAAAATTGACTTAACACCGCCCCAGCTCCAATAGCAGATGCGTCAACTTCTATGATAAATGGGCATCTAGGGTCCGGATGTTGTAAGCAAGGACCAGAGCAGAATGCTTCTTTTAGCATTTGAAAGGTGGCTTGTGCTTTGGGAGTCCACACACGGGTGTTAGCCCCTTTCTTTGTCATGGTGGTGAGCGGAGCGGCTAGGGTAGAGTAATTAGCAATAAAGCTTCTATAATAGTTCATAAAGTCAAGGAAGCATTGCAAAGCACAGAGGCCAACTGGCTGGGGCCAGTCTCGGATACCTTGAAGTTTTCCTGTATCCATAGAAAATCCTCTGTCAGAGATGATATACCCTAGGAAGGGTAGGCGGTTTTGCTTGAAGATGCATTTTTCCAGTTTGGTGTAGAGTTGGTTCTCTCTTAGGTGTTGAAGTACTGTCTCGACATGATCACGATGTGATTCTAGATCTTTTGAGAAGATCAGGATGTCGTCCAGGTATACGACTACAAACGAATATAGGAGTTCTCAGAGGATTTCGTTCATGAGACATTGAAAGACAGCAGGGGCATTACATAGGCTGAAGGGCCTCACAATGTACTCGTAGTGACCATCCCTAGTGTTGAATGCTCTCTTCCAGATATCATCCAGTTGGATACGTACCAAATTGTACGCATCCCTCAGATCCAACTTGGTAAAGATCCGAGCCCCTTGGAGGCGATCAGACGGCTCGCTGATGAGGTGTAACGGGTATCGTTTTTTTTTGGGTGATGGCGTTAAGCCCTCTATAATCAATTCAGGGGCGTAGTCCTCCATCCTTTTTCTTGATGAAGAAAAAGCCCGCTCCAGCGGGTGAGTTGGAGGGTTTGATGAACCATTTTCTAGGTTTTCTTTAATATACTTGGACATGGCGAGGGTTTCTGGACAAGACAATGGGTAGGTGTTATGGTTTTGAGGTGTTTGAGTGGATTCTTGGGTACTGTGGAGATGACCACACCCACGGGGAGGAGCCCCGTGAGGAACCACAGTACTAGGCTAGACTCAAGACATGCAAACACAGAGATTTGTCTTTTATTATACAGCTGAGGTATACCGCCAGAGATGGCAGTAGTGAGGTGATCCAGAGGTAGCAATCCAGGAACAGAGGGGACCCATCTCCCAGAGATAGTATAGGGAGATGCGGATGCAGGTTCCCAGTGCAGCAGAGCTGTAGATGAAACAGACTGAGAATGTTAGATTACTCACTAAGTTGGTAGCTGTATAGGTGGAGATCCCAGCAGGCAGAAGTAGTTGATTACAGGCACCGAACCAGGGAGAGCAGACCCTTGAGGAGCGAGTACCTGATCCCAGATAGGCACCTGAAAGAAAGCAAAGGGCCCCCGAGGAGGGGGTACCCAGGTTAGAGAAATACCCCGAAGGGCAGAGAGAGCTTCTAGTGGCAGCAAGGAAGCGGCAGAGTAGCTCAGACCGCAGGCTTTCCATCCATTCATGATCCTTGCTAACTCAATGAGCTAGCAAACAAGGGCAGGCTAAATACCAGGATGGCGTGACGTCACTCGAGGGGGACGCCCCCAAGGTTCCCGCCATGACGTGGATAATGACGTGGGTGGTGTGCACACGCGCACCCTAGGAGGCCCTTAGGAGAAATATAGCGTGAGGCTTTGCCATAGCCATTCCGGGGATGCCGGAAAGAATGGCATGCAGACGCGGCGGCAGCCATCTTCCCAAGGCTGGTGGGGGGAGCGGAGAAAAAGGTGAGGCACAAAAGTCGAATCCGTCTGAGACTGATGGAGGTTCTGCCCTTGGGAGGCATCGTTCCCGGCAGAAGTTCTATAGGGCAATTCAGTTTGCGCAGTGGAGGTAACTTATCTGCCTTCTGCTTTGAGAAGACATCTTCAAATTCGGTGTACTGGGTAGGCAACCCAGTAAGGGTGGTGGACTTCAGGACGGTTACCACTGGAGATACTTGTCGTAGATAGGTCTTCTGGCGTTTGGGACCCCATTGCACCAACTGCAGGGAATGCCAATTGAATTGAGGTCCATGGACCTGGAGCCAGGGCAGCCCCAGGATGACAGGTTGTGTTGAATGTTTCAGCACATAGAAGGACATCTCCTCCTCGTGAAGAGTGCCCATGGTAAGGCAGACGGCCACTGTTCTGTGGGTGATGAGTCCTGGAAGGTGTTCCCCTTGGATGGATGCAATGCAGAGGCTGACCTCTAGTGGCAGTAGAGGGATGTTCAGGAGCTTGACAATGTCATCCATGATGAAGCTGCCACTTGCCCCTGTGTCGACAAGGGCAGTGGTGGCGAAGGAGTGAGACTCAATGCCAAGGGAGACTGGAAGTAGAAGTTGGGGGTCGGTGACAGTAGCGCCCAAGCTCGGGACCCCTGCCAGTCTCAAGCATTGCAGTTTCCCAGTCAAACCAGGCAGGACTGCCGAAGATGTCTGGAGGCACCGCAGTAAAGGCAGAGACCTTCCTTTCTCCGACGAAGATGTTCGGTTGAAGACAGTCGCTCATGGTTAACCTGCATGGGTTCTTCAGCAGGAGGTGGTGATGCCACGGAATTCGATTTAAGACTTCCGGCACGCATTGGGTGTGGAGTAGGAGATCAAGAGACCTTTACTTCTAGGCGCCGTTGCCGGAAACAATGATCGAACTTCCCGGTGAGGGAAATCAGGTCCTCTAGAGACGTGGGAGTCTCACGGACGACGAGTTCACCTTTGAGAGCGCTGGAGAGTCCATCTAGGAAGATGGCTTGCAGACATTCTTCTTGCCACCCGAGCTCAGTAGCCAGGGTCCTGAACACTGTATACTCAGAGAGGGTCCGCGACCCTTGACAGAGGTGGAGTAGACTATGGCTGGCTACAGCCTGGCGCCCTGGGTCTCCGAAGGTCTGCTTGAAGAGAGCAACAAACTCGGATAACTTGGAAAGTAAGGGATCAGAGCATTCCCATAAGGGAGAGGCCCATGCCAGAGCCTTCCCTTCCAGGTGGAAAAGGATGAAGGTCACTTTATTTTATTTATTTATTTAAATTCTTTTAATATACCAATGCTCAAGACCAAGTCTTATCGTACCGGTTTACAATGAACTCGGGGGTAAACCAATTAACAATGAAAGCGAAAGTTACATTGCAACAGGGAAAGTCAAACAGGGCTGTTGGAAAAAAGGGATAGATTAACGATTTCTAACTGAAGAGCCGTGCCAGTAAACATGGAGAAGTTGTTTACATGGTGAAATAAATACAATTTATACTTTATAAATTACACATGGTGAAATTATATACAATTTATACAGAGCGGTCGATTGGACAAGTTATATAAGAGCGTAGTTGGCAAGAAACAGTTCCTTTGAGAGGTGGCAAGAGGGCGCAATGGTAGGGTGTTGGTCTGAGAAAGATACTAAAATTATTTATTCAGGGAAATGCTTGGGCGAACAGCCATGTTTTTAATTTTTTTCTGAATGTGATATGACAAAGTTCCTTGTGGAGATCTGGCGGGAGAGAATTCCAGTGATGTGGACCAGCAGTTGATAGCGCACGTTTTTCAATGGCGTTGTGTATAGCGGATTTGTTCGGTGGAACCTGGAGGGAGTCTCTGTATGCAGATCTAGTAGGTCTTGCTGAGGAGTGTGGTTTGAGGGGTATGGAGAGTTGGAGGGAGGATTGCTGAAATATGGTTTTGTGAATGATGGTCAGTGTCTTGACGAGAATTCTGTAGCGGATGGGTAACCAGTGAAGTATTTTTAAAATTGGTGTGATGTGGTCCATACGGCGAGAGTTTGTAAGGATCCTGGCTGCAGCGTTTTGCAGCATCTGAAGAGGTTTGGTGGAAGAGGCCGGGAGACCAAGCAGAAGCGCGTTACAATAGTCAATCTTTGAAAATAGAATGGCTTGAAGTACGGAGCGGTAGTCATGGAAGTGAAGGAGTGGTCTTAACTGTTTTAGAACCTGAAGTTTGTAGAAGCCTTCTTTAGTGGTGTTAATACATTTTTTAAGGTTCATTCTGGAGTCTAGGATGAGGCCAAGGTCTCTCACTTGATTTACTAAAGGTGTATTTGTAGAGTTGGCTAGAGGGTTATTATCATTTATTTTTATTTTATTTATTTAAATTTCTTATATACCGGCATTCGCGATGGGAGTCGCATCATGCCGGTTTACAAATAACAAGGTGTGACAACAGAATAAATACTTAATAACTTAAAAACATTAACATGTGATAGAAGAATAAGGTAGCAGTTACAATAAAACAGGGATAAAATGCAACTTGGAATGAAGAGAAGGCAAAAGAGAGATTAACACTGAGATAACAAAAGAATGACCAAGGTAAATAAAACCAAGGTAAATAAAACCTTTATTTATCATTGGGGGAGATGACCAGTAGTTCAGTCTTGGACGTATTGGATGTATTGGTTTCCTTCAGGAACAAGGAGGGTTGCAGAGCTAATTGCATGAAGCACTGATTGAGGAAGCCATGACAGGAGCGTGGGTCCCCATTGTATCGAGGAGGTGCAGGGAGTGCCAATGATGCTTTGGGTAGCATAGAGGCCGACAGGCCCATAGGATTGGCCAGAGCGGTATCTCGCAGCTGGGAACGAAGCTCTTCCACCAAAGAGGCTATCGCTTCCAAAGCGTGGTGATGTTCTTTGACTGTAGCAGCCAAACCCGGTAGGGCCCTGGAGGCGGGAGACTCCATCATGGCCTTAGCAACCTGTTGCGCTCGGGGTTGGACCCTTGTCCTTGAGCAGCGGAGAACAGCTCCCTGGTAGGGACCAGGAAGCACCTGTCCCCAGGGGCGGAGCACAGGAGGAGACAGAGGCTAGGATGAGCTTCACCACTGGAAGCCCCCGGGAGGAGCCCTTAGGGACCCAGGCCGCTTGGACTTAGGTGGGCCTCGCAGAGTCTCCTGGAGAGGTAGTAGACAGGCATGCCCACAGACAGCAGGGGAGCGCGGTCGGACTTGAGGTTGTAGGTCTGATGGAGGAAGGAAGACCAGAACAGCATAGATGATGACATGGCAAGGGACAGAGCCAGAATCTGGAGGCGTGGTCAGTCAGGCAGAGGTCAGAATCCAGGAGTTAGTCCAAGGAGTAGTCAACGAGGTCACAAGGCAGGCAGAGGTCAGGAGGCAGGCAGCATTCTCGTACATTTTCCATCCTGTCTTCCCTCTGTTCCAACTGTTGCCCCGACCCTTTGACTGTTGTCCCCCTCTGAATGCTGACCGATTCTCCCTGAGTGCTAGAAAAGGTTTCCCCGATGGTTCATCCTCTACTCGCTCCACACTCCCTCTCCTCTTTTTTCGAAAACTATCTTCCCTTCTCCTTCCCTCTTCCTTCTCATCTCCCAAGGAGTCATTGGAGGAGTTTTGAAATGTTACTCTCCTCTCTCTCTGTCTCCCATTTGGGCCCATCTATTGATAAACCAAGCCTCATTTATAATCATTTTCGTCCCTAACGAACTTTGAATATTTAAATTTACGTATTTCCATGGAGAATTCTTCTATCTGACTCTTAAGTTCTTTCTCAAACTTCTCAAAGGCCTCTGCCGAAAGACGAGATTTTTCTAAAGTCACTTTTTATTTTTATTTTATTTGAGTTTTTCTATACCGGCATTCACGGAGATTCGTATCATGTCGGTTTACATAAAACAGGGGTGATCAATACATTATAAACGTGTATAAATATAACATGAGTATACATTTTATATATTTACAAATTATAACAAGTTATAACAGTGCGCAGAAAAAATCAGTTACAATAAAACAAGGATGGTTCTAACTGGGAAAAGAAGAAGAATAAGACGATATAAATTTAACAAGAATAAGAACGTGTAGTGTTTGGTATGTCCGTTCCATTTCAAGAATAAGAACGTGTAGTGTTTGGAATGTCCGTTCCATTTCAAGAATAAGAACGTGTAGTGTTTGGTATGTCCGTTCCATTTCAAGGTCTGCTTTAAGCTGTTGGGAAGGCAACTGGGCTTTCTTAATGATCAGCAACAATAAGTCGAGGGCACATTTGTTCAAAATCATATTCCAATCGTGGACAAAGTCCGCATCTTCACTATATAGACGGGGTTCTTTCTGCACCCGTAATCCCCCTCGGGATTCTTTTGGCCCTGCAGTATTCTATAAGAGTGCCTGCATGTGTATCTGTTCTGATCAAACATTAACTTAAACGGACTATTTTATCCCAAGCTACATTTGTGGGGACCCCTACATTCTGAGAAAAAATTGACGGTGTATTCAAAACTTCCCCCAACTGTGCGTCAGTGAAACACAATGTGTCCGTCCAACTGAAAGCCATTTTACACTGTCATTTATGTATCAACACACTCTATATCCTATATACCGTCAATGTACTGTCTCCCCCAATGATAAAGCTATATATAGACAGACCCTCTATTTATGCTCAAAGCTTCACTCTATTTATGCTCAAAGCTCTTCTCCGGCAGACATCGAGGGATTTGGTGGCTCGGGCTTGCGCGATCGGCGCTGTAAGCCCGTCGGGGGTAAGGCCTTTCGAGTTCACCCTTCCTCCAATGGGCTCCACGCCGACCACGAGGCTCTTCCTTTCGGCCCTCCGACTCTCCGGGCCTAACTCACCATCGCGTCCTCCGGTGCAGCAGCCAGCCAACCAAATTCCTGGCGCAGTGGTGACATCATCATCTGGCATCGCTGAGGGGCTTTAAAGCTCTTCTCTCCTCCCGGAGGCTCTCTCTTCTCCGGCAGACATCGAGGGATTCGGTGGCTCAGGCCTGCGCGATTGGCGCTGTAAGCCCGTCGAGGTAAGGCCTTTTGAGTTCACCCTTCCCCCAGCGGGCTCCACGCTGACCACGAGGCTCTTCCTTTCGGCCCTCCACCTCTCCGGGCCTAACTCACCATCACGTCCTCCGGTGCAGCAGCCGGCCAACCAAATTCCCGGCGCAGTGGTGACATCATCATCATCTGGCGTCGCTGAGGGGCTTTAAAGCTCTTCTCTCCTCCCGGCATCGCGAGTACATTATTAGTCCTTGTATTCAACTTCTACTGTCTCTGTCCATCATATGTCTCCCTCTTCCTCCCTTTACCCCCAGAATCACCTCATACAGTAAACTTTTACTGGTTTCACCGCCCTTTTCATCTCTCGCCTTACTCTTTCAAATATGCCACCACTCTCATGCAATTGTCCTTTCCCCTACCAGCAAAAACACCCCCTAAAACTTCCCCATGTAGAACCTTGCCCGCCCTCACAGCTGCAAAGGAGACTTATTCCTATTCTGATTTCCCCCCTTACTCAATTCCTTGGTCTCTCCTTACTCTCAATTCTCCTCTTCAACGCACAATCCCTCCAAAAGAAAACCCATCTACTTCATGACCTCTTAACTGATTCCAACCCCAAAATCTGCGCCATAACGGAAACATGGTTTAAGGCCCACGACACCCCCCTCATCAACCAGCTTCCTACAGACACATATGACTTTTTCTCCATACCCCGCAAAAAGAAAAGAGGAGGGGGCCTACTCCTCGCCGCAAAAAAGGAACTTAATCATCCTAAAAATGCAATTTTCCTAGTCAATACGAAATTGGCTTTTTTAAATCCAGATTCCTCCAAATCTGCCTCATCTATACCCCACCTGGATTGCTAGAAAACGACTCCTCCCCGCTCATTGAATTCTTTGCTGATTCACTTTCGCCAGACCTTCCTACTATCCTCCATGGGGACTTTTACCTTCATGTTGATGCCACCCCGCAACCCCCGGCTTGCGAAGCGTTCATTTCCTCACTCGAAGCCATGGGCTTCACTCAAATCATACAATCCCCCACCCACAAGGCCGGACACACCTTAGACCTTATTTTCACTAACTCCACCCTCACTACCATCAATTCCCCCTCATGCCTCGCCGTACCTTGGTCTGACCACTCCATCATTCAAACCACCCTTGCACTTCAACAGTCCTCCCCTACTCCTCCCCAGACACAATCCTTCAAATACCGTAAACCATGCTCAATAGACACCCTCACAACAGCATGCTTAGACATTCCTACCCAACTTGACCTATCTTCAGCCGACAATGCTTTCAGTTCCTGGATTGATATTACCCTCAACATAGCAAATACACACTGCCCCTTCTCTGTGAAAACTATCAAACCTGCCCATCCAAATAGAAAACCATGGTATTCAACTGAACTCAAGAATCTCAAAACTCGCCTCAGAACCTCAGAAAGACACTGGCGCAAACATCCGTCCCCAGCGACCAAAACTGCCTACTACCAGCTCATGCACGATTACAGGAAAGCCACTCTCGCAACCAAATGAGAATATTACGCCAAAAAGATTCACAGATTCCAATACAACCCCAAGGCGCTCTTCACCATGATCTCCAGCCTCACCAACTCCACCCCCACACAACCACAAACGCCCACTGCAAAAAATCGTTGCAACGAACTTGCACTTTTCTTCCAAAACAAAGTCTCTTCTCTCATAGCACGTTTCTCTTCTAACCCAATCAATGTGACATTGCCCTCCTTCAATCTCTCGGCTACACTATCCTCCTTTGACTCATCCTTCTCCCTGGAAATTGAAAATATCCTAAAAAAGTTGAGACCTTCCTCCCATCCCTCTGAAACTATCCCTACAAAGCTTCTTCTATCTATCCCCAAAGTTATTGCCAAACCGCTCTCTTCCATCTGTAACCTATCCTTAGAACAAGGCACAGTCCCCAACATTCTAAAACAAGCTGTGGTCAAACCCATCCTTAAAAAACCCAGCCTTGACCCCTCTACCCCTAGCCAACTTCAGACCCATTTCCAATTTCCCTTTCCTATCTAAAATCCTAGAAAAATTAGTCAACTCCCGCCTTTCTGACTACCTAGAACAACACAACATTCTTCCTCCCACTCAATATGGCTTCCGAAAAAACCTGAGCACCGAAAAATTGCTACTGTCCCTTACTGACACCATCCTCAATGGGTTCGACACCGGGAGCTCATTTCTCCTTGCCATGCTAGACATCTCTGCTGCTTTTGATACTGTCAATCACACTATCTTAATCAACATTCTCAGCAATATTGGAATCTCCGGCACCACTCTCTCCTGGATCAAATCATACTTACAAAATCGTTATTATACAGTTGCCACTGACAATAATGAATCCGACCATATCAGCTTTAACCAAGGTGTTCCCCAGGGCTCCTCTCTCTCCTCCACTCTTTTCAACATTTACATGCTTCCCCTCACCACCCTCCTCACCAACCTTGGCTTCAAACATTTTATCTACGTAGATGACGTTCAAATTCTCCTCCCCTTCACCGACTCCCTCCAAACTGCTCTTCAAAACTGGGAATCTTGCCTGACTTCTATCAACAAACTACTTACCGACATGCACCTTGCTCTCAACCCCCAAAATACTGAACTCCTCATCTCCAACAGACATCCACTAACCTCCATTCCCCTCACTTACTCCACCATGTCATTCCCCGCCCATACCCGTAGCCTGGGTGTTCTTATTGACAATCAACTCTCTTTCAAACCCTTCATTAAATCTATCCTAAGTGACTGTTATTTCAAATTACAAACTATCAAAAAACTCAGACCTCTACTGTACTTCACGGACTTTCTAACAGTATTACAATTTATTATTTTTTCCAAGATTGACTACTGTAATGCACTCTTCCTTGGCCTCCCTGCCACATATACTAAACCATTACAACTCCTACAGAATGCCTCAGCACGCATCCTCACTAATTCCAAAAAAGGTGACCACATCACACCAACTCTGTTCGATCTCCACTGGCTACCCATACAATCCCGTATCCTCTTCAAGGCTCTCTCCCTCATTCATAAAAGTATCACTAATGAAAACTCCGATTGGATCAACCCTCCCCTACTCCTTTGCACCTCTGCAAGACCAACCCGTTCTGCACTCCAAGGAACACTCCGCACCCCCTCTATCAAATCAACCAAGCTCATCTCCACAATGAACAGAGCCTTTTCTCTGGCCAGTCCCACCCTATGGAACTCCATGCCTCCAGACTTACTCCACACTCCAGACTTACACCCAAATTTAAAAAAAAAAAATGAAAACTTGGTTGTTCCTACAGGCCTACCCGTCCAATATGAACCGCCTTCCAGATGTATCCTCGAATCATGTATAATACTCTCCCCTGAGCAACCTTATACTTACTACTACTGCTACTGCCCCTTCTGCCCCTTTTCCTTACTTTATCATTCTTCTTTACTTTTCCCTTTTCCCTTCTTTCCCCTCAAATGTTTTTGCCACCCAATGTTTGTTGAACAGACTGTAAATATCCTGTTGCTTGCCAGCTACCCAATATTTTTTGAATATTTTGTAAATATCCTTTTTGCCTACCCAGCTTTCTAATCAGCATACCGTCCGTATGTTCTCTGATCCTTGTAAATAATTACTCAGTTGTCATGTTAGATTTTGCGGTTCCTTTCTCACAGTTAACGTTCTATGTAAAGGCAATGCCTAAAAGTTAAGTTATCTGTAAACCGATGCGATGTGCAAACGGTTGTCGATATATAAAAATTTTTAAATAACTAACTAAATAAATAAATATCACTCTATACTTATCAATTATTTGCTTTTATTATTGCTTCACTTTACTCATTGTTTTTATATAAAAATTGACATTTTACATCACCATCTTATTCATGAGAACATCTCAAACATTTTTACACACACTACCTCATTCATACCCCTTCCATACCCACTCATGCCGCCTGCCTCAGGGGAAAAGCTTCCACACCAGCTCTTATTTCAATCTATGAATGAAGATCGTGATCTTCTAAAATAAAGGGGAAATAATTTAATTTTTTTCACTTTCTTCACGTTATGGTGCAAATTTATCTAAAAAAATAAGGACCGCTGATTAAATGAGTCCCCAGTTAGTCTATTGATGGAACATAATTCATGTTCTAAAAGACAAAAAGAAGGGGCAGTATGATGGTCCCAAATATATAAGTTAATAATTTTGGCAATACGTATTGTATTACAATGATTTCAGTGAGAGCATGCCATATGTGATAGAAGAGACAGCATGAACTTTAATATTTTATGAGTAAGGGATAGATGTAAATTGGAGAGCAGTCCATGACAATGCCATTGTCACTATAATGGTGCCAGCCATGGGTTGCCACAGTAAATTGGAATGCCTATCCAAGGGAGGTCACAGATTGGCACTCTGTTTCAGTCTATTGCCACTGTGTGTAGCATTGTACCATTTTTCTCCTTGGAATTGTCCCATTATCTGGAGGGAATTGCGGGCAATGGGACAGTGGAAAAGGGTAAACAGTGGAGTGCCTCAGGGATCTGTACTTGGACAGGTGCTTTTCAATATATATATAAATGATCTGGAAAGGAATACGACGAGTGAGGTTATCAAATTTGCGGATGATACAAAATTATTCAGAGTAGTTAAATCACAAGCAGACTGTGATACGTTACAGGAGGACCTTGCAAGACTGGAAGATTGGGCATCCAAATGGCAGATGAAATTTAATGTGGACAAGTGCAAGGTGTTGCATATAGAGAAAAATAACCCTTGCTGTAGTTACACGATGTTGGGTTCCATATTAGGAGCTACTACCCAGGAAAAAGATCTAGGCATCATAGTGGATAATACTTTAAAATCGTCGGCTCAGTGTGCTGCAGCAGTCAAAAAAGCAAATAGAATGTTAGGAATTATTAGGAAGGGAATGGTTAATAGAACGGAAAATGTCATAATGCCTCTATATCGCTCCATGGTGAGACCACACCTTGAATACTGTGTACAATTCTGGTCGCCGCATCTCAAAAAAGATATAGTTGCGATGGAGAAGGTACAGAGAAGGGCAACCAAAATGATAAAGGAGATGGAACAGCTTCCCTATGAGGAAAGGCTGAAGAGGTTAGGGCTGTTCAGCTTGGAGAAGAGGGCTGAGGGGGGATATGATAGAGGTCTTTAAGATCATGAGAGGTTTTGAACGAGTAGATGTGACTCGGTTATTTATTTATTTATTTATTTATTTAATAACTTTTATATACCGATGAACGTTGGGAACATCTCGTCGGTTTACATAGAACAGAACTTAGCAACAGGCTTTACAATTATTGCATAATTAAATAAGGAACATTCAGAACATACAAATAACAGATTAGATTATATAAGTAAAATTATCAAAGTGGGATACGTGAAAGAGGTTATCTAAACGGGGGGGGGGGGGGGGAGATTCTGATATATAGGGGGGTATCCACAATTAAAGGAGGTATATATACACATGATTGGGAACCAAATTTTTATATCCAAATTTTTTTATATACAATATGTAGTCCTGGGGGGGGGGGGGGGGGTGGGGAGAGAGAAGGTGTGAATATTAGGTGTAAGAGTGTTTGAAGAACCAGGTCTTCAGGTTTTGCCTGAATATTTTTGGGCAAGTTTCTTGGCGGAGGGAGGTGGGTAGCTTATTCCAAAGAAGCGGGCCTGCTAGGGATAGGATCCTTTCGTTTGTGGTGCGGAGTTTAGTAAGCTTGGGTGAGGGGGTGTGTAATGTAGCTAGATATTGTTTTCTAGTGGGTCTATTGCTGTTGTGAAATGAGAAGTGTTCTTTGTACCAGTGCATGTTCTGGTTGTGAAGAGATTTGTGTATTAGGGTGAGGGCTTTGAAGGCAATTCTAGATGCTACAGGTAACCAATGTAGATGTTTAAGAACAGGAGTTATGTGATCATTTTTGTGGGTGTTGGTGAGTATCCGTGCGGCTGCATTCTGGAGGAGTTGTAAAGGCTGTATGGTGTTTTTAGGCAGGCCTAATAACAAGGAGTTGCAGTAATCTATTTTCATTAATATGAGGGCTTGTAATATGGTACGGAAGTCATTGAGATGTAGGAGAGGTTTGAGTCTTTTTAGGGTGTGCAGTTTGTAGAAGCAGTCTTTGAGGGTATTATTGATGAATTTCTTGCAGTTGAAGTGACAGTCAATGGATACGCCGAGGCTCCGAACATGGGTGGGAAAGGTGAGGTTAGTGGTAGGAACATTGTTGTGTGTGACAGTGGGGGTCGTAAAGAGGGTGGGGGTGATATTAGGGGGTGATATGTGGATAAGTTCTGTTTTAGTAGCGTTGAGGGCGAGAAAGTTGTTGGATAAGAGGCTGCTAATTTCCGAGAGAGCGGATTTCCAAATTTCCATAGCTTTGTGTATTGAGTCTTTAATAGGAATAAGTATCTGCACATCATCGGCATATATGAAGTGCGGAAGGTCAAGTTTAGCAAGGAGATAGCAGAGGGGGAGGAGATATATATTGAAAAGCGTAGAGGATAGAGATGAGCCTTGCGGTACTCCTTGAGCGAGGTTGTGTGGCTTGGAGGTGGAGTTTCCCATTTGTACGCTAAATTGTCTATCAGCTAGGTATGAGTGGAACCATTGTAGGGCCAGGCCTGAGATGCCAATGCTGCTAAGACGTTCTAATAGGATTTGATGTTTAATGGTGTCGAATGCAGCGGAGATGTCTAGGAGAATGAGGATGTGTGAGAGACCTTTGTCAAGACCTTTCAAGATTTGGTCGGAGAGTGAAATGAGTAAGGTCTCTGTGCTATGGTGTTTGCGAAAGCCAAATTGAGAGGGGGAAAGGATGTTGTTTTCATCCAAGTAGTCTGATAGCTGTTTGTTTATGGCTTTCTCAAGGACTTTTGTGATTAGAGGCAGGTTGGAGATAGGTCGGAAATTGGTGAGATCAGAGGGGTCGAGGGAGGGCTTTTTCAGTATGGGTTTAATAATGGCATGCTTAAGGTTTTTTGAGATACTGCCAAGTTCAATGGACTTGTTTATGATGTTTGAAATAGGTTTGGCGATGATCCCGGGGATAGAGAGGAGATGTTTTGTAGGAATGGTGTCTGTAGGGTGTGTAGAGGGTCTGATTTTTTTTAGGATGGATTCGATTTCTAGGGATGAGGTGGTGTCAAATGATGAGAGATTAGAAGTAGCTTGGGGTTGTGTTGTATCGTTGTATGTTTGCTTGAGGGGGAAACGCGACTTTCGAATAATAGAAGGACTAGGGGGCATTCCATGAAGTTAGCAAATAGCACATTTAAGACTAATCGGAGAAAATTATTTTTCACTCAACGCACAATAAAGCTCTGGAATTTGTTGCCAGAGGATGTGATTAGTGCAGTTAGTGTAGCTGGGTTCAAAAAAGGTTTGGATAAGTTCTTGGAGGAGAAGTCCATTAATGGCTATTAATCAATTTTACTTAGGGAATAGCCACTGCTATTGATTGCATCAGTAGCATGGGATCTTCTTAGTGTTTGGGTAATTGCCAGGTTCTTGTGGCCTGGTTTTGGCCTCTGTTGGAAACAGGATGCTGGGCTTGATGGACCCTTGGTCTGACCCAGCATGGCAATTTCTTATGTTCTTATGTTCTTAAGGGGGAGATAGGGAAAGGGTTTCTGCTGCAATTAAGAGGGTTATTTACTTAGCGGCATTAGGCATTGACCGTAAAGTAAATGGCTTAATGCAGTGATAAAACAGGGTATTGAAACTACTACATCTGGGGAATGCAGCTGAAGAGAAACCCCACTTGTGGGGGGAATTGGCCAGAGGGACTGCTGGGACGATATTAACATCTAGAACTTGTCCGAGCATTTAGATACGCCCCCCCTGTGACATCATCTACCTGGGACACTTACAGGGAGAAAAACCAGGGGGCCAGCGGCGCGCAGCTGCCGGCGCACTGCCAAAGGGTCGCACCCCTTGTCGAGTCTATCTCTGTATCAGAAAGCGCCCATATTTAATACACATGGGCAGGAAAAGTAAGATAAAGTTGTTTCCTTCGATACCATCTACTTCTACGGTAAGGGGTCCTATGGACACACATATTATTTGAACAGTAAATTTGGATTCCTCAAACCCTAATCTGGAAGTTTCCTTTTCATCAGGTTCCATACAGAGTCCTGGTCAGCATTCATCACCTCAAAATTTAGAGTCTGTAACTAATATCGATTTAGATAATTCAAATGTGATATCGGTAATAGAACCTTCTAAAGATATGATTGGTGATTTAGAGGTAGTAGCTAAGGGTGGGAAGTTGGAAACTTCTGCACAAGCAGCTACAGATATGATGGATAATAAAAGTGCAGAATTACCAGATTTAAGGAATATAACCTTAATTGATGGATGGAGGTCAGATAATAATATGGAGAAATTGTTAGCGCAGGCTATGGCACAATTTGGATCTTTTAATACTGAGACAAAGAATATGCTCCAGGAACATACGTCTAAATAAATTGGAAAATCAAAGTACGGTTGCTGATCAACATATTGTTAACTTACAAATGGCAAATACATCTTTTGTTAAAGATAGCTTTGTAACACAGAGACAGCTTGAGAGTTTGGAAAACGGGATGAGAGCTAGGAATCTCCGTTTTTTAAACTTCCCTGTTACAAGGCTATTATCAGCAACTGAATTACTCTGAAAATATTTAGGAGAGGTATTGCAAATTTCATCTAATAAAGAGATACTGTTTTCCAAATTATTTTATGTTCCACTATACCAAGTTAATAATGGTGTTCAAGAAGATGAGTTTGATGTGATTCAAGGAGGTAGCCCTAATTTAACATCTTTTTTGGAAGCATCGATAGATGAAATTCCAACTAGGGCTTCACTTCTGGTTACTTTTGCTTGTGAAACAGATAAAAATCTTGTTTTACAAAAATATTTTAAAAACAAAGACTTTTTGTTTTGTGGAAAGAAAATTCAGATTTTTCCTGATGTTGCAAAAAGTACACAGGTGAGAAGGAAGCAATTATTGTTGTTAAAAGAAAGGGTCTTAGCCCTAGGCGCAATGTTTTTTTTTAAATTCCCATGTAGGTGTTGTGTAACACTTGCAAGGAATACATTTATATTCTATGAACCGTCACATCTTGAAACTTTTCTTCTTGACAAAGAATCTAGTAAATAATTGTGCAATAATATGTGTAATAATGATGATTTTGAGATATTGATGATAACTTAAATATAGATGTCACTCATAGGTATTGATTTGGTGTCGTGAATAATATTTACTTGTTATAATACTCCCCAAAATGAGGACTAAAAGAATGTAACAGATAGAGATTAATTTTGCCTTATTTTATTTTCCTATTGTAATTTGGCTGTTATTATTTACAGTTTCTTATGTTTTTATTGATGTAAAAATTGATAAATTCAAATAAAGTATAAATTACAAAAAAACCCAAAGCTACATGCTATTGACCCTTCCCCAGCACCATGGGTAACATAATAAGATGATGAGCAATCAAGTGCATCCTAATCAAATCATTACTAGGCAATCTGATGGAAATCAGATAACGCAGCTTGCCACAAAAATCGTAAGCCTTGTTAATTGATATAAAGTTAGCTACAACTCCTTAACTTTGACAGGTGCAACTCACCTCTTCTCCCCCGGTATATTTAATACCCACCCCCTCCCACCCAACCCTCTTTATTCCCTGACCTACGAAATAAATCTCTGGCACACTGCTGTTTATTGAATGTGTGTTGTCCGTCGGTTCCTGATGCCCTCTCTCTGCCCTTCTTACCTCTTTTGCGCCTCCCTCTTCATCTGCGGGAAATTTGGCAGCCGTGGCGTTCTTCTGCCGAAGTCCTCCGGAGTCCCCGGACCGGCTAGACACTGCAATCCACCATGTTTTCTGGAGGCCTGGGGCGCGCGCGGCGCGACCCCGGCTGAAGAACTGTCGATGGTGCGAACCTCGGGGGCATCCCACAAAGATGACATCGCCCGCGACGGATATATAAGGTCTTAGATTTTGCTAACAGTTCGAATTAGCAAAGATTGATTATGGACTCGCTTCGACTTTCCAAGCTACTCTGCCTCCTCGGACTTACTAGGGGTACCTGCTCCTCGGGGGCCTCGCTCTCTCCTTTGTTTTTCAGGTGACAGTCTGGAACCAGTACTCACTCCTCGAGGGCCCTCGTTCCCAGACTTACTCGGTACTCTCTTCTGCTTGGAAGTCATCACTGTCAACTACATCAGTGAGTTACCATCACTCTCTCAGAGCTTTCCCTGGAACCAGGTACTCGCTCCTCGAGGGCCTATACATTCCAGCTCCTGGGCTTCTATGAGACATTGTGTGAGTGTTACCATCTGGGTCAGAACATGAACTCTGCATACCCTGCCTACCCACTATAATTCAGTTTATCTACAGCTCAGCCTCCAGGGATCGCTGTTCCAATATCTGAGGGACTACAGCCCAGCTGGGCATTCCAGCTCACTACTGCCACCTCTGGTGGTTCAGTATACTGTCTAATAAAAGGACTAGTGTGTGTCTCCATACTCTGAGCCTGACCGGTGGTCCCTCTCGGGATCTTTCCCCAGGGGCATGGCCATCTGCCACCGGTCCAAGAATCCACCCACAACTCTCCTAAATAACAACAGATTGCTAATTCCAAGCAGACTGTTAACTCCAAACAGAACAATGTGTATGGCCACAGCACAGGTTGATTTCATACAATAATTCAGTCACTGAATAAAAACCAATATGCCAACTGAATTAACAAGCTGCTATGGAGTGGTCACACCTTTGCCAGCTGAACTTAAATTTTCAAACCCTCCGTAAACATTGCACTACTTGCCTGCAAAATTTCAATCTGCAAATACTCCGTAAGCATTTGCACTACTGCAAGGGCTGGCCATAGAAGTCACCCCTCTTGCAATGTTTCACTATCTCGGATGCATTGTCTCTAAAAGTTATCCAATGATCCAGTTCTTGATTAACATAAAAAGTTGTTCTCTGCCATGCAATGACATCTTGGTCTGTAAAAGAGCAGAAATCATTTATGAATATTGTGGTGAACAGAACTATCCTGGCCATTAAAGTGGACGACAAGACAGGTGACTCATCTCAGCTCTCAGCTACCGATACAACATGGGCAGGAAGACCAGTTACTGGATGTGGCCTACCCCCGCCTGCTATGCCGCGACTGTGTTCAGTGTCCTCCCACCCCACATCCACTCCACTATCAAGCTGTAGAGACGGATGGGATGGGCAGGAAAACCATCAAAAGAGGCTGATGAGCGGACCGGCCCACACATATGTCGCTGGTTGCTGGTTCACCCAAGCCATCCCTTCTCCCAGGCCAAATCACTGGGATCTGGAGGTAGAGCACTGCCCCAGTTGAAGCCTCCTCTCACTCCTATCTGGAGATGGGTTGGCACATAAGTTATGGCTCTCATTCCATCATGACCATCAAGCTGCTAGCATGCATTCTGATGCCCATGGGGCCATGCTTTAAGGGGACAATTACTCAGAAGTAACACTCCCAGTCATGGTCAACCACCTGGGGGTCCTGCAAGACCCTCTTCCCCATCTCCCGCTCTCTTGAAATGGCCCAAGTATTAAAAAAAAAAGTACCTTCAGATCCTTAGTGATTAGAGGGGCCCAGAGCATCCCCTAGGGCTGTGGGCCTGGCACTACTATGTCCAAAATGGTACAAACATTAGATTACTAGGGATCTGCAGGTACTCATTAGCGGTCAAATGGGATGGGGTTTGCTGGAGTGGGCTTTGTTGGAAGAGGGGACAATTTCTGGGGGTATTTCTTGTCACTCAAGAGAGAGGTTTGGGGGGTGGGGGCCTGAGCATGGGGAAAAACGTATTTTTCACACTTGGGCTATCTCAAGGAGCAGTGAGGAGGAGGGGAAGGGGGTGTCAGAATACCACCAAGGATGTTTATGAGATCAGGAGAGGGTTCACTTTCTGGACCGATAGGGCCATTTAAAAGATAGCAGCCCCAAACTGTGGGGCTGCTGTTGCGTGATCTCTTCTGGGACCAGCTAACTAGTGGTATTTTTCCTGAAAGATTCATAAAGCTATTGAAAAACATAGTAAATGGCTTAGCAATTGAAGCACTAATTCTGTGTTAGGCATTAGGAGTTCTTGTAATACAAGGTAAAGCTAGTTTCTGTCTACCACCATACTTTAAGCACTTAGGCAAATTTAATATTGGACAAACTCACTCGGGCCAATGCAGTAAAGTGCGCTCAGGCTGAGCGCACTGTTAGCCCCCATTTGGCCGCGCGTTTTTGACGTGCTATTTTTACCCCTTATACAGTAAGGGGTAATAGCACGTGGAAAACGCATGACTAAACCCCCCCCTCCCCCAAACTAATAGCGACCGCAACATGCAAATACATGTTGATAGACCTATTAGTCATTCCCGCACGATACAGAAAGTAAAATGTGCAGCGAAGCCGCACATTTTACTTTCAGAAATGAATGCCTGCCAAAGGCAGAAGTTAATTTCGGCCAGCACCGGGAAAGTGTACAGAAAAGCAGAAAAAACTGCTTTTCTGTACACCCTCCGACTTAATATCATAGTGATATTAAGTCGGAGGCCCCAAAACTTAAAAAAAAATTAAAAATCAGCCCGCGACTCGCGGGTTGGAAGACCGACGCTCAGTTTTGCAGCGTCCGTTTTCCGAACCCGTGGCTGTCAGTGGGTTTGAGAACCGACGCCGGTAAAACTGAGCGTCGGCTGTCAAATCTGCTGACAGCCACCGCTTCTGTCAAAAAGGAGGCGCTAGGGACACACTAGCCTCCCTAGTGCCTCCTTTTACCGCGGGCCCTAATTTGCATACGTGCCGATACTGAATCGCGAGCCCAGGACACTGGCCTGTGCGTGCGTCGGGAGAGTGGGCGCTCGCCGGCTCTCCTGAGCCTTTTACTGTATCGGCCTGATTGTGAGGTAAATTTTAAAAACATGGCATGTGCATCAATTAGGGCATGCATGAACAAGTTGGGCTTGCATACACCCACCATATTTTAAAAAACGCTCAGATATTTGCCATCTCCAGCATTTAATACATCTTGCTCAAATTCAAAAAGAGCTATGGTCTGGGCAGGTTCTGGGCGGATTCTGGGCAGGGCATACGTGTTCTGGGGTGAGATCGAGATATACTTATGTGCCAGGGCACGCACCCAGGTCTAGTGCCACGTAAGTTTATTTATGCTATGGAGGAGGTGTAAGTTTGAAAAAAAATAAAACTAGTAGGGATCTGCATTTGTTTAAGAAGAAACTGAAAAATATGATGAATAAGACTGATTTGTTTCATTCGAGGGGCACCCTGAACTGAATCAGGAGCCTCCCAAATTAATTGAACCTCATTCGTTCATTTCATTTTAAACTAATGATTCGAAGCAGGGCCTCACCTAGGGCATAGGCTGAGGCCCAAAGCAAGGGCTGCGGCCTATGCCTGAGCACAATGCTGGTGCCTTGGCCTAGGCCCAAAGCCGGGGCCTCGCCCAGGGTATAGGCCAAAGTGCAAAGCAGGGGCCATGGCCTAGGGCCATGCCCAAAGCCTGGATCTTGGCGGAGGCATGGGCCATTGCCAGGGCCTCAGCCGAGGCCCCTGAAAATTAAACAAAAAAACAAATATTTACCTTATCCATCGGATATCCGATGAAGGCTGGGTCCTGATGCCAGTGCCTCAGCCCAGACTCAGGCCCGATTCTGAGACTGGACCTAGGGCTTCAGTCCAGAGCCAGTCCGATGCTGCGATGCTATCCAGAGGCTGGGTCCTGATGCCAGGGCCTAGGCCCAGGGTTAGGCACAGGCCTTGGAGCTCAAGCCTGGGAGCCTTATTTTGGTCATCTTCGTTCTTTGGCACTTTCAAGCCAAATGATGCCATCCGTTGGGATCGTGCCGGAGTTAACTTTGGCGTGTTCACCACAACAGACAGCGCCATTTTGATGTACAGCCAACCATTCCCCCCAGCAGACAGCGCCATTTTGATGTAAGGCCGTATATCAAAATGGCGCCGTCCACTAGGAAGAATGCATTGGAATTAATTAATGCCTGTGTGACCCGAGCAGACGGCATCATTTGTCTTGCAAGCACTGAAGAGGACCATGAAGAGGCTCCAAGGCCTGGGCCTGACCCTGGGTCAAGGCACAGGCTTCAGGACCAGACCTTCTGGCCGAGATCCCGGTGTTGGACCTTGGTCTGGGCTGAGGCCCTGGCATCAGGACCAGGCTTCCTTGTCGGGTTGTGGCATCATGCCTGTGTCCGGGCCCAGGCCTAGACTGAGGATCCAGCATCGATACCTGGCCTCTGGGCTGGGTCACGGCATCAGGCCTGGCACTATCCCTGGCTTTGGACGAGGCCCAGGCATTGGGACCCAGCCTTTTGATCAAGCCGAAACCTCAGCCTTGAGTAGGCCAAGGTCATCGCAACCCTCTGCACCCTCGGCCTACATGAGGCCGAGGCCAGCAGATTCCCACCAGATCCAGGTAAGTGGGGGCCCTTGGGTTCCCGGCCCTGGTATTTTTTCAGGCAAGCAGGTGGCAAGCCCCACGAAGCCTTGTTTTAGTTTTTTGCCCATTTTGGAGATTTTTTTTTTTTTATTGTTTGATTCGTTTTTTTGTCATGTATGAAAATGAATCTAACAATCCATGAACAAAGATTCGTGGAAAAAACCCTCCCAAAAACAAACTGAAAAGAAATTTTTTTCTCCTGCACATCCCTAAAAATTAGCCATATTTGAGGTGTTTTAAGGACCTGGAGTAACTGGAGGGAGTAAAGGCTATTAAATTAGTGGGGTTTGGAGAACCTAGCTCTTAACTAGGTGAAGTGGTGGAAGAACTGATTAAACTAGAAATGGTGTAGGCCATGCCCTTTTTAAAATTCCCCCGACTTAAGTGATAAAAGCGGGATTTGCATGCCTATGCACGCACCGACTTAAAATTTGGCGCACATGCGAGCTTGGCCAGGCTATTTTAGATCATGTGTGCATATACGTGTGCAGGTAATAAAATAGCCTTGTCTCTGGTCGCACGCCGACGCACATGCACCAGTGTGGGCCCACGCACTGGTTTGAAAGTTACCATTCCTTTTAAAATGTGTTCCTGTGGACCTTTATGTCTTTTTTATCCTCTGTTCAATACTAAACTTGGTAGTTAATTTATGTTGAGCTAGTTCTCATTAAAATAAATGTTTCTTTCCCTGTGAGTAATAGTATATGTGTGAATCAGCTTATCCCATATTGGGATGTGTCACCTTTTAAGGAATAAAAATGATATACGTGGAGGTTGTGAATATCTTCTATTGTCCAAATGTTAAGTCTGAGCTATGAGCTGAGGATGGTTACTTCTTGACCTTTTGGTTATGTGATGGACCCTATGGTTATGTCACCATTGAGACCTGGGTGAGCCTTTAGTTCAGCTAGTGAGAGTGCAGGTTAGAGTGAGGGGGAGGTACCATTGAAATACAGTGTTTGAGACATGTGGAATGGTGTTCCCCCCTGAGAGTCTGCATAGCAGCTCTCTACACAGAGTTCGGGAAGCAGTCCCTTATGAGGTAGAGAGGAGTGTTTTTCTTAGTTGTTTTTTCAGGCCCAGTCAGGGGAGCCAGGCAAGCCCTGCTTGGTGGTCCTGACCAGGGTGAGGAATGGTTTCCTTCTCCAGTCCACTCACTGGCTGGTTAGGATTTTCCCTCTGGATCTATTTTCCGAGTTTTTTAGATTTTTAGTGGTAGGAGCCTCACTGGATACCTGGGCCTTTCCTGGTCTCAGGGCATGGAGAGCCCTGTGTCTGGGACACCCAGAAATAGGGAAGACCTGTCCCCTGAAGTGGTAGTGACCCATTATGGGGAGTAATTCCAGTTTTAAATTCATCTGGGAATAAAAGACTTTGATTTCAAGATCCAGGAAGAAGTTTTGGCTGCCCTTCCTTCCTGTTTGAAGCAAAGTGAGCTGCTTGCTTCAAGGGGATTCCTCCCATCTGGGATCCATAGAGAAGAAATAAAGAAACTGTGTAAGAACAAAAGAGATCCTGAAGATCTGCTAAAGGTGAGTAAGGGAAATCAAACCTCACTGTGGATACACATTCGATATTTCACCACCCTGGAGAGAGCGAGAGAAGATTTATTCACTGTGCCATAGACTTTTTACCATTTTTATCAGTATGGAAGGGCTTTTTTTGACCAGTCTAAAGAGACCCTGCCCACCTAGGAGCTCCACTTTACCTAATCCAGGCGAGAGGATGTCTCCCTTGCCCTGATATGTGAGTCTTGCACAGACAGAGGGAAGAGACCATAAGAAAAAACAAGAGAATTCTGCGGTGCTGCAGTTTAAGTTATTGTGCCATTCTACACTGTTGTTTGAACAGTAAAGACTTTCATTTTGGACACTAACACAGTGACTCCTGAGCATTACTTTTGCACTTACTGCACCCACTTTGAGGACAAGTCTCCTCTCCCAAGGGAAAACAAAGGAAACGGGAATGTGTAAAAAGATCACCCCTGTACGTTGGGCCCTGGAAATATATCTTCCCCCACCTACAAAGAATCCAGTCCTGGAAGTAAGGGTGATTGTGAAAGAGCTAGCCAGAGAGTGGTTCTAGGCCCGAAGAAAAATAAAATCTTTTATGGTCCCACTCATGCATGATAAGGCACACCGCGATGGGGTTACAGATAAGACTGAGAACCTTTGCAATATTTGGGGGGGGGGGGGGGGGGGGAGGAATGTTCACAGGGGAGCTTAATGCCCCACCACTTGGCACCTCAGGTCTCGATGATATAATGATCATTGCCAACACAGGAGGATAAAGCCACCTGTTTATAAACAAAAAATCCTGACAATTGCAACAATTTGTATTAATAAAAGGTACAGTAGCATGAGCATTTGACATCACACTGGTCCCTTCTACAAATAAAGAGATGCAGTTCCATGCAGTCTTGTGACAGGAGCCTTTAAATCTTATTTTTTGGATTAAATATGGGTTTTAAAAACACTAAATGCTATATCTACAGAGGTAGATCTTTAAAAAGTACACCGGATTTTATAAGATACGCGCGTAGCCACGCATATCTTATAAAATCCAGGGTCGGCGCGCGCAAGGCTGCGCAAAATCGGCAGCCTGCGTGCGCCGAGCCGCGCAGCCTGCCTCCGTTCCCTCCGAGGCCGCTCCGGGAGGATTTACGCGCGCAGGGCTTTTAAAATCTAGCCCTAAGTGTATGAAATTATTTTACAGTTTTAATATTAACAAATAGCAAAAGAAAAATCTTCATGTACTGTTATTCCTTTTGGAAAGGTATAGAATAAAATGAATGTTGAATCATAAAATAGTTTATCTTTATATTTTAATTACAACTTGCTTTATAAGTACAGTAAGTCACAAGTAGGTATGCAGTGAGAGGAAGAAAGGCTAAATCCTTGCCAAAATGATTCAGCCACTTTGAATTAAAAATTAAATTAAATGAACTTTCTGTGAAAATTAAACTTGGGTGTTCATTCAGAAAAAATAAGCATCATGTATTTTAACTCTGCTCATATGCCCTGTTTCATTTTCCTCAGATCTGCAGTAGCAAAGATAGTCAGATTGAAGCTACATGATTCGCCCAACCTGCTGAGACTTTGTTCCTACAAACAAATAATTTAAAAAAATTGCCAGCCACTGCTCTTCAAGCAGCCCTGAAGCATTTTCCATTATTTCCCTTTTAGTTGACCAAATCTCCCTGCTCCTTGGACTCTTCTCTTCTGGAAGTATGAGTATGTCAGAGGGAATCCCTTCCCAGCCCACATGCATTTGCCTCAGGCCTGAGGGAATTCCTCCCTGCAGCCAACAAGGAGAGAGTCATACTCTGGCAGGATATACCAACCGATCCATGGATGTGATTCACGGCTCATAATTCCCGTACCTTTTGGATCTAGTTCATGTCTGCATCAAATTAATATAATTCCCATCGCCCCTCTGTACATTACGTGCCTACTGCTCTTCCTATTCTCTCTTCACTGGTATAGCGTAGTACAAATAAATCTCAAATAAATGATGAACTCATATCACCTTCCTTAATACATAAGACTGCATCAGTAGCATGGGATCTTCTTAGTGTTTGGGTAATTGCCAGGTTCTTGTGGCCTGGTTTGGCCTCTGTTGGAAACAGGATGCTGGGCTTGATGGACCTTTGGTCTGACCCAGCATGGCAATTTCGTATGTTCTTATGTTCTTAATACATTGCTCTGGGAAGTATCTCACATAATTTGTTTTCATGAGCTTGGGTGACTCGCTTATGAGAGGTAGAGCAAAACAAATCCAGGGAATAAGTGAAGCAATCGCTCCGACCCAGAAAAATAAATCATCTAGAACACCCCTAGGGAGAGAAAACCTTTGCCTGTATGTCACATAGGCAGTGTGGGCTGCAGTGGAACACCAGCATGGATCACTTCTTGTCCTTTTAAAAACATTTCCTATTTCACAATGTTCCCTGTTCTGCTGCTGATTCTTTTTGTATGACCTTGAGCAGGTTGCTTTACCCACCTGTGCTTTCGCTCTTCGAACTGTAATTGTGTTCTTTAGTAATAATTGTAATAACGTTTCTCTTCTTCTTCTCTTTAGCAACTATCATGCAGCTCCATGCCAGAAATATTCTGCAAGACTTTGTCCTGCAGAGACAGCTGCATATTTAATTCTGAAGAGATACAGTTAGAGAATTTGGTGGCATTTTTATTTTTGTTTTCTTGGGTCACATTTCTGGCACTATTGTTAGAACTTATTTGAATCTGACTTTGCTTTTTCAAAGATTAGTTCTTTCAAAATTTGGTAATTGATAGCGGGAAAGATAATTGCAAATGCCATACAATCTGAGAAGCAAAGATATTTCTTTTAATGTTTATGCTTTCCATGTTACAGATGCAAATATAATTTAAATATATTAATTTTTATGAAGGTTTTTTTTTTGTTTTTTTTTTGTCTGCATGATCATTTCATCCACCTGTTAAAGCATCCTGGGAGGCGGCTCTGGTTTTCTATATAATTTCTCATGAGCTGTCATTTTGTGCCTTTTCAAGGATTTATGGATTTGTATGACTGCTCTCGGCATTTGCATATCAAGCAGCTCTTCGTGCGGCTGCAAAACAACTGCAGCATTCCTCTGCAATTCATAACTGGGAGGCATTGATCGGCACGTACCTTAATGGGAGCTGCCTCCTTGGCATGCAGCCATGCTCTGATTTTTCAGACTCGGGGGCTCTTTCTGTCTGAGAGGGTTGAGAGTATTTAAAGTCTTCCCAGTCTGGAGTTCTGTCACGACTGGCATGAGATTGATTCATACATTGCAAGCAGTAATTGTCTTGCCAAACTGAATGTTAAACGCAAGTTCTTATAGATATTTTGGCCATGCATTTTATTATAGCATCTAGTACAGTGGGTTAAAATAGTACCACTTATAGTTTTCCTGTCCTGTGCTTTGCTGTTGATATTTTATTTCATACGTCATACGTATACCTATGTTCCTACTTTTAAGCACTTACACCAGGAAATGTTATTTGTATGTTTCCCTTAGGACTTCTCAAGTTTTAGACACGCAAGTCAGCACATTTTCTAGCAGGCGTGCATGAAGGAAATGACCAGTTTTACCAATTAGTCACCAGTTTGCCCAGTTTATTTTTTAGCTCATCAAGACAACTCCGGTTCTTCAGCCTGTATTCCCTTTGGTTTACTCAGACCCCTCATACAGTCAGCTTTTGGCCATAAAGAGTTTTATTCTGACTTACAACTGATAATAGAGGTAAATATGCACAGGTAACAGCCATATGTGTGCTGCGTTCGCAGGGTATAAAATTGCAATTTGTGCATGTAAATGTTTGCCCTGCCCCATTACACCCCTGGCCTGCCCCTTTTTACATATGCAAAGTTATTTGCGCACCAGTACATGCGCGTGTATGTGTGCAAAGTATATAAAATAGCTCTAGTGCGAATAAAGGCTATTTGCGTGCACATTTGCTAATTTGTGTGTGCACATCTCTTTTAAAATTCACCTTTAAGAGGGCAAATTTAGAAGTGGTTAACGCAGGTAAACTGGCTGTCCCTCTGTGCTGCTAAAAGTAATTCAAGCTGCATTGGGAGGAGGCATTTCCGGGGAAGTGTTTAGGTGAAGGGAGGATAATAGCACTTTTCACTCTGTGTGTGTTATTTTCCATGGAAAAAAAAAAGTGAGAAAAAAGCACCAGCACAAAAAGGAGGTGCAGATGTCTGCAATAAGTTCCAAAGTGAAAGCAAGCATGTACTTTCTCATGGAAAACTGGTGCAAACGGTGCAAAGTCCACAATTTTAAAAAATGTACCCAAGGGGCTTTGTCCCAATGAGGGCATTTTGAAAATTGCCCACCTCTCTTAGACTTTCAGGCCACCTGTATGATAAAAATATGACCATACAAGTCCATCGTCGCAGGCCACTAAAGGATGTCTAGACTAGGATTCTCCCTCTCAGAATAAAATTATTATATATTTTTACTAACAAAAATGAATGAGTATCCTTTTACTCTTCAAAATCATCTAAGGTATTATTGGTCTTACCAGTTATTTTTCCATTGAATTCAATTAATTAGACTTACAGTTGGAAAACAAACAGGAAAATATATCTATACAGCATCTAGTTCATATAGTGTGCCAGAGGCGGATACATATAGATATATCAGGATAGCCATAGAGTGCACCAAAAAATAACCAGAATATGTAACTGATTTTTCATGTCTGTATTCTGCAAATGATTACAGTGCTCACCGCATCTGTCAGCCCTTTATGTCAGAATGCCTTGGAGAAATAAATTCCTGCTTATTTCTGAGCACAGTGGGTGACACAGTTCATTCCCTACACCTGCTTTATGAGTAAACACCTTTAGGCATCACTGACTGGAGCCAAAGATGCCCGGTTAGATGAAACCCTGTATAGAATTGCAGTGATGCTTGGAAAGCCTTGCATCACAAATTAATCATGAGAAATATGTTTAAATATGGAGCAGATTGTTACACCTGCAAGGCAATATAACAGTGTTTTACAAATATGTGCCCCAATTAAATACAACATAAACTCCACACAAAATTTTAGAAAAAGTGTGCAGCATATATAAAAGAAATAGGCTTAAATGTGAAATTATCTCTGTAGAAAGATCTTACAAATGTGTTTTATGTAAGAGGATGCTGGAACAAGAAAAAGGCTGGAGATGACCTTGGTTCCAGTCTTCCTCCAAAAACAGTGCATTAAGTGGAATGACTGGAAGTCTGCTCCCTTAAAAAAAAACAAACAAAAAAAAAAAAAAACGAGCCACAGAATATCTGCTATCGACTTAGAGACAGATCCACAAACTGATATCTGGTGAAGCTAACCAGATGACTTGAACATCACAACATCCTTGGGTTTTTTTTTTCTTTGTTCTTTTTACAAAAATTCCCATCCCAAGCTAGCCCAGTGGATCAGGGGCAGGACTGTGCACTGCTGTGCTGAGGGTGCTAGACTGGATTTCCCATGCCATTCTGCTCCCTGGGTTGGCAAAGCTGGGGATGCTGTGGAGGCAATGCCAGTAGCCGCTGGGGCAGATTGTCGGTGGCAACACCTGGTGGCCAGATTTAGGGTCCATAATTGCAGTTTGTGGAGGGAGCCCTGGCACCCAGAACCTGGCAAAGGACTATCCTGCAGAGACCGGACTAAAATAGATTGGCAGGGGATAAAAATCGCAGAGTAATTATGAATACAGGATTTGTTCCCATTCCCAGTTCCAAATGAGCTGGGTTAAAAACTAAGATGTAGATTTTAAAAGCTGTGGTTCCCAGCGCATGTTATAAATACGATACCCGCACCGATTTTATATCAATGTGTGCATGTGTGGGCGGGTCACAATTCTTGCTTGTGAGGAGGGGCAATTTAAAAAAAGAAAAGCACGCAGCGACACGAATGGCCTTTCCCCAGTTCCCTTCCAGTCTGTTCCAATTAAGGAGTGAATTAGGAGGGAACTTCCCTAACCCCCTACCTACTCTGCCTCCCTTTTCTCCTCTCCTCTCCTCCCAATCCCTAAAACCCCTCTTCCTACCTTTTTTTTTTTAATTTGGAACTTATTTCATTTTATGAGATGAAGTGAGTTCCGCGCGCCGGCAGCCGGCCAGTGCGCGCTTCCCTGGGACAGGAATGGCTGCTGTCATGGCTGGCCCCTGCCCCACTCCGCCCAGACTCCGCCCATGGCCCGCGCAACCAGGAGATACGCGTGTGGCTGGGCTGTTTTTAAAATGCGCTCGGTGCGTGCCCGGCCCAGTCACGCACATATCTCTCGCTTTTTGCGTGTGCCGGTCTTTAAAACTCTACCCTTAAATCTTCTCATCAGTTAATTTGAAGGGATGGGGAGGTGTTTGGATTATTGTCCATGTTTTTCTATTGAAACAACAAACTAACTTTCAAAATCTTGCAGGATAGGAACTGGGAAAAACAGATATGGGTGAAAAGGATAGTTTGAGTGGAGTTGTTAGACATGTAAGATAATTAATATTAGATGCACTCCAAAACCCCTTCTATTCATTTCATTTTTCTGGAAATCCCTCCCCCAATTTAGAATCAGGGATCGTAACTTTCAAACCAGGGCACAGGCGCGCACCCAGCAGCGCGGACATTTTATAACATGTTTGCACATGATAGAAAATAGCCTGGCCATGCGGACATGTGCACACAATTTTAAGTGGGACGTGCGCCTAGCAGCGTAAATCGGTTTCTACCGCACAAGTCAGCGTATTTTATAACCAACATGCATCCACACCATGACGTTTCACCAGTTTGTCCACCAGTTCGCCCAGGCTAGAGTTAGGTCCTTGACACCACCCACTGGTTTAATAGTCTGCACTCCCTCCCAGTTATCCCCATATCCTTTAAACCCTTCAGAATATATATATATTTTTTAAGTTACACTTCCTCCATAGCAGAGGTAAACGTACATGGCACTGGACCTGGGCGCTCACCCTGGCGCGTAAGCATTTACATGCACATCTCTTGGCCCTGTTCTGGAATGCCCATGGCCCATCCACACCACACCCCTTTTTGAAACTAGGTCAGATGTGCATGCATCTGGGCAGCTTTTAAAATTCACTGGGCTCGTGTAAGCCCAACTTGTGCTCGCAGCCCTGAATCGATGCGTGTGACTTGCTTTTAAAATTTACCTGTCATTCTGCAGTGTCATACAGTTGTTCCCATTAATAAACAGGATAGAATGCGGTCCAGAAAGTTTTTCTTTTCTAAAAGGGCTCTGGCATTTCTCAGTGCAAGATTTTATGAACAGCAA
Source organism: Rhinatrema bivittatum (assembly GCF_901001135.1). Taxonomy (NCBI): domain Eukaryota; kingdom Metazoa; phylum Chordata; class Amphibia; order Gymnophiona; family Rhinatrematidae; genus Rhinatrema; species Rhinatrema bivittatum. The sequence goes on along the minus strand of NC_042620.1, from coordinate 361,197,372 downwards.
AATAGCTATTTCGCATCTGATACAAATGTGACAGATCTATTCCCATTTAAATCATCTGTCTGCTCTGAGTTTGCCATTTCAGGAGCAATGCCATCTCATTGCAAGTGGACCATGCAAAAATAGTTTCCAGTGACTGACTCAAATATAGCATAATGTCAGTCAAGTAAAATCTAATTGTTTGCTCTCTTGAAATGATTTTTTAGATCACTTTACTGTAGCAGTGAGAAAATACGGTAATTGTATAACAGAAAATTCCTAAATACATAGTAGTTGAAATTAAATGAATACACAGGGCCAGATTTTAAAACCTGAGGGGTAGATTTTCAAACAAGGCGCGTTGGCGTACTTTTGTTGGCGCTCCAGGCGCCAACAAAAGTACGCGGGATTTTAGTAGATACGCGCGGAGCCGCGCGTATCCGCTAAAATCCTGGATCGGCGCGCGCAAGGCTATCAATTACGTATAGCCGGTGCGCGCCGAGCCGCGCAGCCTACCCCCGTTCCCTCCAAGGCCGCTCCGAAATCGGAGCGGCCTCGGAGGGAATCCTCTAACGCCCTCCCCTCACCTTCCCCTCCCTTCCTCTACCTAACCCACCCCCCCGGCCCTGTCTAAACCCCCCCTTACCTTTGTCGGGGGATTTACGCCTCCCGGAGGGAGACGTAAATCCCCGCGCGCCAGCGGGCCGCTAGCGCGCCGGGACGCAACCTGGGAGCGCAACCCGGGGGCAACCTGGGACGCAACCCGGGGGCAACCCGGAGGGCAATCCCGGAGGGAGACGTAAATCCCCGTGCGCCAGCGGGCCGCTAGCGCGCCGGGACGCAACCTGGGAGCGCAACCCGGGGGCAACCTGGGACGCAACCCGGGGGCAACCTGGGACGCAACCCGGGGGCGTGGCCGCCGGACCGCCCCGGGCCGTAACCACGCCCCCGGACCCGCCCCCAAAATGCTGCCGACACGCCCCCTAAACGCCGCGACGACCGGGCCCGCCCCCGACACGCCCCCCTCGGAGAACCCCGGGACTTACGCGAGTCCCGGGGTCCCGGGCTCACCGGCGCGCAGGGCCCTGCTTGCCTAAATCCGCCCGGATTTGGGCGGATTTAGGCGAGCAGGGCTCTTAAAATCCGCCCCTGTGTGCGCGGTGTACATTTGTGCGCACTACCCGGCGCGCACAAATGTACACCCGATTTTATAACATACGCGCGCAGCCACATGCATGTTATAAAATCCGGTATCGGCGCGCGCATGGGGGTGCACAATTGTGCACCTTGCGCACGCTGAGCTGCGCTGCCTTCCTCCGTTCCCTCCCAGGCCGCTCCGAAATCAGAGCGGCCTCGGAGGAAACTTCCCTACCCCCCCCCCCCACACACACACCACCTTCCCTTCCCTTTCCCTAACTCTTCCGCCCCCCAGCCCTAAGCTAAACCCCCCAAAAAAATTAACTTACAAGTTATGCCTGCCTTGGCCGCTGTGCCTGAAGGCTCCAGCCCCGCCCCTGCCCTGCCCCCTGCCCACCCCTGACTGCCCACTCCCCGCCCCTTTTTGCAAGCTCCGGGGCTTTACGCATGCTGCCGGACCTTTTGAAAATAGGCCCGGCGAGCGTAACCCCCCTACGCGCATAAATCCAGCTGGATTTATGCGCGTAGGGCTTTTAAAATCTGCCCCTAAATGAATCCCTCATGTTGAATCAATGTGTAAAATAAAATCTTTGGATTGTTGACTGTAGGCTAGATGTACTGTAGGGGTTTCTCTCTTTGTATCTGTAGGAAGAATAGCTCTAATTCAGTGTGAACATTTGGTGACTTTCAAATATCTATTCAATTTACATATTTTTTTTAAAGTCTATGTAGTACAAAATTCTAGAGCCCTATTGATTGAAGAGAAAACTGTATTCTTTTCTGGTTGTCATATCTTTCATTTGACCAACACAAGAATTATTTGAATAATGATGTGCAAGAACTTTCCAGATCACAAAGGGGCAGATTTTCTACCCCTTTGTGATTTGAAAACCTGCTCCTGCGCGCACTGAGCCAATTTTGCATAGGCTCGGCGGTGCGACGCGCTTATGTCCCAGGGCTTTGAAAAAGGGGCGGGAAGGTGGGGGGAACATGGGCGTGGTGCCGGTTTGGGGGCGGTCTAGGGGTGAGACTGAGGCCTCCAGCACAGCAGCTGTGCTGGGGGATGGCGCACCGGCAGCTGGTTGATGCACGCAAGATACGCCTGCCAGAGGCATGCGTAAATAACTAAAATGTTTATTTATTTTATTTTATTTAGTAACTTTTTTATACCGACATTCGTGGGAAACATCATGCCGGTTTACATAAAAACTGAAGAAAAGGCAGGAAAGTATAAAAAACAGGGGAGCGGGGGAGGGGAGCAGCGAGAAAGATAGGAGAGAGAGCGACAGCAGCGAATTGAGGCAGTGGGAAAGTAAAAAGGAACAGTACCGAGGGGTGGTACAGGTGGTATTATAATATAGGCAGAAAATTAGCCAACTTATATGTACAGAGGAAAAACACTTATTACATGTGAAAACTGAGTGGATTATTAGATAGCAAACAATAAATTATTGAATAAGCAAAAAATAGCAAACTTGTAGGTACAGAGAATAAACCAGATTACAAAACGGGAAGCCAGTTTTACAAAAGAAAAAATCAAATTTAACATGGTGTTAATTTAGGGGAATGGGAGGTCGCAAAGGATTTTTACATGAGCAACTCTGAGGGGATTAATCGATAACAAACAAATTATTATATGAGCAAAATATCACAAACATATATGAACCGAGAAAGCCAATTTCACAAGTGTGAAATAAGGTAGGGGAGGGAATTTAGGTAGGGCTGGGGGGTGGGTTAGATAGGGGAAGGGAGCGGAAGGTGAGGGGGGAGGGGAAGAAAAGTTCCCTCCGAGGCCGCTCCGATTTCGGAGCGGCTTTGGAGGGAACGGGGAAAGCCATCAGGGCTCCCCTAGGGCTCGGCCTGCGCAAGGTGCACAAGTGTGCACCCCCTTGTGCGCGCCTACCCCGGATTTTATAACATGCGTGCGGCAGCGTGTGCATGTTATAAAATTGGGTGTACATATGTGCGCCCTGGTAGTGCGCACAAATGTATCCCGCGCGCACTTCTTTAAAAATCTACCCCTACCTCTCTGGATCAAAATGATAAGTCATTATTACCCGGGAAGCCAGAAAGCAGGCACGTAAGCTATCTGAAGATCTCAGCTTTACAAAGTGGCCTTTATTTTACTTACTTTAATGCATATCTTATCTATTAAATGCAAGCTTTGTCTAAAATTGAGAGCAAGCATTAGATTTTTCTGTTTCTGTTTTCTGTTTTAGATGTCAGTATATAAATTATGGCATATTAGTTCTCTTTATCAAAATAATTCTGAAAATACCTCATCCCTTTTCTTGCCTATACTGACTGCAAATAGGCATCACTTGACAGCCAGCTCATTAGGAAGGTCAGAAAGGAAGCATTTCTTGTTGAATAAAAGCACTAAGTCACTCACCCAAAGGTCACAGAGTTGTACCTTTATGAGTCCTTATCATTCTTTTGACAATATCAACTTGATATTAGTCGGGTCTTATCTATAGTCAAAATATGACTAGATTACTGTAAGAATTGTATGAATGTAACAGAAGCAGAAAGAAATTGAGGTTAGGAAAAGATTTTCCAGAAAACCGTGGAATATAGCAATAATAAGCGTGCATAAGATACATCTTCTAAAGAAGAGTGAAAATACATTTAAGAAACCAACCATAATAAGACAAGAAGGAAATCAGACATGAATAAGTCAGAATGAGTAATAGATCTATGATACATTTGCTTGTATATATTTATACACTGTTATAAAAATGTTTATCTGTGGAGCACAACTTTAGTTATGTTAAAACATGCATAGATAGGTCTGCTGTTCATGTTTGTAATTGCAATAAAGGTGATTAAAATGTAGGAGGTCAATCTTCAAAACTGGCCATTTAAGTAACTTGGTCGGATATAACTTAGCTGGCGAAGTTACAAGTATATTCAGTGGCACAGCTAAGCTGCTGAATATACATGTATATCTTTGCACTTAGCTGTATAAGTCATAATCGGCTAAGTTTAGACCTGCTCTATGGCATGTCTAGCTTAGCCAGTTAACTTATGCAGCTAAGATTCTCCCACTACATGCCCACAAGTTATGCTGTTAATATTTTAGCTGCAAGGGACGATAATTTTTAAACCAGCGTGTGGGCACACATGTGTGCACATTCATCGATCCACACCTAGGGATAAAGGGGATGGAACAGCTCCCCTATGAGGAAAGACTAAAGAGGTTAGGACTGTTCGGTTTGGAGAAGAGACGACTGAGGGGGAATATGATGGAGGTGTTTAAAATCATGCGACGTTTAGAACGGGTAAATGTGAATCGGTTATTTACTCTTTCGGATAATAGAAGGACTAAGGGGCACTCCATGAAGTTAACATGTAGCACATTTAAAACTAATCAGAGAAAGTTCTTTTTCACTCAACACACAATTAAACTCTGGAATTTGTTGCCAGGGGATGTGGTTAGTGCAGTTACTGTAGCTGGGTTTTAAAAAGATTTGGATAAGTTCTTGGAGGAGAAGTCCATTACTTTTATTAATCAAGTTGACTTAGAAAATAGCCACTGCTATTACTGGCATCAGTAGCATGGGATAGTTTTTGGGTACTTGCCAGGTACTTGTAGCCTGGATTGGCCACTGTTGGAAACAGGATGCTGGGCTTGATGGACCCTTGGTCTGACCCAGTATGGCATGTTCTTCTGTCCTTATAACATATGTGCGTATATGTGTGTATGTTATAAATTAGCCTGACCGAGCACACATTTATTTATTTATTTATTTTGAAGTTTTCTATACCGGCGTTCATGTAGCAAATACATATCACATCGGTTTACATTGAAACACTATTGCATAATAGAATTACATGGAAGAGGGGTTACGATGAACTGGGCTTTAAGTAGTCGTGTGCTTATGCACACAAATGCCGTTTTTAACAAGTGGGGGGGATTTTGCAAGATACACGGGATGGTGCCATTACCAATTTTCCAGTTTGTTCCCACTTTGCCCAGGTAAGGGATAGGACTTCCAAACCCCCTAGGCCTCCTTCTCCCGTTAGCCCTGACTTTTAAAACCCCACTAATCTGCCTAGACTTTTTTGTTTCACAATGTAGACACCATCCATAGCAGAAGTAAAGTTACGCGGCAAGGGACTCCCAGCATGTGCCTGTGCACGTATTTCCATTCTAATTGGAAGTTAAAATCCCGGAACATCCAAGCCCACACCCTGCCCTTTTCTTTGAACTTTTTTTTGTGTATACAGCGGCATGTACACATGTATTCAGGTGGTTTTTTTAATCTGCTTGGTGCTCACCGGTCCAACTTGTGCATGTATCTCCCAGTTTTGGCACACGCCGGGCTTTTAAAATTAACCTTTAAGTGACTTTATGACTAAGTGGCAGCCGTTGAACATAGACGCATATTCAGCAGCTGCTATTTAACCACATAATTTACTCTTATCTGGCTAAGTGGTGTTAAACGTGCTTTGAATATTGGCTTCTCGATAATTATAATAATATTGCTTCAGGCAAAAGTTCACGGTTACCTACTATGGGTCGGCACTTTAATTTTTTCACTTTGGGTTTTTACGTTGTTGTTTTCTTTCATTTTTTTCATTTGTTCCCCATCCCTTCCATACCCCTAATGCCTTCTCTAGACTCCTTTTCAAGAAATCCAAAGGGGGCAGGAGTGATTCTCAGTCATTCTTGACTCCTTTGAAGAGGTAATGCATCCGGGGATTGCAAGAGGGCCCCCAGGGACCTTTGAATTTTTTTATTTTGTGGCAGGGGGGTTTGGGGCAGGGGAGAAGAGGGCAGTAGGAGGCCCAAGCTGAGGCTGGTGGCTGCTTAGTGGAAAATGAAATGAAATAAAAAAAATACAATTTTGTTCATGATTCTTTTGTTTTGTGTTAAAGCAAAATGAAGCCAAACAAGAAATTTCATTTAAATTTCCTATTTTGTTTCCACAATGGCACATTTTTATAACTTCAGCTGGTTTCTAGTCCTCTGTATTCTAAAGTCACTTTAATAGTCACAGAAGAAAGACCAATCTTTCTATAGTTAAGGATCCTTTTGTGTATACAACCATAAAGGTGAATTTTAAAAGCCCTGCGTGTACCAAAACCGGGAGATATGCGCACAAGTGGGGCCAGTGCATGCCAAGCAGATTTTAAAAGGCACCCACGTACGCGCGTATTTGCCACAAGACAAATACATTTTCCTGAAAAAAAGGCAGGGCATGGGGGTTCCTGGATTTCACAATGAAACTAGTGCATACATACGCACACAAGCATGCGCCGGGGTTCCCTACCACGTAACTTTACTTCTGCTATGGATGGCATGTAAGTTAGAAAACAAAAACATGTAAAGAGGTGAGTGGGGTTTTAAAAGTTGGCGTTAAAAGGGTAAAAGGGACACTATTAAACTAGATGGATTTGGAAGTCTTATCACTTGCCTGGACGAACTGGGAATGAACAGGGAAAACTGATAATTGCATCAGCATACGTGTCTACTAAAATCCCCCCACTTTGGTAGAATTGGTATTTGGAGCATAGGCGTTCACCTACTTAAAATTACATGCACATTTGTACGTGTTCAGCCTATTTTATATCATGCATGTTTATATGCGTATATGTTATAAAATGGCCACGTCCCTGGGCATGAGCCGGCAAGCGCGTGCACATGTGAGGCCCTTGCAGCTGTTTAAAAGTTACCATCATAGAGTTTTTATATGTACATTTAGGATTACTTGAGAAGCAATCCAAGCAACTCTAGAGCTATGATTTCAGTATTATCCGAAAGAGTAATCTTAATAAGATAAGTGACATAAGATTTTTGAGCGCATAATTCCTTGTAAGATAAGTGATCTCTCAAAATTATAGATGAGATTTTAACTGCAATTTGAAAAATCGTAAAAAATGGACTTTCTTGCTGTGTACCTCTAGTGACCAATGATTATAATTCTATCAACACAAATCAGGACATGAACCATAAGATCATTTGTTCAGTCTAGTACTATATTGTATGAAGGTCACACATACTATATAGATATGTTCATATGAACAGCTGTGCATAGGAATGATATTAAACTAGATACTACAACCATTGTCTGACATGGAGTTTTATATTTTTCCAGGACTGTTTGATTCGCAGCCTTCTTTTCATAACGGAGGTTTGACTTGGTGAAACATGGAGCAAATGGACTGTAAACCCTACCAACCACTGTCAAAAGTTAAGCATGAGATGGACCTAACTTATACAAGTTCTTCGGAGGGTAGTGAAGATGAACAAAATCCTAGACACTCCTTTAACTCCAGAGAAACCCTACAGGAATATAACCAAGATTTAAGACTTAACTATAACAGCCATAGCAGGAAGAGGAAAGCAATAGAGGAACCCACTCAAGGTACATGTTGTGATTTTTATTTTACCAGCTAGGAAAAGACACCACCAAAAAATAAGCAATATGTAAAACTATGTGTTCCTATTATAACCAGAATATTGGGATAAGAGGAAAGAGAGCATCAATGGCCATGAAATGCCTATCTACAGAAAAAAAAAAAGTTTGCACACATATCCTTTAATTACGAAATATATATAACTGTATGTCTAGACTGCCTTGACAATATTGGCTCAAGGCACTTTACATCATTTATTTAGGTATGATAAAGACATTTTTTACACATTTAATAAGGGTGTGCACAGATATCTTTTGTTTTAGTTGTTTTTCAATTTTTTTTAAAGAAGTGAAAAACATTTAAAAAAAAATGTTCAGTCCCCACTACCACTAGAATTAAAAAAAAAAAATACTCCTGGCAATTCCCAATTCCTTTTACCCTCTTCGTTGCATGAAATTTCCTTCATGGGCAGGAACAATCCCTGATCACACTTGGTCTGCCCGTGAGTCAATAGCAAATGATACCAGAAGACTGAAGCCAGTGGAATTGTTCATTTTTTCTGCACAAACTGGTGCCGACCTGGGCCTGGCCTTGTTCTTCCGGCACCATATGCAATTGACTTACCAGGGGGGGTAGGAACAAATTTGGATTTCTCCTTCCCTGTGAAGAAAATTCCAAGCAATGAAGAAGGTAAGACTCTCTAAGAAGCTTACTGGGGGAGGGCCTGCAGTGATATTTTTTAAAGACATTTCCGGTGGTGATGGCCTTAATTTTTTTAATGAACAAATGAAAATGAATGCAATTTTGTTTTCTTTCATTTCATTTTAAAAACAAGAAAACAGTAACATTTAGCCAACCTTTAGGTTCATTCCATGGACCATCTCATTGATGAAATGGATGTATAATACATTTTGTTATTTCAAATTAAAAGAAATTATTTGCAAGTTTACTTTTCATGTTCTGTTTAAGCAGTGGCTTTGGAATTACCTTTTCAATTTGAAAAGAGATGCATATTGTCACCAGCAATAGAAATTTAAAGACAAAAATAATTAAAATAAAATCTTCTTTATACAGAATATATTCATTTTCTGTTTGAAAGCCAACTATGCACAAGTAACACATTAAAACAATATTGACTTGATTTTTATCCAGGCAGTCTTCTAGTATATAATATATGGGGATGTAAATGCTCATCTAATTTCATCAATGGTCTTGGCAGATAATGCATAGCAAACTCAAAGAAGATTGATTAATCCAATTAAATTTGGCATAACAGACTGAGAAGGAATGAATAAGGCATAAAGGGAAGAATTTGGTGGTTAATAAAAGTCATGAGTGAAACAAAATAAATATTTGTTGATGCACAGTTTTTAATCATTCATGACTAAAGAATCCTGTTTAAGGTAGCTTTTTCCATTTAGTGTCTGTAGTAGAGATGGCAAAACTTTCTTATTAGAAACGGGGGTGCCTTCATATTATACTGTCACATTATATAAAAATCAAATGATTCCTCTTCCATGGATTTGTCATCTTAAGATTTCCTATCTATCAATGTATTGGTGGTGTGGGGGGATAATGACTTTCAAGTACTTGCATGTGTGCGACATTCATTATGCCAAACATCTTTTAATAAACAGGATTCATAGGATGTCTATGTAATTCTTGGTTCCAATGATGATTTAAAACTAGTAGGAGTGTAAATTCAAATCTTTCTAAAATGTAAACACTATTCAAATCAAAGGTTCTCTTTATATGTAAGAGGACCACAGTGAAAAATGGTGTCAGCCAAAATGCACTGTATTCAATCTCCTGGTCTTTTGTCCTAAATGGGCTTTAGAGAGAATCATTATTAGCAACAAGATTTAATCCTATACCATCCTCCCGTGTACTCACCATTTTAGAAAGTGCCCACACAAATCAAAAAAAGGTTTATTCAAAATCTTAATCTCATTTCTTATCAAAATCACTTATCATTTGCTGCAAAAGTGCCACCAAACCATATACCGAATGCTGTCAGAGTTTCGGCATACTATGCCTGCCTAAGAGATATTAACGGTTACTCTATAAATGAACCAAATGTCTCTCTGTAATGAGAAGGCTTGGTGCCATTTCTCTCTGTGGTTCTCTTATATATAAACAGTACCTTTGAATTGGGTTTAAAATTTAGAAATATTTTAATTTAAATTCCTATTTTTTGCTATTCATTGGGTTTAATTGGGGAATTTAATTTGTTTTTTTGTAATCGATAATGATATTCTTCTTTTCTACAACAAATTACCTTTGAGATTGTAGATGGTATCTCTTTCCCACACTATTATAGGAAACTGTTTTCTAAAGAACTGAATATGTACCTGATGGTACTACTTAGAATTGAGCAATTATATAACATACAGGCATACACATACATAATATATGTGTGTGTGAAAAAGAGAGAGCAATATCTTTACTTGTCTAGCTGCTTTCCCTTGGTCAGGTCAAGGTATTTTATTGCTGTTTTATTTTATTGTTTAACGTTATTTTCTATATGTGATGAGTATTTGTTTAATATTTCTTATACATATGTAGGGAAACTTTCAAACAACTTTGCGCTGCAGCATATATGCACGTATATGGCTAGGCTTAGATTTATGATAGTATTTTATAACCCACATGTGATAAAATATGCATATCTTTACCCTGGAAAATACACACATATGTATGTTTGAATGCAAATACATTCAGTGCATTGAAAGTGAGTGTTTCAGTGCATTGGAACATAAGAATATAAGAGCATATGGCTTGCCATACTGGGTCAGACCAAGGATCCATCAAGCCCAGTATCCTCTTTCCATTAGTGGGCAAGTCAGATCAAAAGTACCTGGCAGGAACCAAGGGGTAGATAGATTCCAAGCTGCTCATCCCAAGAATAAGCAGTAGATTTCTGCAACTCTACCTTAATAATTGTTAATAGACTTTTCCTCCAGGAACTTGTCCAAACTTTTTTAAATATATACTATATAGCTTTCTTAAATATATACTAATAGCTTTCACCATATCCTCTGGCAACGCATTCCAGAGCTTAATTATGCATTGAGTAAAAAAATATTTTCTTTTACTAGTTTTAAATGTATTACACAGTAACTTCATTGTGTGTCCCCTGTTTTTGTACTTTTTGAAAGAGTAAACAACTGATTATGTTTACTCTTTCCATTCCACTCATCATTTTATAGACCTCTATCATATCTCCCTTCAGCCATCTTTTCTTCATGCTCAAGAGTCCTAACCTCTTTAGCCTTTCTTCATAGGGGGATTGTTCCATCCCTTTTATCATCTTGGTCTCCCTTCTTTGTATCTTTTCTAATTCTGGTATATCTTTCTTGAGATGCGGTGACCAGAATTGAACACAATTCTCAAGATGATGTTGCACTATGGAGCGATACAGAGGCATTATGATAGTCTCTGTTTTATTCTCTATTCCTTTCCTAATAATCCCTAGTATTCTATTTGCTTTCTTGGCTGCTGAACAGAAGATTTCAACACATTTTCAACGATGACACCTAGATCCTTGTTCTGAGTGGTGACTTCTAATGTGGAACCTTGCATGTTTTAGCTATAATTTGGGTTACTCTTCCCTAAGAGCATCAATTTGTTCTTGTCTACATTAAATTTCATTTGCCATTTGCATGTCCAGTGTCAAGGCTTTACAGAGTCCACTTGCAATTTCTCACAATCATCTTATGATTTGACAACTTTGAATAATTTTGTGTCATCGTCAAATTTGATCACCTCACTTGCTGTTCCCATTTCCAGGTCATTTATAAATATATTAAAAAGCATCGGTCCCAGAACAGATCCCTGGGGTATTCCACTATTCACCTTTTTCCATTGGAAAATTTACCATTTAGCCCTACTGTCTGTTTTCTATCTTTTAACCAGTTGGCAATCCATCATAGGACACTGCTATCTAGCCCATGACTTTCTAATTTCCTTAGAAGTCCCTCATGAGAGACTTTGTCAAATGCTTTTTGGAATTCCAGATATACTATATCAACTGGCTCACCTCTATCCTCATGTTTATATATGCCCTCAAAAAAATGTAGCAAATTTGTGAGGTAAGACTTCCCTTGACTAAATCCATGTTGGCTTTGTTCCATTAAACTTTGCTTATCTATATGTTCAGCAATTATGATAGTTTCTACCATTTTTCTAGCACAAATGTCAGACTCACCAGTCTGTAATTTACTGGATCACCTCTTGATTCTTTTTTATAAATTGGCTTTACATTGGCAACCCTCCGGTCTTCAGGTACCATAAATGATGTTATTGATAGTTTACACATTTCCAATAGCAGGTCTGCAATTTCATTTCTCAGTTCTTTCAGTACTCTGGGATGTATACCATCAGGTCCAGGTGATTTACTACTCTTTAGTTTGTCAGTTTGCCCTAGTACATCTTCCAGGTTCACTGAGATTTGTTACAGTTCCTCTGAATCATCACATTTGAATATCATTTCTGGCATGGGTATATCTCAAATAAGAAACAGAGGAATGTGTGGCATTACAGTGCAACCATTCAATGCATGAAACTACAATTTTATTGAATTTAAGCCAGCAGGAACTACACTTTTAAACAACATACAATTATTGAAGAACATGAGAAAAACCCTGACATGGCCATGTTTCACACAATGGCTGCATTAGTGGAAACTGGCAGGTTTTCAAATCTGCAAATAAAGATAATGTAAAGAAATATTGAACAGTTGGTGAACACAGAAAACATTATAAATTTAAGCTTCAAATAGAGGAAAACCCGAAGAAGCATACCAAACTAACAGTATACGGGTGTGAGTCCTGGGCTATCACTAAATCAATAAAATGTTAGTTTCATGTATTGAACGGTTGTACTGTATTGCCACTCATTCCTCTATTTCTTATTATATAATTGCATGTGTGTATTATTTACTCTGCATTTACATTCTGATGGGTATATCTCTTACATCTTCCTCACAGGCCGATACAGTACAGTGCGCTCCGCCCACGTCTAGACGTGCATTTTCGACGTGCTAGCTTTACGCCTTATTCAGTAAGGGGTAATAGTGCATCGAAAATGCGCATCCAACCCCCCCGAAACTAATAGCGCCCGCAACATGCAAATGCATGTTGATGGCCCTATTAGTTATTCCCGCGCAATTCACTAAGGGGTAGATTTTTAAAAACAGCGCGATCGCGTACTTTTGTTTGCGCAGCAGGCACAAACAAAAGTACGCTGGATTTTATAAGATACGCGCATAGCCGCGCGTATCCTCTAAAATCCTGGATCGGCGCGCGCAAGGCTGCCGATTTTGGGCAGCCGGCGCACGCCGAGCCGCGCAGCCTGCCTCCGTTCCCTCCGAGGCCGCTCCAAAATCAGAGCGGCCTCGAAGGGAACTTCCTTTCGCCCTCCCCTCACCTTCCCCTCCCTTCCCCAGCTAACCCAGCCCCCCAGCCCTATCTAAACCCCCCCTTACCTTTGTTCCTAGATTTACACCTGCGAGAAGCAGACGTAAATTTACACCCGCCAGCGGACTGCTGGCACGCCGTCCTCCGACCCGGGGGCTGGTCCGGAGGCCTGGACCACGCCCCCAGGCCGGCGCCATGCCCCCGGTCTCGCCCCCAAAACGCCGCGTCCCGCCCCCAAAACGCAGCGTCATCGGGTCCCGCCCCCGACACGCCCCCGACACGCCCCCTTCGATAAACCCCAGGACCTACGCGCGTCCCGGGGCTCTGCACGCGCCGGCAGCCTATGGAAAATAGGCGCGCCGGCGCGCAAGGCCCTGCTCGCGTAAATCCAGGCGGATTTACGCGAGCAGGGCTTTTAAAATCCGCCCGTAAGTAAAATGTGCAGCCAAGCCACACATTTTACTTTTGGAAATTAGCGCCAAAGGTTGGCGTTAATTTCTGCTGGCACCGGGAAAGTGCACAGAAAAGCTCTCCTGCGATTTTTACTGTATCGGCCTGTTTGTGAATACTGAAGCCAATAATTCATTGTGCTATGCCTTTGTCATCCCTAAGTGCTCCTTTTACCCCTTGATCACCTAAAAGTCCAACTGACTCCCTTGCACGCTTTTTACCTTGAATGTACCTGAAAAATTTTTTATTAGCTTCCACTGCAAGCTTCTTTTCAAATTCTCTCTTTGCCTTCCCTATCAATGTTTGCCTCTGACTTGCCAGTATTTATACTGTTTACTATTTTCTTCATTTGGATCCCTTTTCCATTTTTTGAAAGATGTCTTTTAGTTGTTTAGCCTTCTCTCCTTTTTTTCTAATGCATAGAATATATCTGTTCTGGGCTTTCAAGATGGTATTTTTAAACAACAACCATGCTTGAGCTAAACTCTTAGGGGTAGATTTTAAAAGTCCTATGTGTGCCAAATCAGGGAGATATGCAAATCTCTTGTGCCACCACATGGAGTGTATAATTTAAGAAGCATCCATGGACGCGTGCATCTCCTGGTACATGCACAAAAGAAAAAGTCCAGAAAAAGGGTGGGGTGTGGGCATGATCTGGGCAGGTCATGGGCATTCTGAGAATTTAAATGGAAACCAGCGCGTAAGTATTTACACGCACAATGGCACATCGGGGTCCCCTGCCGCGTAACTTTACTTCTGCTATAGATGGTGTGTGAGTAAAAAAAAAAAACTAGGCTAGTCAGTGGGGTTCTGGGGTTGGGGAAGGTTAGTTAGCTGGGGGGGGGGTTTAAGAAGTCCTATCCTGTAATTGGACAAAGTGGGAATAAACTGTTTTAACTGGTAATTGCATCGGCGCTTATGTATATTTAAATCCTCCTCATTTATGCAATAGAAGCGGCACATGCGCACATTTATATAAAATGGACCACACATTTATGAGCATCCAGCTGATTTTATAAGATGCGCACATATAAGCACATGTTATAAACTGGCTGCGTCCTTGAGCGCAAGCATACACGCGTTCATGTATGCCCGCACGGCTGTTTTAAAGTTACCTTCTCTATCTTTGCATTTGCTCCTTTCAGTTTTTTCCTATTTTCCTCATTTTAGCATACTTACTGAACGTTAAATGCTATAGCAGTAGATTTCTTTTTTGCACTCCATCCAGTTATTAAGTCAAATTTGATAATGTTGTGATCACTATTATCAAGTGGCTCCAACAATGTTACCTCTTGCACCAAATCCTCTGTTCTACTAAGTACTAGTTCTAAAATAGTTTTCCCTCTTGTTAGTTCTTGTACCAGCTGCTGTATGAAGCAGTCATTTATTTCATCTAGGAACTTTACCTCTCTAGCATGTCCTGATGTGACATTCACCCAGTCAATACTGGGGTAATTGAAATCATCCATTACTACTGTGCTGCTGATTTTGTTAGCTTCTGTAATTTCTTTTAGCATTTCATTGTCTGTTAGTTCATTCTGGCCAGATGGACAGTAATACACCACCATTACTATTTTATTACCTTTTTCACCTGGAATTTCTACCCATAAAGATTCATCATTGTATTTTGTTTGCTGCAGAACTTTTATCCTGTATGACTCAGTGCTCTCTTTAAAATATAGTGCCACCCCTCCACCAATTTGATCCATCCTACCATTTTGATATAATTTGTACCCTGGTATCACAGTGTTCCATTGGTTATCCTCCTTCTACCAGGTTTCTGAGATGCCAATTATACTTTTCCTACCTATTTTAAAAATATATGCGTATATATTTTACATGCGGAAATCAGAAATGACTTAGATTTAACCCGATTTACATGTGCATGATCATGATCAATCTGTGTACCTGTTGTATGTGGAAATAAGTCGTAGACTGCAAGGCCCACACCTCCGTATAACAGTACCACAGGCCATGTTTGGTCTATGGCTTCTCCATCTCTGAGGAATCTTTGTGCTTTTCCTAAGTCTTCTTGAATTCTGATATCATTTTTGCCCCCCCCCCCCCAGCTCCAAGAGGCTTTTCTATACCTCTATCAGCTTTCCTATGAATACATTATTGCCTTATATTGCCAATAAATCTTGCCTCTCAGCCTCTCATCATGAGCTCTTTCTGTGGAAATTCTTTTCCTCCAAACTAGTGTCTTTCATATAGGTATTCACATGTCTGTCTGTATCACTCATCACCTCTCCTTCCTCTCTTCCAGACTATACCTATTTAGGTCTTTTAAGTCTAACTGTACAGGATTATGGCTATGAAACTGCATCATTTTAGCAGCACTCTTCTGGCTTGTCTCTACTCTTTCTGTATCCCATTGTGGATGAGGCCGTCAAAACTGTTCTCATCAACACTCCAGATCCACAGCAGCTTCCGATCAGCACCATCACAAAGAAAAGGGAAAGGAATCAACCTAGCAGTCCTAAAATAACATTAAGTGGCAGGTGATCAGAGACCTGCCATGAAGGGGAGGCAAGGTGTGAACAAAGATAAGAAAACAGACTCAACATAATAATCATGAACAAAGCCGTAGTTATAAAGGAGGAGATCAGACACAGAGGAGGCATCAGATAGATAATGGAACTGGAGGCATCAGAGGGGAGTACTGAATCAAAGAAAAATATTAAGAAAGCGAAAAGCAAATGAGGAAGATAATATATACTGTGTTTTCATTTTATCACCCAGTTATTTTTTAGCCTGCAGTGAATTGTAAGATATTTTTAATAAGGTGTTCTGTTACATTATAGACCACTGAGAATGAAGCGGAGTTTCAAAAAAAAAAAAATGGTACACAGCTATATGGAACTGTTTTCAGGACAATATTAATTTACTTGTTAACTCTGCAGACCTGATTCTCACAAGCGTTTTGCCATAGATACAGATTAGGCCCTGAGGGACCTAGTTCCAAAATGATTTCTCCCTTCCTGTGATATTTCATTCCTTATATCTCCTTCCTCCCTGTGCCTGGAATTCCCTCCCTTCCAACATGTGTGGCCCCAATTATCAACCAGCTTAAAAAAATGATGACTGAAATATAATTTACATGCCAGATTGTTCCAGCTCTTTGATGTGGCTTCTGTGCCTGTTGTTTATATTTATGATAGCTATATCATAATAATTTTGCCTGTATAACTTGTCTGTGTTTTCAGTGAAATAGCTATAGGCACTGCAGCTAGTCTAGAAGGATTACCAACTATCGATAAATTTACTGATGATTAAAAAAAAAAAAAAAAGAATAAAAAATGACATATCTTGAAAAATAATTTTACGTCCATACCTGGAGTTCTATATCACAGAATCAGAATTTTTCTTCTGCATTAATACTTCAGAGCTGGAGATTCAACTTAATAACCTAAATGTCAAATCTTAAACTCCAAGCGATATCCTTAAATGTCAAGAGTTTAAAAAAAACAGTAAAAAAAAAAAAAAAAAGGTCTTACCATATGAATAAAAACAAGCCAAATGTTTTGTTTTGGTTTACTTGTATGTTTTGGGAGAGGGGGGATTTTTCAGTTTGTTTAATGTTTTTTTTTCAGCTCAGTTCATTTGCTGAACCAAACAGACCATTAAATGGGAAAATAATCCCCTCAAAGCACAAAACAAAACAAAAAAACAAACAAACCATCAAATTGATTTTAAAAACGGCCTCTCTTGGCCCTCAGGCACAGGGTCCAGGCCTGCCTAGCTGGGCTTTCTTAGGCCCCTCCAACCCCCACAATCCAGCCTGGGGCCCTGCCTACGTGGATGGGTAACCACAGGCCCCTCCACCTCCCATTCAAATCTGCCAGAGCCAGGAAGTTCCCACCCGGCCCCTGCTTATCCCCTTCCCACGATCCTAGTTGTTACGCTCATCGGTTGCAGATGGCTGCGACCACTAATGCTCATCTCTTTTTTTGCTGCATGACACCGCTGGGGAAAGTGGTGGCCTCCACTAGCTACCGCCGACCTGCATGGTGTCCCTGGGATGGCGTGTGCGCTGCCGACCGCCATCTTGCCTTCGGGATCACTTAGGCGTGCACGCATGGGCCAGTCTTAAGCACGTCATGGCGGGAACCTCGGAGGCGTCCCCTCCGGATGACGTCTTCACTCCATGATATTTAAGCTGGCTGGCCCTGCCTATTGATGACTTGGCAACGAGTTCCCTCATTGCTGAATCCGCTTCGCTTACTTTGGACTTTCCGTTCCAGCTCCTGCACATTTGGCGTGAGACGCTCTGGGTACCCGCTCCTCAGGGGCCCTTCCTCGTCTCTGGCTATCTGCTCCTTGGAGGGCCTTCTTGCCTTAGACTGCTGCCTATCCCCGTTCCCCGGGCTTTCTGCTGGAACATTCGTCACTGTGAGTACCTTCACTCTACAGACCACTACTGTACCATCTCTAGTGTGGAATCCTCTCCGGTGTACCCCACTGCACAGACTCTGTGACTTTCTCCTGCACTCCCCACCTGTTGGGCAGTGCCTCTCTCTCTCTCACTCTAATAAAGTCTCTGTTCCACAGCTGTGTCTGACATCCGCTGAGACCTTGCCTCCTGACGGTGAGTCTCACAGGGCTTTTCCCTGTGGGTGGTACCATCTTTCACTTCGGCCCAGGGCCCACATACCTACAAATCCTAACACTAGTAAGATCCTTAAGGGCAGGAGCAAAGCCCCCTCAATCCTGCTCTGCATACCAGGACTTTAAAAATGGTGCCATATACCTAGAGGATGGCACTGGAGTAAAGTCACTTTGTTACCAGCTTCCAGTGTGGCCAGCTTCATTTTGGTGTACAACTATAAGTTTGTATGGCCATAAAGAAAAATGGTACCAGTTGTACCAGAGGCAAGAGCTGAAGTGATGTCACTTTTACATTGTCCTCCAGGCAACGGGTATTACATTATATGGGCTAGAAGTGGGGTTCACAGGGGTCTGGGGATGCCCTAGCTGGACCTTAACTATGGTGAAGAGGAAAGGCTGGGTGCAAGTTTATTCTCCTGCCTTGCCTGCCTCTTCACAACAAATAATCCAGCAGTTGCTGATGGGGAACAAAGAGCAGAATGACTTGGGAGAGATCTTCATTACAGACGATACCAGAGGGATGGCATCAGGCCTGCTAGAGGCGGAGATAATGTTAAGCCTTGAAAGTCACTTACGGTGTTTCTGGACTCCAGAGGCTGCACTGAGTTCATCAGAGCTGCAGACTGGCTATAGGCAAATCTTGCTGCCGTGACCCTATTTAATAGGAGAAGTATCCCATGATGGCTGCGGCGGATTCTGGGCAGGGAGTCAGACCAATTTCTTGCAAGCTGTGAGAGGCGGTTCTGGCTTCTGCAAGAGATGGAGAATTGAGTGCCAGAGATCCTGTGATCCCGAGGAAGCTTCCCGATGACAAATGGAAATATGCCCTGGAAAGGCATGCAACATCGGTTTGGATGATGAGTGACAGGCAATAGTGACTCTGGAGAAAACTGTGAATAAAAGGCTTGATTAATTTTCCTCTTTATTGGAATCTGTGAAGGGGCAGTTATCAGCTGTTAATGCTATTGACATGAGCCATGATGAGAAGATTAAGGTATTGGATTCTCAGGACAAAGTATCTCAAGAATTTAGAGCCTCTTCCATAAAAGATAGTGCCATGATACATGGAAGACTGGAAATTTTTGAGAACAGGTGGAGGGTTCTCAATCTTCAAATTCTTAATTTTCCTAGATCTCCACTAATTGGACCCAAAGAACTTTTTAAGAAATACATGAAAGAAGTTCTATGCATTTCAGAGGATTCATTGCCCTCCCTAACTAGGGTTTACTACCTACTTTTATGGAAAAGGAAGATAGAGTTTTGGTCATTTCTTCGCTTTCATCCATAAGTTTGAATCTAAACAGTTTTCTGGAGCAGTCAACTGAAGATGTGAAAGAGAGAAGGAGGAGAGAGAGAGAGAGCACCTCTGTAGAGTCTCACCAAAAAGTTAACTATTTAGACCACTGTAAGAGGGGGCACTAGTACTCGGGGTGAGGTTTGTGGGGGTGAGTTGGGTTTTGGGGGGCAGTTTAACATTCACTGTCATACATACGAACAGCACAGTTACTACCATCAGTGAAGATTTAATATGATTTGGAGTGATGAAAGGTGAAAGAAGAGTAGATTTGTACCATGTTCTTTCTACCTTGCTTGATGCACTCTCTACCTAGCTGCAGTCAAGCTAGGTAGAGGAAAATTGGTTCAAATCTTCTCTTCTTTCACGTTTTATCACTCCAAATCACTTTAAATCTTCACTGATGGTAACTGTGCACATATGAATGTGCATGTAAAACTGCTCCCCAAACCCCAACTCACCCCACAAACCTCACCCTGAGTTCCAAATGGTCCCTCTTACAGTGGTATAGAGAGTTCAAAAATCATTGGGCCTCCACAGAGGCTCTCTCTCTCTCTTTCTTTCTCTTTCTCTCCCCACATACTAAAATAGGATTTGCAATAAATTCTGTTTCGGCAGTAACGCACAGCTATTGCAGGCATAATGCTCAGGAAAAAGATGTAGTTATTTCTGGCATTAAATCCCATGAAAGCGTGCTTTACATTAAACAAACCTCATTTCCATTTACTCCTCCCACTTGAATACATTTTTCAAATTTGCATACACATTTTGTGATGCGATTTGATGAATGAACCCCTATGTTTGGTTTAGTGTGGGTGGGATGGTTTTTCTTAAGGTACCCTGCTAAATGTTTAATTAAGCTATCAAACAGTAAGTATACCTTTTTTGAACCTAGTCATTTGAAGGCTTTTTTAGATGGTAGGATCTTCAATAACCTCTTCTCCAGAGCCTGTTTGATTATTTTTGCAGACTGAATTTGTTTTCTCTCTCTTCGGTGTTTTTTTCATTATTAATATGTATTCATTTTGATTTGTGTCCTTTGTAGTTTTCTTATTTGATCCTATCTTATTGGGGATTTGATAGAGGGTTTTATGATATTGAATTTTTCTCTTAGAAAGTTGTTTTATCTTTATGTTGTATGTAATACCTTATTTTTTGTCAAGCTGTTTTTTCTTATTACTTGTATATTTGAAATCTAAAAATAAAAGTGTTTAAAAATAATTATGGCAGGGCAGAAGGGTACTTGATAGGCATGGGAGATGCTTTTTTTAATCCAGCATAATTTATAATGCATTTACAGGAATATAATAGGAAAAATAACACACTAAGAACTCTAGACTCCTGGCATATAGCTAAAAATAATATTCTTCTCTCCTGAGTGGTTTTCGAAATATCTGGAAATATTTTGTCCCAAAAACAGTACTTGTGCTCTTCAGAAGAAAAGATAAATAATCATGTTATAATATTGATGAAAATAAACGATACCAATGGATCTCTCAAACAAAGCTGACACTTCTACACTCTCCAATGAAATTGGAGAGACAACATATTCTTCCCTCTAGTTTCCTCCACTTCCTGTCCCAGGAAGAAAGAATAATTTGTTGACAGATAGAAAGGGCTCATGAGTGATACCAAAACTTCCTTTAGATATTTATGAAAGGTAAACTCTCACAAACATATCCGGAAACCTAGGAAAATTCAAGAAGTGGAGGTTGAGATGTCCCACATAGTTCTCCATTTGCTCCATTTTCCTGTATATCAACCTTACCCCAAATCAAAGCTGCACCCACATACTTTAACCCTTGAACCTTTTCTATAACTTCAAATTTTTCTCTATATTCCATAGACTGAGCTTCCTGAACTTGTGCAACTCAGTCACAGTTTTAATGGATAAATTCATATCAGAGGCATACGAAGATACAGATGAATCTCTTTTCACAAGAGCTGACCAGATGACATGCAATATGACCACAGCCAGTTTAACAATGGGAGGTAATGGTGCACTCACCAACCTGAGGCCAGTCACCAGGGAAGAGTCCTGAACACTCCTTCTGGAACCCAGATCATGTTCCTTTGGCAGCTCTTCACCATCATGGCTTGACTCCGTTCCCAAGCTGGCATGAACCTATCTCTTCCACTCCCATGGTACTAGGAGGACTTAAGGTCAACATAATCAGTAGATGCCACATCCTGCTTAAAGCCCAGGGATGCCTTGAGCTGTGCCAGAAACACTTGGTCACGAGGACTGAGTGAAACATCCTCTCCCTGCAGCTCTTCCGCTTCTCTGGAAGATGCCATGTAGCCAAAGCCCCCTCCCCCTGCATCCCCAGGTGCATAGCAAGTGAAGCCACCTGAGTGAAGCTGTCCCTGGGTAATGTCAGTGGCTCAGAGGGGTAAGCATGCAACCTTTCCTTCATTTAAGGAATCATAATGATAAAAAGAAAACTACTGGCCATTTCTAAATATACCTCTGTGGAACAGGTGTAATCAGGGATCTCTCTTGATGCGTGAAGAAAAAGATAAATGTGGTAAGAGAGTTTGGGGGTATAGAAGGAAGACCAATGAGGGTTTTTTTCCCCTCCAATGGAAGCTCAACATTTTTTGTTTTGTTTTTGCTTTCATTTTTTGTCTTCATTTCTTTAATTTTTGTTTTAAATAAAGAGAAATTAAATAAAAAGCAAACAAAACAAAATGTCAGTGGACAATTTTTGAAATATTTCCTTAAGACTAAAAAGAATTGAAAGAGGATGTAAATCTTAAAGACCTAATTGAGGACAGATTGTTGATCATGTTGGGGGTAATTTTAAAAAGAATTTATATGCAAAAACTCCAATTTATCAGGACAATGCAATATCAGCGAGCGGAAAACAGGCACTCATGATTGAGTGTCTGCTCTGCTAACGCACACCAATGCACCTCTCTGGGATGCTTGATGTTATATTTAAATAGGCTGCCATGATAAAAATGAAGCACTAGGGGAAATTGTGCACCCCTAGCAGCTCCTTGGCAGCAGGCACCCAAGAAAGGTGGCTGTCAGCAGGGTAGGAAAACAGATGCTCAATTTTAGGAGCGTCCTTTTTCCTAACCTGTGCACAGCCATGGGTTACAAAAAAGGACACTCATTAATTGAGCATCCCTTTCCCTAAGCTGACTGCCGGCACACTTTTTTTTTCCTAGGAATCTCCTTTTTTGGTTCCTCCAACAGTATCGCCAGGGTATTAAGTCAGAGGAACTACAGAAAAGCAGTATTTTCTGCTTTTCTGTAAACCTTTTGGGCTCCTCAAGAAATAATGCTCACTCTGGAGCAGGCATTAATTTTTTAGGGTAAAAATGTGCGCATCGGGCGCACTTTTTTTTTGCATTGGGTAAAATAGGTAATAGCCTCATCAACATGAATTTACATATGATGAGTGCTATTAGCTGGATGCGCATTGGATGCGCTAACCCCTGTTTTGCATCGGGGGTTATAGATGGGCATCCAAAACGTGCGTCCAATCATATGCTGAGCCGTGCATTGTGGCCAGCATATGGTATTGCAATGGCCTGTATGTGTGTAAAACAGCTTTTGAAAATTATTAAAGTGTTTCAAGGGGCAAACTATAAAGTACATTTTAGAAGGGTTTTCCTGCATAAAAATAGCATATACAGTGTGTGCATACATAGCATGTATTACATAAAAACATAATGTAGCTCTTTGTCCGGGGTTTTACTGCTTTCCCTAGGGCCATAAAAAGATTTCTTATTTGAGGCTATCTTCACAGGCATATCTTGTGGTGCGTCCCGGCCGCTCTGGTGCAGCGACCGGGCCTGCTCACCTCGGGCTCCCCTCCACGAGCTCCTTTCCGTCCTCCCCAGCAGCAGCAGCCAGCTCTCGGCGTCCTCAGCGCCTGCCCCGAATGCCTCCGTCACCACAGACCTCTCTATGGAGCTCCCACAGGGGCTCCGCGTCCTTTGCCCCGCCCCTAGGCGCGCATGCGGCCGGCGCCTCCTCTTTTAAAGGGCCCAGGACGGGAACCTCGGGCCGGACGCCTCCTGATGACATCACGTAAGCATCCTATATAAGTCAAGGGCCTTCCCTCAGTTCCTCGCCTTGGCAAATGGGTCGTCACACTTGTGTGAAGCTAGTTTACTGTCCTGTGTTCCTTGTTCCTGTGTTTGTTCCAGTGTTCCTGCATTCCTTGTTCCAGTGCTTATTCCAATGTTCCTGCGTTCCTTGTTCCATAGAAACATAACATAGAAACATAGAAATGATGGCAGAAGAAGACCAAACAGCCCTTCCAGTCTGCCCAGCAAGCTTTCACACTCATTTTTTCTCATACTTATCTATTACTCTTGGCCCTTATCAGTAACTTCTTGGTTCTAGTTACCTTCCACCCCCGCCATTGAAATGTGAACAAAATGTGAACAAATGTGAATAAAATGTGAACAAAACGTACATCAGTTGTGTTATTCAAATATAAAAGAGTTACCACGTCCCAATTGTTTAAGAAACATTTTCAACTATAATTTGTTATATGCAAAAATTTCTAATTGTTATCATACTAGAATAAATTTTAAAATTGATCTAAATCGAATTGAAAACTGGAGATTTAGAAATGTTTATCATCTCAAAATTTTTGGTTATAAAAGAATTTATTTCACACAGAGCTATTCCTCCCATGTCGTGGCATACACAACCAATGCAGTAGTAGTAGGAACAATGGAAAAATGAGGGACACCAACACACAACTGAGTTCAACTCCAAACTTTGGTCCAAAAATTTTTTTTCATCCATGACACCCCCTCTCACACAAAAATTAATTATATTCAAGGTTCACATTTAAAATCAATATTTTGGAACATAAAAGAAAAAATAAATACTAAAACCAATTAAATTTCAGTCATTTAAACTTTACTATGATAGACCATTAAAATGATTCAATTTTCACACACTTGAATCTCATTGGTGAAAGGACAATATAAATACAGAGCGCATACGCCGGCGTTCTTGTTCCAGACAATTTGCAGTAGCTAGTGCCCGCTGAAGGAAAACTATGGATGCAAAGATTTTGCGTTGAAGGTAATAAGATTATGTTTTTAAATATTCAATGCTGTAAATATATAATCTAATTCTCTACATTATAATTTTGCAGTGTTGAGCCTTGTCACAGCCTATGTGGCAAAACGTTAGCTGACGTCCTTTTTCCTCCTTTTGGATGACATCTTTTAGATTCACAATTATTTAAATTGATTCAAATGCCCATGTGAAGTTTTTTGTTATTCTGAATGGTTTGTTGTTTCTTCACATTTGTCTATACTTTTTGGCAGTTCTCTTCACAGACTGCTCTGAAATCCCAGAAATACACAACAGTGGAGCACAGAGAGGAAGGCACATATATCTCCAGTATGGATGTTTGAATTATGTGTTGTTGTGAATGAGCTGTTTAGTGGACCCTTGGGCCGACCTGTGAGAGACTGGGGAGAGGTGTACTATAGTCTCTAGTGAGTGACAGGTCGGGAGGCGGATACCAGGCAGGAGCTGGACGTGAGCTTCACCCTGGAAGCCAGTACTCCCCTGGGAGCCCGTAGGAGCCCGGCCGCTGGGACTTAGGTGCTTCACGCTGGAAGCCGGTACTCCCCCGGGAGGAGCGCGTAGGAGCCCGGCCGCTGGGACTTAGGAGATCACGGAAGCTGGAGCTGGAGCGGGCAGGCAGGGAACAGAAGTCAGGCAGGAACTGAAGCAGGCTGGGACTGAAGCAAGAAGGAACTGAAGCAGGACTGGCTACTGGAACCAGACAGGAGCTGAAGCAGGACTGGCTACTGGAACCAGACAGGACTGGCTACTGGAACCAGACAGGAGCTGATGCAGGACTGGCTACTGGAACCAGACAGGAGCTGAAGCAGGACTGGCTACTGGAACCAAGCTGGAACTGAAGCAGAACAGGTTACTGCAAGCAAGCCAGACAGAAGCAAGACTTGGGCACGGAGTGAAACAAGTCTCAGGCAGGAACGGAGTTGCTAACACAATAGCACACTCCGGGGCACGGTGCAACAGAGAACCGCAAGGAACCCCGTTGCAGGGTAAAGTCCCGGGCTCCGCGGCAGCCTTACATAGGCCGCAGTGTCTGACGTCGTGGATAGGGCGGAGCTTTCAGTGGCAGGAAACGGTCTTCATAAGTGCGGCTTGCGTGCGCGCGTGCACCTAGGGAGAAGGCGTCCAGGCAGAGCTTCTCGGCGGCGTCCCCCCCCCCCCCCCCCCGTGTGGATACCGCGAAAAATGCCTCAGACCCTCGGAGACAGGCCAGGACCAAGGAGGTAAGAGCCTAGTCGTGACTGCCGTGACTGGGACCGCAACATGTGTGACTGTGTTAATGTGATATTTGTTTAAAAATAAGGTAAATTCCAAGTAAGGTTCAGGATAGGCAGTTTAATTGTTAATATTAAATTAATCTGGCAGTGAATTTTCATCAGCTATTGATAGCATTATAAGAGTTGACTGGAAATTTGGCAAATATAATATGGATAAAGCAAGTGATTTTCCAACCACTATACATACATTTAGCTGTATATGCCATGTTTATGGCTTGCTTTTAAGAAAGATATAATAATAAGTAGTCTTGGCTTTCTCTAACAAGGAGAGGGCTACAGCTCTCATAATATAGGAGGATACACATATTATGTAAAAAAAAGTATGTTCTCCAATTGAACTGATCTAGAAGAACCAGAGTCTGACTCAGGAGAAGGTCTAGTTTACTGTAGTGGTGTGCTGCAGTGACAGTGGATATATGAAACTGTAAGCTTGATTGTAGCAAAGTTGATAACAGAACCCACTGAGAAAGTTAAAAGAAAAGAAATGGGTGACAAACAGCAGAGTCACGGCTAAAGTGAGAGGAACCATTTTGTTATTTATCTTAAGTGGAAACTGACACTGTGGGTCATCCCTGTGCACCAGGTTGAGAATATAGGCAGAGTACACAGAAGTACAGATAATAGTGCTTTAGTACTTGTAACATACCCAATATGAAAATGCTTGGTGGCATCTTCTCAGATTACATATACAAATATACAGCCACTGGTTGTGACTACCTATTGATGAGCACCTGAACCTTTACTCAGTGCACTGTGGGAATAGTGTGAGAGGTGAATGAAAGAAAGTGTGAAAATAATCCTCACCATACATGAGCGAGCATCTGAATTTAATTCCTCTGTGCTAGCTAGAATAAGGATATTTAATTAGCTAGCCCAGTTCCTGTTAGTTTCCACGAGTAAACACTGCGGGGTAGATTTTAAAAGAAGCGCGATCAGCCTACTTTTGCTTGCGCATCAGACTCAAGCAAAAGTACGCTGGATTTTAGTAGATACGCGCGGAGCCGCGCGTATCCACTAAAATCCTGGATCGGCGCGCGCAAGGCTATCGATTTTGTATAGCCTGCGCGCGCCGAGCCGCGCTGCCTCCCCCCGTTCCCTCCAAGGCCGCTCCGAAATCGGAGCGGCCTCGGAGGGAACTTTCCTTTGCCCTCCCCTCACCTTACCCTCCCTTCCCCTACCTAACCCACCCACCCGGCCCTGTCTACACCCCCCCCCTTACCTTTGTCGGGGGATTTACGCCTCCCGGAGGGAGACGTAAATCCCCGCGCACCAGCGGGCCTGCTGTGCACCGGGCCGCGACCTGGGGGCGGGTACGGAGGGCGCGGCCACGCCCCCGGGCCGTAGCCACGCCCCCGTACCCGCCCCCAAAACGCTGCCGACACGCCCCCGGAACGCCGCGACGACCGGGCCCGCCCCCCGACACGCCCCCCTCCGAGAACCCCAGGACTTACGCGAGTCCCGGGGCTCTGTGCGCGCCGGGAGGCCTATGTAAAATAGGCTTCCCGGCGCGCAGGGCCCTGCTCGCGTAAATCCGCCCGGTTTTGGGCGGATTTACGCGAGCAGGGCTCTGAAAATCCGCCCCTGTGGGAGCACTCCTACTACACTTGGGAAGATAAATGCAGTTAGTGTAGTGGAGGGACATGCTATTTTGTTATTTAAAGAGTATAGATAGGTTTCTGACTGCTGCAGAGACAACGGTACCCAATACAGCATCAGGATCTCAGTCGGGGAGCAACATCTGGGACCCGCTGGCACTCAAGCCACGCCCACGAGCAGTGTTGCATTAAGCCACGCCCCCTATCAGCTGCAGAGGGTACGAAGATTCATCCTAAAGAAACTCAGCTAAGTGTATACTTGCCACAAAGTCTAGCTAGAGTGAAACTTTTCCAGCACCAGAAAGAAAGAGAGTAGAGAAACACTGTAGCAGCTGTCCTAAGTAATTGTGCCAGAGACACGCAGTACAAAAGCCTCAAAATTCACAGGGATTGGAGAGTTCACTGGAAAGAGACAAAGAAAAAAGGGTTAAATAGTCATACAGAGTCCAACAGCATAGAAAAGAAATAACACAAAACACTTGTTATCTACTTAACTGCAATTAGAATGTTGAGTTTGTCCTGCTGCACCTGAAAGACAGAATTGGGACACAAAGATTCACTTTCTTCATAGTAGCAGTAATTACTAAATTCTTGATATAGAAAGTATAGCAGTGAATATTCAAACCATAGTTATCTGATTATTTTATGGGTCTCTTCATTTAAAATACTTGTTAACTAGGAATTGAAAGAAAACCAAGTTGTGTTAACTGTGGAAAACTTACAGTACATTTATAATATTTTCATTACTTGTTTCTCACTGTTTAAACTTGTGATAATAAATCTGAATCATAGCTCAGAATTTGTAAAATTTGTATCTGTGTACATTCAAGGTTTTTTTTTCTATTTGGGTTCTGCCTTCTCTCTTCCCCTGGGAGACTCGCTGGGTGGGTTCCGGACCCCTATTCCTAATATTGGGAGGCCCAGTAAGAAGGAGAATTCTTTTTCTATCCTTTCTCCCCTCTGAGCAATTACAATTTGTGACTCCTCTGATACCACCTGAAATGCCATTGCTGTTCCAACGCTGCCTCTGCCACCGCAGCGGGAGGGTCACTATGAATACACCCCTAAGGGGTGGGGACTTCGAAAAAGAAATAATGTATACAGTTTAAAATTTTCTCCCCCCTTAGAAACTCCTTATCCACCCCCTTCTATTCAATAAATCCATTAAATAAATGTATCACCTAGTAATTTCATTGTGTGTCCCCTGGTTTTTGTACTCTTTGAAAGAGTAAGCAACTGATTAAGTTTTACTTGTCCCACTCCACTCATTAGTTTATAGACCTCTATCATATCTCCCCTCAGGCATCTCTTCTCCAGGCAGAAGAGTCCTAACCTCTTTAGTCTTTCCTCATAGAAAATTGTTCTAATCCCTTTATCATTTTGGTTGCCCTTCTCTGTATCTTTTCTAATTCTGCTATATCTTTTTTGATCGGTGGTGACCAGAACTGCACACAACACTAAAGATGAGGTCCCACCATGGATCAATACAGAGGCAATACAGAGGCCTTATAATACTTTCTGCTGTATTCTCCAGGCCTTTCTTAATAATTCCTAACATTGTATTTGTTTCCTTGGCTGCTGCAGCACACTGAGCAGAAGATTTTAACATATTATCAACTATGGTGCCTAGATCCTTTTCCTGAATGGTGACTCCTAATGTGGAACCTTGCATTTTGTAGCTATAATTTGTGCTACTCTTCCTTAACTGGTCGATTTTCAAAGGCTTGCATGTGCCAAAACTGGGAGATATGAGCATCACTCAGGCCCGCACACAGAGTGTGGATTTTAAAAGGCCTGGGCCAAGTGCATATCCCCCGGAACGCAGATAAAATAAGTTTACTGTAAAAGGGGCAGGGTGTGGGTGTGGTCTGGTCAGGGCTTGGGTGAGGCATGAGCAGGACATTGGCAGGCTGGGACTGCACCATGAAGTCAGTGTATAAGTAGTTACACACACAAGCATGCGCCAGGACCCCCTACTATGTAACTTTAATTCTGCTATGGACGTAAGTCGTGTAACAAAAAAACCGAGGCTAGTCAGTGGGGCTATAAGGCTCGGGGCTAATAGGGTAAAAGGGAGGCAAGTTAGCTAGGAGGTTTAGGAAGTCCTCTCCTTTACTGGGGCGAACTGGGAGCAAACAGGAAAAAAGGCCTATTGCATGGCCACATGCACCTACTAAAATTCCCCCCACTTATGCTCTCAAGACGACATTCATGCACACATGTAAGCGTCAATATAAAATTGTGCGCACATGTACATGCAGAAAGCAGATTTTATAACGCGCGCATGTATGTGTGCATGCTACGAAATCAGGGCATCAATGTGCACACACCAGTAAGCATGCGCACATGTGTGCATGCGCACATGTGTGCATGCGCAAGGGTTTTCTTTGCATCACTTTGCACTCGTCCACATTAAATTTCATTTGCCATTTGCATGCCCAGTGTCCCGGTTTTGCAAGGTCCTCTTGCAATTTCTCATAATACTCTTGTGATTTAGCAGCTTTGGATAATTTTGGGTTATCACCTTACTCATTCTTCCCATTCCCAGGTTGTTTATAAATATATTAAGAAGCAATGGTCCCAGATCAAATCCCTGGAGCACTCCATTATTCACCTTTTTCCATTGAGAAAATTGACCATTTAGCCCTACTCTCTGTTTTCTTTTAACCAGTTCACAGTCCAAAATCAAACACTGCACCCTATCCCATGACTTTTAAATTTCCTAAGAAGTCTCTCATGAGGGACTTTGCTTTCTGGAAATCCATTTATACTGTATCAACTGGCTCACCTTTATCCATGTAAAAAAATGTAGCAGATTGGAATGGCAAGACTTCCCTTGGCTAAATCCATGTTGGCTTTGGCTCATTAAATTGTACCAATCTATATGTTCAGCAATTTTGTTCTTTATGATAATTTCTGCCATTTTGCTTGACACAAACTTCAGACTCATTGGTCTGTAGTTTCATGGATCAATGCTTGATCCCTTTTTAAAAATTGTCATTACATTGGCAACTCTCCAGACTTCAAGTATCATAGACAATTTTAATGATAGCTTTCAAATTACTAATAGCAGGTCCACAGTTTTATTTTTCAGTTCTTTTAGCATTCTGGGATATATATACCATCTGGTCCAGGTGATTTGCTACTCTTTAGTTTGTCAATTTGCCCTATTACATCTTCTAGGTTCACTGAGATTTGTTTCAGTTCTGCTGAATCATCACCTTTGAATACAATTTCTGGCATGGGTATATCTCTTACATCTTCCTCAGTGAAGACTGAAGCAAAAAAATTAATTTAGTCTTTCTGCTATGGTTTTATCATCCCTAAGTACCTCTTTTCCCCCTTGATCATCTAATACTCTAACTGACTCCTTTGCCAGCTTTTTACTATGAATGGACCTGAAAAGGTTTTTATGAGTTTTTACTTCCATGAAAAGCTTCTTTTCAAATTCTCTCATCGGTGCTTTGCATCTAACTTGTCAGAGCTTATGCTGTTTCCTATTTTCTTCATTCATATCCCTTTTCCATTTCTTGCAAGTTGTTCTTATATGCGTACATTTTTAAAGCCCAGCCGTGTACATATACTGGGAGATATGTTCGTGGCCATGTATCTCCCAGTATGCATGGAAGTGCCGGGGTCTGTAAAAGGGGCAGGCCAGGGGCAGGGACTGGGCTGGGTGGGGGTTGGCTGGGACAATGGACATTAGGCCCTGTCGCAGGGAAGCATGTGCTGCCAGCCAGGCGGCGAACAGAAAAATTTGGGATAATTGGGGGGGAGTTAGGGGTCAGGAAGGTGAGGGGAAAAGGGAGGAATGGTAGATAGGGGGATAGGGAAGGCCTGATTGCATTGTCATGTGTTTTTTTAGAAAATCACCGCCCTTGTGTGTGAGTCACGACCCGCCCACATGTGCACACCAATATAAAATCAGGCGCACACGTGTGTATGGGTATTGTATTTTATAACATCCATGTATGCATGCCGGGAACTGCGCACATGGATGCATACATGTGTGTTTGAAAATCTACCCCATAGTTATTATAGCCTCTCTCACCTCACCTTTCTAACCATACTGGTAGTCATTTATCCTTCCTTCACCTTTTCTATTGTGTGGAATACATCTGATCTGGGCTTCCAAGATGGTATTTTTAAACAATGTCCATGCCTGATGTAAACTCTTAACCTTTGCAGCTACTCATTTCACTTTTTTCCTAACCATTTTCCTCATTTTATCATAGTCGCTTTTTCGAAAGTTAAATGCTGTTGCAATAGATTTCTTTAGTATCCTCCCTCTAATTATTAAGTCAAATTTGATAATGTTGTGATCACTATTGCCAAGTGGCTCCAATACTGTTACCTCTTGCACCAAATCTTGTGTTCTTCTAAGGACTAGGTCTGAAATATTCCTTAGAGTATTGGTCCCCCATTATTACTGTGCTGCTGATTTTCTTAGCTTCCCTAATTTCTTTTAGCATTTCATTGTTTGTTCATTCTGGCCAGGTGGTCGGTAATACACCCCACTGCTATTTTATTTCCCTTTTCACCTGGAATTTCTGTCCATAAAGGTTCAACATTGCATTTTGTTTCCTGCAGAACTTTTATCCTGTTTGTCTCAATGCTCTAATATATAGTGCCACCCCTCCATCAATGTGATCCATCCTATCATTTCAATATAATTTGTACCCTGGTATCACAGTGTCCTATTGATTATCCTCTTTCTACCAGGTTTCTGAGATGCAAATTATATCTACCTCTTCTTCATCCACTGTTGTGCACTCTTCTCTCCCATCTTATTTTTGAGACTTCTAGCATTTTTATACAGACATTTCAAAGTATGTTTTTTTTTTGTATTAACAACCTGCTTATCAGTTGACATGGGTAATTTAAAAGCTTTTTGCTCTGACTGCTCTTTAATTAAATGTACCTGGTCCACTTTAGTATTTATTGCAACCTCTCTACTGGCATGTCTTAGTTTCCCTGTTCTCTTAGTATCCTTCAAAGATATATGTTTTAGAATCATGCACTTCTGAGTAACTGTCGGCTTTCTCCCATCATCTAGTTTAAAAACTGCACTCTTTCTTTTTTAAAGGTCAAAGCCAGCAACCTGGTTCCACTCTGGATATGCTATTGTATAAAACACTGAGGTCCACATTCAGCCGCTGAACGGCATGGCTAATTAGCCAGATAAAGTTATCAAGCTAATCTATATATTCAGCATCACTGTCGTGCCATTGATTATACCCAGCTATCTTAAAGTTATCCAGTTGTTCATCTGGCTAACTTTTGGACAGGTCTACGGACTGACCAAAGTTAGCTGGATAATTCATCCGTCTAATGTAACTCCTCCCAGTTATGACCCTGGAATGCCCCAAACTTATCTGTTTAAATTCTAGCTGGCTAACTTATCTGGCTAGAATTTAGCCGGATAAGCCCCTAAATCTTCATTTAGCCAGATAACTTAATTTATGGAAAGGAAAAGTATTGTGCTATTCCCTGGCAATATGTGTGTGTTGCGCTGGAGGTGGACCCTTGGCCTGGCGCAGGATTGGTACGGCCCTCTGAGGGATCCCAGAGGGCGCGTGCCACCAGCAGGCAGAGAACACGAGGAGACAGAGGCTAGCTGGAGCTTCACCAATAACGGAGTACCCGGGCCGTTATTGATGAAGCTCCAGCTTGCCTCTGTCTCCTCGTGTGCTCTGCCTCCTGGTGGCACGTGCCCTCTGGGATCCCTCAGAGGGCCGTACCAATCCTGCGCCAGGCCAAGGGTCCCTTGGATTCCCGGGCTGTCTGGGCTTAGATGGACCTCTGAGGGTTTCCCGGAGAGGTAGCAGAGAGGTGTGCCCACCAAGAGTAGGTGTGCGCAGCTGACGGTGAACAAACAAGCTTGACCAGAACAGAGAGTACCGGAGACCACGGGTACGAGAAAGGAACTGAAGGTCCTCCGAGCAGGGTAGGCAGCGCCTAGTGGTCTAGCTCGAGGAAGGCCACAGACAGCATCAAGGCAGGTGGACCTGGTGGTCGCAGGAGGAGCAAAGAGAGTGTCCGAATGGAGTGCAAGGGTCAAAGCCAGGGTATCCGTCCGAAGGTGGTCAGCCAAAACAAGGGTCAATTCTAGGTATCAGTCAAAACGTGGTCAAAGGCAAGCAGAGGTCAGTTTCGGTAATCAGTCCAAACGAGGTCAGATGCAAGCCGAGATTTCCCACTGTGGCGCCTTTAAAGGCTGACCTGGTGCACACACTCCTAGGGACGGGGCCGAGGAGGCCGAGGCCGCGGAGCCCTGATGCCAGCCACGCCGTGAGGCCTCTGGAAGGAGCCAGAGACGCGGGTGTCTGGGGCGCAGATGACATGCCGCGGCAGCCGGAGAGGAGGGTCCGGGACCCCTGGAGGAAGGAGAGATTGAGCAGGCCCGGCAGTGGCCTTAGTGCAGCCGGGACACGCAAAAATATGCTTATTTTATGGTACCTCGTATCTAAAGATCTCAAAGATTTTACATTTTATTGCATTAACAATTGCATATGGAACTTGTTTTATTTATCCCGGACAGAGAAATAATTACTGCACCTGAATGCAACTCACATTGAGCTACCAATGAACATGAATGAGCCAAATATAAATAAAGAAATAATTGCAAGGATGAAAATTTGACTTCATCATGCTACAGTATGAAATGATAAATGTCAGGTTTTGTAAAGTTCAAGTACGCAGATGTTACAGGCAGATTCATTAGAAAGCAGAACTTCCCTTCTGGCCTCTATCACTGTAGCTTTTCTTGTTCTCTCAGTATATCTGTGAATTTTCTTGCCTTGTCAAGATGTATCATGCATGGAAGGGGGCACTTGAGTCAAATGTCAAAATTGTATTCCAAGTGCTTAAAAGAAGGACTGAAAATGTACCTATTGGTACACATATATGTACATATAAAGAAAGAGAGCTTTACTTGTTTTGCTGTTTTCCCTTGGTGCAGTGAAATTGTTGCTGTTTTATTTTTTTCTATTATATGTGACGTGTGTTTCTATAACATTTGTTATATGTGTTTTGTTACACTTGTATTCCACCCAGACTTAGAAACAGGTACTCCCTCCCACCTCTCCACTATTGCCATGAATTTATGGAGCTGTTAAGCAGTGATACACACTATAATTTTTTATGTATAAATTAATTTTACATGAAAACTGTATTTTCTTTTCCCATTCCAGCTGGTTTTTTTGTTTTCAGTATAAAATAGGGTTGGGAAGTTTGAGAGGGAAGGCTCTCTGATAGGGCCTTTTGGCATATCAGAATATAACTAAGTTTGAAGATATGTTTCAGAGACCAATATTACTTTAT
Organism: Rhinatrema bivittatum; assembly: GCF_901001135.1. Taxonomy (NCBI): domain Eukaryota; kingdom Metazoa; phylum Chordata; class Amphibia; order Gymnophiona; family Rhinatrematidae; genus Rhinatrema; species Rhinatrema bivittatum. Next base: position 361,162,861 of record NC_042620.1, on the reverse strand, counting down.
TTCTTTTACTTATGTTTGGCATAAAGTGGGTATGTTCTGTTGTGCCTAAAACTCAGCCCACATCTTGAACTTCCACAGTTGCCACAACTAGTAGTGCTGTATCTCTGGTCCGTGGTTCTGCTTTAAATAAAAGTGTGCAGTGCATTTAAGTCATTTGCCTGATATATTTGGTAAAGTGATATTGCATAGCCAAAAACTTAGTTGTTCCTCATTTAAAAAGTAGGGATGTGTATTCATCACATCCGCTTTGGCGAGTATTCACGCACCTCGCCGACTTTCTAGTATACACGGGAAATGGATAGTATGTGTGTATTTTTTAATAATGAGATGCATTTGTGTATCCCATGTGTACTAGAAAGTCGGTGAGGTACACGCATACCCGCCGAAATAGATGTAACAAATGCACGTTAAAAAGTAGGACAAGTTTATTCCATTGGTAGTACAAAGTACCACAAAAATGCATTTCTGCCTAACAGTAACGTTAATGTTGATTTGAAAAGCTTTATCAAATATTTGATGGTTGGCAGTGTTTGTCACTGCTTTGAAAAGCACTCCAGTGCCTTCAACATAGATCTTAGATGGTTAATGTACTACCTTTGCCTACCTTTAGGAAAAAGTGGAATAGCACACTTTTATAAATAAATAAATAAATGCATGTTTCAAGTTTTGGGGCTCAAACGTTTTGCCATTGCTCCAGAAGGCATGGATTGTTAACAGTGCCTTCTGGTTCAGTAAGCAGGAGGCAGGAAAACAGTTTCCTGTTTGTTTATTGTTGGAGGGTACTATTTAAATTAGCCTTACATAGGGAGTCAGCATATGGATGTGTTCTGATATTCTATGCATACAATTGTATTTCATAATTTGAGAAACTGAATTTAAAAAAGTGGTGTTGCCAAATGACTGACTGTTGGGGTGATTTTCAAAATGTCACGCCTGTAAAAATCAGCATATGCGCGCTTAAGTAGCTTCTACTTGCTTATTCCATATTTTAGAAAAGTCCAAAATACGCATAATTAATTTTCGGATGTACATTTATGCACGTAAAAAAGGAGCAGTCTGGGGTGTTCTGGAACGGGGCCAACACTTACGCATGTAAGTTGCTGTTTTGAAATACGCACGTAGATTTGCCAATTTACTTGTGCAGATTTATACCGTCTATCTGGTGTAAATTATATTAAACATGTTTATTGTGTAGTAGTGACTGGGTGGGAGGACTGGGTAGGAAGTCTCAATGACTTAGAGAAGGACTGGGCGAACTGGTGGACTAATTGTTAAAACTGGTAATTTCCTTGACACGCACATGTTATAAAATACACTGACTTACATGTGTAAATCCCACTTTATTTTTGCACGTAAAATATATACATGTTTATTTTTAAAATAGGTATGAAAATTAAATGTATTCAATGCATTGATATACGTTCTTTCAAAGCATTGCATGTATTTGCGCATAAGCCTACATGCTGCGGGGTAGACATATGCAGGGATGGTAACTTTTAAACCGGAACGCGGGTGTACATGTGCAAGTGTTCATCAGGCACCACCCACGGATGCGGCTATTTTATAACATACACATGTATGTGTGCACGTTATCAAATAGGAAGACTGCACGTACATGGCGTTGAATTTTAAATGAATGGGCACCTTTAAGCGCAAATGATGCTTCTACTGCCTAAGTGGGAGGAGTTTCAAAGGGACGTGCACTGACACCATTGCCAATTTTCCCAGTTCACCCAGTTAAGAGATAGGACTTCCAAACCCCCCCCCCAGTTTAATAGCCTCCCTTCTCCCCTGTTAGCCATGACCTTTAAAACCCTGCTGACATGCCTAGATTTTTTTGTTTTATAACTTACACATCATCCATATCAGAAGTAAAGTTATGTGGCAAGGGATCCTGGCATGTGCCAGTGCACATACGTATTTATGCGCACATTTCACATTAAAATCCTGGAATACCTATGCCCACCCATTTGTAAACTTTTCATTTGTGCACGCAGCAGCATGTACGCGTGTATCCTGGTGGCTTTTAAAATCCTCTTGGCGTGCACTGGCCCAACATATTCGGGCATCCCCTAATTTCATCACACTTCGCGCTTTTAAAATTCACCTTATATTTTCTAAAATGTGTGTATATCATACACGCGGGTTGTAAAATACTAGTGTAGATGTGCTTGCGGCCATGTATGTGCATATATGCCACCGCATGCATTTGTTTGAAAATTATCCTCCTTGTCTTGAGCATAGCAATACTGAGAATCCAGTGTGCTAATTAGGGCCTGCGGTAAAAGGAGCGGCGGCTGTCAGCGAGTTTGACAGCCGACGCTCAATTTTGCCGGCATTGGTTCTCGGACCCGCTGACAGCCACGGGTTCGGAAACCGGACGCCGGCAAAATTGAGCATCCGGTTTTTACTTTTGGGACCTCCGACTTAATATCGCCATGATATTAAGTCGGAGGGTGTACAGAAAAACAGTTTTTACTTTTCCGTTGCCGAGAGAAATTAACGCCTACCTTTGGGTAGGCACTAATTTCTGAAAGTAAAATGTGCGGCTTGGCTGCACATTTTACTTTCTGAATCGCGTGGGAATAACTAATAGGGCCATCAACATGCATTTGCATGTTGCGGGTGCTATTAGTTTCGGGAGGGTTGGATGCGCGTTTTCGACACGCTATTATCCCTTACTGAATAAGGGGTAAAGCTAGCGCATCAAACTCACGTCCAACCGCGGGTAAACAGTGCACTTCACCGGAATGCACTGTACTGTATCAGCCTGATTGTTGCTAGAGAGAAAAAAGAAAGTAATTGAGTCCCTAGTTACCGGGAAGTCGGAACTTAAATAAATCAACATCAGCATACAAAAAGGGATAGGGAGGGTGGAAAGGGATCTTCATGAGCTGCAGGCGAACTGGGTGAACTGGTTCACTAATTGGTAAAACTGGTTATTTAATTGATGCACTCGTTAGAAAATCCCCTGACTTACGTGTATAAAAGCCTACTTACAGGTGGTAAATGCGTCTAAATAATGCATATAAAATCTACCTGCATAATGCCTTTAAAATTTTGAGTATAGATACATGGATATATCATTTACATACACTTATCTGGCTAAGTTCCGACTTAGGCTAAGTAGTGCCTTTGCAGCTACTTAAACGGACAATTTTGAACATATTTGAATAAGTAGCTGCACTTATCCAGCTTTATTTCAATTTCTCCAGCTAAGAAGCAGCAGTTGGATAAATTTAAATAGCGCTTTGCAGACTTATCCGGGTATGTAGGATAGCCAAATAAGTCTAAAGAAAAAAGCACTACTTAGCCGAATAAATCATAAAACGCTACTTATCCAGCTAAATCTCATAGCTGAATAAGTCTAAAAGCTCAACTTATGTGGCATCCTACATCCTACATGTATTTAGATGAATATAGCTATGTATTACCAATGGGGTAGATTTTAAGAAAGTGCGCCTTCGCGTATTTTGTTGGCGCACCAGGCGCAAACAAAAGTACGCTTGATTTTAGTAGATATGCGCGTAGCCGCGCGTATCAGCTAAAATCCAGGATCGGAGCGCGCAAGGCTGCCGATGTCGTGTAGCCGGCGTGCGCTGAGTCGCGCAGCCTTCCGCCGTTCCCTCCGAGGCCTCTCCGAAATCGGAGAGGCCTCAGAGTGAATTCGCTTTCGCCCTCCCCTCACCTTCCCCTCCCTTCCTCTATCTAACCCCCCCCCCCCCCCGGCCCTATCTAGACCCCCCCTACCTTTGTCAGGGGATTTACGCCTCCCGGAGGGAGAAGTAAATCCCCGCGCGCCAGCGGGCTGCTAGCGTGCCGAGATGTGACCTGGGGGCGGTTCCGGAGGGCGCGGCCACGCCCCCGGACCGCCCCGGGCCGAAACCATGCCCCCGGGCCCGCCCCCGAAACGCCGCGTCCCGCCCCCAAAACGCCGCGCCGATCTGACACGCCCCCCGACATGCCCCCGACATGCCCCCCTCAAAAAACCCCGGGACTTACGCGAGTCCCGGGGCTCTGTGCGCACCTGTAGGCCTATGGAACATAGGCGCACTGGCGTGCAAGGCCCTGCTCGCGTAAATCCGGGCGGATTTACACGAGCAAGGCTTTTAAAATCCGCCCCAATGTGTACGTCTAAGTAGAACTGTTTTTAGACTTATCTGGCTATCTTACATACCCGTAGAAGTCTGACAAACACTACTTAGATGGACAAGAGCACTTTCAGACTTATTTGGCTAACAGCCGTTATCTGAATAAGCATCAACTCGTTCAGTTCGCAATTACATATTCAAGCACCTTTGCATGCGTATGTACTTATATCCTGTGAACATCATTTGCACACAGGTTATACATTACAGTATTAAATTTGGTGTGACAATATACACACGTAAATGGGCGCACATGATCATTTCCTCTTCATTTATTGAAAGCTAATTCATCATGGGGTAGATTTTAAAAAAGAGCGTGATCGCGTACTTTTGTTCGCGCAGCAGGCGCAAACAAAAGTATGCTGGATTTTATAAGATACGCGCATAGCCGCGCGTATCTTATAAAATCCTGGATCGGCGCGCGCAAGGCTGCCGATTTTTGGCAGCCTGCGCGCGCCGAGCCGCGCAGCCTGCCTCCGTTCCCTCCGAGGCCGCTCCGAAATCGGAGAGGCCTCAGAGGGAACTTTCTTTCGCCCTCCCCTCACCTTCCCCTCCCTTCCCCTACCTAACCCACCACCCCGGACCTATCTAAACCCCCCCCCTTACCTTTGTCCCTCGATTTACGCCTGCTAGAAGCAGATGGCGCGCTGTCATCCGACCCGGGGGCTGGACCGGAGGCCTCGCCCATGCCCCCAGGCCGGCGCTACGCCCCAGGCCCACCCCCGAAACGCCGCGTCCCACCCCCGAAACGCCGCGTGATTCGGCCCCGCCCCTGACACGCCCCCTTAAAAAAAACCCAGGACTTACGCGCGTCCCGGGGCTCTGCGCGCGCCGGCGGCCTATGCAAAATGGGGTAGATTTTAAAAGAAGCGCGATCAGCCTACTTTTGCTTGCGCATCAGACTCAAGCAAAAGTACGCTGGATTTTAGTAGATACGCACGGAGCCGCGCGTATCCACTAAAATCCTGGATCGGCGCGCGCAAGGCTATCGATTTTGTATAGCCTGCGCGCGCCGAGCCGCGCTGCCTCCCCCCGTTCCCTCCAAGGCCGCTCCGAAATCGGAGCGGCCTCGGAGGGAACTTTCCTTTGCCCTCCCCTCACCTTACCCTCCCTTCCCCTACCTACCCCACCCACCCGGCCCTGTCTACCCCCCCCCCCTTACCTTTGTCGGGGGATTTACGCCTCCCGGAGGGAGACGTAAATCCCCGCGCGCCAGCGGGCCTGCTGCGCGCCGGGCCGCGACCTGGGGGCGGGTACGGAGGGCGCGGCCACGCCCCCGGGCCGTAGCCACGCCCCCGTACCCGCCCCCAGGTCGCGGCCCGGCGCGCCCCCGGAACGCCGCGACGACCGGGCCCGCCCCCCGACACGCCCCCCTCCGAGAACCCCGGGACTTACGCGAGTCCCGGGGCTCTGCGCGCGCCGGGAGGCCTATGTAAAATAGGCTTCCCGGCGCGCAGGGCCCTGCTCGCGTAAATCCGCCCGGTTTTGGGCGGATTTACGCGAGCAGGGCTCTGAAAATCCGCCCCAATAGGCGTGCCGGCGCGCGAGGGCCCTGCTCGCATAAATCCGGGCGGATTTACGCGAGCAGGGCATTTAAAATCCGCCCGCATATCTATGTCATGTTACTGAAAATATACTTACTTACAAAATGTCTTTCAATTAAGAATGCTAGAGCTCTCACTAAGAAATTAAAAAATATCTTGTTTCTCGTAGATATTTCAGGGCCTATTTGGAAAATATATTTTTTTTGTTAAATGTTCCCAGAAAGGAAAAGACTGGTAAAAACTAGACTCCTGTAAGTTTCCCACCCACTCTTCAAGCCCCCACCCCCAATGACATGCCCTAATAGCACAAGAGACCTTCACAGAGCCTGATGCCTGGGGCGACAACATCTTCAAGATTAAATGGGCAGATTAGCTGTATGTTTTTTGTTCCTTTTCTGTCCTTTTGTTTTTACGGTTTCAGTGTTTCTGTGATCTATCAGCATGGTTCTTTGTGGCTGGCGGAAGCCACCATAGTCGTGCCTGTGGTCTTGCCTCACTCCCTGAGGCTGAGTGTCCTTTCCCTTGTTTTGGTTCCCTAATATTTCATCTGAATACTAGCCTGTGTGATAATCACAGTGCCCAGTCATTTAAAACAAATCGAATGAAATTCTTTTTCACTCAGCGCATAGTTAAGCTCTAGAATTCATTGCCAGAGGATGTGGTTATAGCAGTTAGTGTAACTGGGTTTAAGAAAGGTTTGGATAAGTTCCTAGAGGAAAAATCCATAAACTGCTATTAGTCATTAAGCAACAGTAGCTTGAGATATATTTAATGTTTAGGTACTTGCCAGGTACTTGTGACCTGGATTGGCCACTATTGGAAACAGGATGCTGGGCTTGACTGACCCTTGGTCTGACCCAGTATGGCAATTTCTTATGTTTTTATATAATGGCTAGCATTAAACTTTTCAAGCATTTTACCATAGAGGTTCATAAAATTTTTAGCATTTCACCACTACCAGCCTAATCCATACTACTTCTGAATGCCACATGCTTCCCTGTTATTTGTTCTCTTTGCCTGCCTTTTAATTTTAATTTGCAAGCTTATACTCCGCCTGTTCAAGGCAAAATCTGTGCAAGGTGGGACACCGTCAGTTACAAAACACAGCAATACAACATAATGTGGCAATCATCATCATGCATAACCGTTATGCAGTCTAGAAAGTACTATAATACATAAGAACATAAGAAAATGCCATACTGGGTCAGACCAAGGGTCCATCAATACCCATTAAATGTAAAGATTAACCTAGTGGTAAGCACCCAATTTCTTCTGTCAGATGAATCACTTGCCTTACCTGGCACAGAAAGACCTGGCATCTGACCTCAAGTGTGGGGGAGCTCTGAGCCTAACAATCTCAGGGCAGTATTAGCATTCGTACTAAATATCTGCCACTCGTAATATGACCTGGTTGTGGAGAGAATAGAGATTTGTGCCAGGGAAAGAGAGGAAGCAGATAAGAGGTTAAAAAGTATTCTGATTTCAGATGTGCTTTTCACAGTCTCATTGGGAAATCTCTGGAAAAACAGGTCCCACTATGTCAACCATCCAATTTTTTGTTTTCTTTCAGCCCTGTACTACCATTTCCTGCCAGGCATGGCTTTGAACAGTATTGTCTCCTTTTTTCCTCAGCCTTCCCTGTCCTGTCTCTCACGAGTTCTGTTCACCACTTTGAGACTGCTGCCAAAGGAAGAAGCTGGCCCTGCATTGGAATATAAAACATTTGCAGTCCATTCGTCTTCCAGGAACAGAAAGAGAGGTTTTGCAACCCGCTACCCTTTCACTCTGGGCTGCTGATAGACCCTTGTTAATTTTCTTTTAGTTCTGTCATAATGTAGGGATAGAAACTCACCTAAAACAAAAAGCAATACAAGTACAACCAAGATGCATCTTTAATTTGTGCATGCAGTGATTTAATTACTTCTTATCGTGTCCTTGCTGCATTACTCTCTAATGCAGTGCAGACACTTTCCTCTAAACTTTAATTTCCGGAGCGCTCTTCTTGCTTTTCCACTGTCTTCCTTAGTTAACAGCAGATTGCAGACTGCCTCAGCTAGAGGCATTTTAATGATACTTCTAGGGAGACCAGCTGTTGTATCATTGTAATATGGTACCATAGTAGTTGATGGTAGAAAAAGAGTAATTGGCCTTGTCATTCTGCCCAGTTATTCCGGTTCACACTGCTTGAATTCTTCCCAGCTGTCACTGACAGAGTGTGAGTGCTTGTAAGGTGTTTCTCCCTAGCCCGGTCAGTTTGTTTGTCATCTTTCTAACTTTGCAATTTTGTCTTCTTGGGCAGATGAGCATGCAGATTCCCCCCATATTTCACACCCAGCTCTCAGTACTAGCCATGGTCATTGCTTGGACATCCTAGGTCCCCTGCATAGCCTGCTGGATAGACTCAGCTACATGAACACCCGTATTGCTGCTAGGACTTTGGGTTTTCACTCCACTTGCAGTCTACCATGCAGCTGGCGTTGCTAAGAGATGGAAGTCTTGGAGGCAACTGAGCAGGCAGAGCTGCAGCTGCTGTGTAAAGCAGCAGAGCCAAACGGAGTTGCAAGGAATAAAAGCCTTGCTGTGGCCTGGTGACACTGGCTTGGCACCAGCTACTGGGGAGGGGATCAACTGACACTTATTGGGCTGGAATGCATCACCTCAGGGGCAAAATTCTCAATGACACTCCACTGCCCGCAGGTTTCCAGTAAGTATCAGTTTACCACAACATGCTCACCTAGGCCCAGCTGCTAGAGCAGTGTCCACAGAATCCAAGAGGGAGAGGGAGGAGGTATATTTATATTTATTTATTTATTTATATTGTTTTGTATACCAATATTCTGTATATCAATCATAATGGTTTACAACATATAAATAAAATAAAATTCAGTTAAAACAAAATACAATATACAGATTCAGAATTTACATCAAACAAAATTTCACAGTAAATAAGTCAAAAAAGAAACAAAATTCAAACTTAAAATTAAAATAAAACTAAATTAGGATTAAAACACAGATTTAAAAATAAAACTTTAAATAAGTAATAAAATTAAATTAAAATTGAAAAAACTCTTATTCATTGGAAATTGCTCAACTATTATATAGCTAACTCATTGCTGAAAGCTTGTGTGAACAACCAGGTTTTTAAATCTTTTTTACATTTTTGGAAATTCAGCTCTAATCTTAACTCAGTTGGAATTGAGTTCCAGTGAATAGGACCAGCAATTGATAAGGCCCTTTCCCTTGCTTTGTGCAAATGTGCCATTTTAACTGTTGGAATAGAAAGCAGATCTTTGTTCGCTGATCTTAAATTACGTTGGGGAGTGTAAAAATGAAGAGAAGCATTTACCATTCCATTTCATCATTAAATAATGATTTATGTATCAAGCAAAGGATCTTGTACTCAATCCTGTATTTTACTGGGAGCCAGTGTAGATTTATAAGCGTTGGGGTAATGTGATCAAATTTTCTTACACTTGACAACACTCTAGCTGCTGCATTCTGCAATAATTGAAGCGGTCAGAGTATTATTAGGTAAGTCTAGGAGTAAAGCATTACAGTAGTTAAGTTTAGAAAAAATCAATGCTTGCAAGACAGTCCTAAAGTTGCCAGGGTTAAGCAGAGGTTTCAGTTTTTTAAAATATGTAACTTGTTAAAACCTCCTTTTATTATCTTATTTATGTTATTTTTCATACTCAACTCACTATCAATAATTATGCCAAGGTCATGGGCCGAGCTTACTAACATCATATCAACTGAATCAATGTTATATGCCATGGGCAAGTTAGAATCAATCTTATTACTAATTATTATTTCGGTCTTTTCCTGATTTAGTTTTAATTTCATGTAGAATAACAACTGTTGTATGAATGACATATAGACATGATCAATTTAAGGGCGCTTTCAATCGTGTCCTTCACTGGGATAAGTAACTGGACATCATCTTAGCTGAAGTTGCCTGGCCCACTTTCACCATGTAGGTGCGATTACGGAGATAGGCCAATCTCAGTCTATTTAATAAGATATTATGATTTACAGTGTCAAAAGCTGCTGAGATGTCTAGCATTACTAATAGATAGGATTGTCCTGTGTCCATGCCTCTAAGAATTGTTATCAGTCAATGCTAATAATAAAATCTCTGTGCTGTGAGATTTTCTGAACCCAAACTGTGACGGTCAGATATAGGATGTTATATCGGTCAAGATAATCAGACAATTGTCTGTGAACAACCTTCTCAATAATTTTTGACAAAAATGGTAAGTTAGAAATTGGCCTAAAGTTATTCAGAGAATTATCCTCAGGATTTGTCAACTTTGGAATTGGATAAACTACAGCACATTTTAATTTCTCAGGACAATTTCCCTCATCTAGGGAAAGGTTAACTATATCTGCAATTGGTCTGGCTATAATGTTCGAGACAGACTTTAATTGCTTGATCGGTATTAGGTCAAATGTATGGTTTGCCAGATTCAATTTATTAAATAAAATGTCACCCCTTGTGACATTTCAAAGCAGACTACATTTAGTTATCTATCAGCAGAGTACTTACAATCTAATAAGTGAATTTTAAAAGCTTGGCGCCTGTCAAAACCGGGAGAGAAACACACAACTCTGGCCAGTGTGCACCCAGCGGATTTTAAAAGCCGCCTGGATAAGCACGTACTTGCCGCTGTGCGCACAAATGAAAAGAAAAAAAAGGGAAAGTTTGAGGGTGTAATCTGGGTAGGGCATGGGGGTTCCTGGATTGCAACCTCAAATTAGCGTGTAAATACTTACACGTAGAGGTGCGTGCTGGGGTCCCCTGCCGCATAACTTTACTTCTGCTAGGGATGATGTGTAAGTTATAAAATGAAGATAAATGGATAGATAGGCAGGGTTTTAAGAGACAGGGATAACAGGGGAGAAGGGAGGCTATTCATCTAGGGGGGTATGGAGGTCCTATTCCTTGTATGGGCAAACTGAGAGCAAACTGGGAAACCTAGTAATGGTGTTGGCACGCACGTCTTTTGAAATCCCCTCATTTACACGGTAGAAGTATCATTTGCTCACTTAGCACATGTCCACTTAAAATTGTGTGCATATGTGCACGCAGTCAGGCTATTTTATAACATATATATGCACATAAATTTTATATATGCACATAAAATTGCCATGTCCCTGGGCTGACGAACACGCACACATGTGCGCCTGTGCGCATGTTTACCATCTAAGAGGGTTATTTAGTAAATGTTTTCTCTCATTTTTTGTTTATTGTAAATTGGACCCTAAGTTTGTACTTGAGGCTATGGAGGGTGAAGTGATTTGCCCAAGGTTACAAGGGGTATGAGCAGGATTTGAACCCTTGACTTCCAATGGTTTATAATCTGCTGCCTTAAACAGTAGCAGTGACCACAGAATCAGAGAGGGAGAGGAAGTTAGCACTAGAGTATGAGACAGTAATGAAAGAGTGTAAATGAGTGGTGGAGTAGTTAGTGAGTGAGAGAGAGAAGGAAAATTGGTACTAGTTTCATGGTTAAAAAATAAACCTCTTTAATTTGAAGAGGAGCACTTGATTGACAAGTCTTTAAAATGGAGATGTTAAACATATAACAGAGAGGGACTTATACCCTCCCTGCAGGCCGCAATATCAGAAGGGGAGGCCCACTTGCCACCCAATTGGGCTGCTTTAAGTACATTTTTAGCCAATCTGGCCCATCACTTAAATGAATTTGACATTCCTGCTGTAAAGCATTCTTCCTCAGATGTGGTCCAAAATAACCACTTTATTCCTTGGAAAATTTGCACACCTAGGGGTAGATTTCCAAAGGGTTACGCGCGTAATATACGCGTGTAACCCTTTAAAATCCCCCCCGTGCGCGCCGAGCCTATTTTGCATAGGCTCGGCGGCACGCGCAAGACCCGGGACGCGTGTATGTCCCGGGGCTTTGAAAAAGGGGCGGGGCGAGGCAGCAGGCCAGTGGCGGTCCGGGGGCGGTCCCGAGTCCTCCAGCACAGCAGCCGTGCCAGGGGATGGCACGCCAGCAGCCAGCCGGCGCGCGCAAGTTATGCCTGCCTCAGGCAGGCGTAACTTAGAGAACAAAGGTAGGGGGAGGATTTAGGTAGGGCTGAGGGGTGGGTTAGATAGGGGAAGGGAGGGGAAGGTGGGGGGGGGGGAGCGAAAGGAAAGTTCCCTCTGAAGCTGCTCCGTTTTCGGATTTCAGGCCTCTCCAAGGGCTTGGCGTGCGCAAGGTACACAAGCGTGCACCCCATTTGCCGCAAGGTACACAAGCGTGCACCCCATTTGCCGCTGTGCCAGGGATTGCGAGCTGGCCGTTGGCCAGTGCGTGCAACCTATGCCTGCCTGGAGGCAGGCGCAACTTCTAAGTTAAAGGTAAGGGGGGTGGTTTAGGTAGAGCTGGGGGGTGGGTTAGGTAGGGGAAGGGAGTGGAAGGTGGGGGGGGGGGGCGGAAGGAAAGTTACTTTCGAGGCCTCTCCGATTTCAGAGCGGCTTTGGAGGGAACGGAGGAAGGCTGCATGGATCGGCGCACGCAAGGTTCACACGTGTGCACCCCTTGCGCAGGCTGACCCTGGATTTTATAGCATGCGCGCAGCTGCGCGTGCATGTTATAAAATTGGGCGTAGATTTGTGCTTGCTGAGTTGCGTGCACAAATCTACGCTCGCACCTAAATCTTAAAATCCGGCCCTATGTGTGTGTGCACATCAAATTACTTGGGTAGCTCAGAGCATATGCAAGTATACTCTGCTGCAAGATCCCAGAAGACATGGGAGGTTTCATCAAGGCCACAGTGAAGTGGAGAGATGCAGGACCCAAGGCAGCCAAAGTGACAGGTGACCTGGAAAAGTGGGTCATGGGACAGAAGGGAACCAGACAGGCAGGTAGGAGGGGGAAAAGGGCAAATTTGCTCAGATTGGGTCCGGAGGGAGGAAGGTTAGAGCTCAGAGTGCTGGATTCGGGCTGGGGAGTAGCAAATATCCAGAACAGTGGTGATGGGGGAGGAGGGCAGGGTGTGCTAGAGGAGGGAGAGTGCTGGGATTGGAATGGAGGGGAGGAAAGAAGGATGGGTTGGGGGGGGGGCAAAGTGTGCAGTGCTGGGAGAAGATAAGCCTGCTGGGGAGGGGTGGAATAGGGTGCCAGGCTCAGCCTCGAAAGAGATTGCTCAGCACCTCCAATCTGACACATTCTTTGCTGAATTTTCAATGGATATCAGCTAGTGTGTGAATAAAAGCTCAGGAAGTTAACAGGTTTTCATTATTTAAGGCAGGGGTAGGGAACCCATGGCTCGCGAGCCAGATATGGCTCTTTTGAGGGCTGCATCTGGCTCGCAGACAAGTGTCGCCATACTTCGCGGTTCCCCGCTGACCCAGCTGCTCCCCGGTCCTCCGCCGCCCGGCTTAAAATGCTGTCAGCCCGGGCGGAACGCGGCAGGACAGCTGGAGTCAGCGGCACCGGCGTGCTCTCTTCTCCCCCCCCCCCCCGCGGCCCGGAAGAGGAAGTGGAGAGCATCGGGTGCCTGCGCGGGAAGAAGAGACCACACTAGCGTGGTCTCTTCTTCCGCGCAGGCACCCGATGCTCACCACTTCCTCTTCCGGGCCGCGGGGGGGAGAAGAGAGCACGCCGACTGGAGTCATCCGGGTGCCTGCGCAGGAGTCATCGGGTGTCAGCCGGGTGCCAGCGCTGGAGTCATCGGGTGCCTGCGCGGGTCTTCCCGCGCAGGCACCCGATGCTCTCCACTTCCTCTTCCGGGCCGCGGGAAGAAGAGAGCACGCCGGTGCTCTCTTCTTCCCGCGGCCCGGAAGAGGAAGTGGAGAGCATCGGGTGCCTGCGCGGGAAGACCCGCGCAGGCACGCTAGTGTCCGACGGGAAGAAGACTGCAGCGCGGCTCGGAGGAAAATGAAAATCTTCAACCGCGGCCGATGGGACTCCGCCTTCGCCTCCGCGAGGGCTGAAAATGAAGGAGGTTAGCGTTGGGAGGTGGCTGCTGCTGCCGCGAGTTCCCGGGGGGGGAGAGAGAGAGTGAATGAATGAGCGAGCAAGCATGTGTGTTTGAGATCCTGTGTGTGTGAGTGAGAGATTGCATGTATGTGAATGATTGAGAACCTGTATATGTGAAAGAGAGTATGTCTGTGATTGAGATCCTGCCTGTGAGAGAGAGAGCATGAATGTAAGTTTACCATTGGGAACCTGTATGTGTAAGTTTGTAATTGAAAACCTGTTTGTTTGAAAGAGTATGTGTGTATGATTGAGATCCTTTGTGTGTGAGAGAGATCATGTGTATGTATGATTAAGAGCCTGTGTGTATAAGTAAGAGAGAGATCATGTGTGTCTGTGTCTGATTGACAGCTGGTTTAGGTGATGGAGCATGTGAGTATGTGATTGAGAGCCTGTGTTTAAATGAGAGAGAGAGACCATGTGTGTCTGTGTGATTGAGAGCTGATTTAGGTGAGGGAGCATGTGAGTATGTGATTGAGAGCCTGTGTGTAAATGAGAGAAAGAGAGGACATGTTTGTAAGCTTGTGAATGAGAGTCTGTGTGTGAGAGAAAAAGACAGCATGTATTTATGTGATTGAAAGCCTGTGTGTGTGTAAGCGTGAAAAGATAGACAGCATGTGTGTAAATGTGTAATTAAGAGCCTATATAAGTGAGAGAGAAAAAACATTTGTATATGTGAGTGACTGAGAGCATGTGTGTATAGGTGTGTCATTGAGAGCCAGTGTGAGAGAGAGCGCTGGTATGTGACTGAGAGAGGAGAAAGTTCCAAGCAAACCACCCTACCTCCTGCTAATTCAGAACAATCTCAGGACACCTGGATATCAAACGTTCCCAGGTATGCAGAGCAAAAAAATTTTTGTATCCTTATTATTTTTCATTACTGGATCTTTGTGTCTGCTATTTTGAAATATTTTGTTGGTATCTGGAAATGTTTTATATGAGTTTTTAATTATTGGATATTCCACTCATCAGCTGTTTCGAAATATGTTCTTTTTGTTAGTACAGTTTTACTGCTGATGATTTTATATTTCTTGATTTGTTTTATAAGGATGTGTGATGTTTCTTTTTTCCTTTGTTACACTGCATACAGAGACTCTGGCTTGTTGCAGTTTCCAATTCAGTTTTTGTCTGCATGCTTCTTGTTATGCGTTTTGGTCTCTTTATTCTATGTTAGGTGAGGGACAGCACGTGATTCAGGTGAGGTTTTCTGCTGGCGTGTAGTTTCTGTGTAGGACTCTATAGCAGCCTGACTTGGTCCGTTTTCCTAATAGGAGATGTATTGGTGTCTTAAGGCCTGGTGTAATATTTTCAGAGACTTATTGTACTTTAAAAGTGTGATCTTACATAAAATGCACACATTTACTTGTATTTAGTTTTAAACATATTGTATGGCTCTCATGGAATTACATTTTAAAATATGTGGCGTTTATGGCTCTCTCAGCCAAAAAGGTTCCTGACCCCTGATTTAAGGTCTGAGCATGACCTCTAATATCTCCAGTTTCATTCCCTGTCTACATATCAGTTAGAAGGAGCTTTATGCTTGGTTCTGTGGGCAACCTAAAACACTGAGTTGGAAATTGGCTGGGCATCATAACAAAGAGAATGTATTTTATTCTCATGTAGTTATATCATACAATGATAATAAAATTGTGTTTTTCTGCTTCAAATGGCATAAAACCGAATTATTTTTCAGATTGAATTAGCAAGAGAGGCACAAAAGTTACTGCACCTCACTCACAGATTGTGAATCCTGTTGATCTGTGCTGGCAGCAAGTCGAAAATGATATTGCACAAACTTTATGAAGCAGTGTTGAACATGGCTAGTCCGAGGGTTCAGGGGAACTACAAGTGAGCATTTTTAATTAATTTCAAAGATAACGTGGTAGTAAAAATTTTAATTGAGGCATGGTGAATGTTACTGCTGTCTGTGTATACGGAGGTCCTTCTATGTACTGAATTGGTACCAAAAATTAGATTTCAGCTCATTCGTCGGTGCCAGAGGCACTCTGTTTGTTTGGGATTTTTGTGGCCTCGGCATACTTGAAGAACATAGCTACATTTTCGATGCAGCCTTTGTCATGTAGATTATTGCTTACAGACCTCACTGAGGAAAGGTACATGTGTCCTGATGAGTTTTTAATTATTTAAATAAGTGTACCAGGGTATCAAATCCTGTGTCCTTCACTTAGATGGCAACAGTGGCCTCAGCTGGTATGAGTGGCCTCAGTATGTGTCAGGAGTCTCTACCAGACCCTGCCCTTGCTATGAGGTTAGCATGGTGGAGGAGTGTTAAGGCGGAGTACTGCTCCCCACTAGGTGATTTCCTGTGAGATAATAAAAACCCTTACCCTATGTGATGCAGAAGAGCAGAAGGAGGGAGAAGATTCCAAGATCTGGAGTTCTGCAGGGGATCTGTCTCCTCGCAGAGCAATGCCAGTGGGCCCTATCCCTCCACAGGGAAGTGCCAGGAGAAAAAGGAGAAGAGGTGTTCCTGCTCAGGAAAGGTGGTTGGGGTCTAAGGAAGAGGTTGGCAAGGCCTTAGTGGGAGGAAAGTGAAAATTCTTGAACAAACAGAGTGCCTCTGGAGCCGATGAATGAGCTGAAATCTCAGGTGAGGGGAGAACTTGGGAATCCAAAGTGTGCTGAGAGGCGAGTTCCTGTGGAAGTTCTCAATTTTAGGAGCCCAAGGAAGAGGGAACTGCTTCAGAAACAGAATGTTGAGAGTATTGACCTTTAGGAAGTCAAAATCTGTCTGCCAGAGGATGATCCAAAGATATACCTGACTGACAAAGAATTCAGAAAGGAGCTACCTGTGTGATCGAGAGAACAGAGAAGATATTTGCTACCAAAAAATGTACTGGGAGGGCCCATGGAGGAAAGGTTCCTGTCATAAAAAGCTTATTTATTTATTTTAAAAAATTGTTTATACCTCATGCTGCATGGATTATAACGGTTTACAAAATGTACATACATAATCAAAGAAAAAACTATACCTTCAAAAAACATTGGTGAGTACAAAACTGCTAAGACAAGAACCTAAGAGCTAAGCCATGTTAATCTTCAAATACCTTCCTGAATAACCATGTTTTCAAGGCTTTTTAAAAGCTTTTATATCTGCAAGAGTTCTCAGATATTCAGGCATGGAGTTCCTTAGGACTGGACCCATCACTGAGAAAGCCTGATCCCTAACTTCCCCAAGTGTGCATGATGTACAGCGGGAATGTTTAGGAGGCCTTTATTTTAGGACCGTAGAGTTCTGGAGCATGTGTAGATACGTAATGAAGTGCCCAACCATGGCACTTTTGTATTTTGAATTAGTCTGTGAATGATTGTTAAAATTTTATACTGTATGCTCTTCTTAATGGGGAGCCAGTGTAATGCAACCAACACAGGTGTAATGTGATCATATTTTTTTCTGCCCTGACAGCAAGCATGCTGCAGCATTCTGAAACAGCTGCTATTACTGGGCCAGAACACCCAATAATAGGTAATTACAATTATCAGTACCTGCAAATATTAATGACTGCAGCACTTTTCAGAAATCATAATCAAACTAAGGCTTTAAATGCTTTAACTTACACATCTTCACGTACCCTGGATGGATTTGATTCTTGATGTGTATCTTCATGGATAGATGGGAATCTAAGAAGATTCCCAAGTCTCAGACGAAGGAAGATAATGGAATGGTATGCTTGCCAAAAACAAAGAAAGTCTTATGGTGGTTCTTTAATACATGATAACAAAATAATCTCAGTCTTGGGAATATTTAGTGCAAGTGCACCCATGAAAATTTCAGATAGTCTAAAGTAGTAGACAATGAATTGTTTATGGGGATGAAAAATTGAATGTCATCTGCATAGATCAAGAAATACAGGCCAAGGCCAACCAGGAGTTTGCATAGAGGAATAAGATAGATGTTAAAAAGCATGGTGGAAAGCGCTGACCCCTGGAGGATCCCAGTCTGAGTCTCTTTCCATTCTGATTTTTTCCCATTGACATACACCTGTTGAGATCATAAGAACATAAGAACATGCCATACTGGGTCAGACCAAGGGTCCATCAAGCCCAGCGTCCTGTTTCCAACAAATGAAACAAAAACACTTGAGGACTGATCTAGTGATTCCTTACTCTTAAATGACTAGTTAAGATCCTGTGATCAATAGTCTCGAATGCAACGGAGATGTTTAATAGGATTAATTGGAGATGTGAATCGTGTGCCAGATCGTCTTAACGATCAGATTCGGCTGTGGGGGGGCTCGAATCTGATCGTTAAGATATGTGAATTGGAATCGTTTCCGATTCCAATTCACATTTTTTTAGGAGGCCCGCACCACAAAAAAAAAAAAAACACATCCGACCCTTTAAATCGACCTCCCGACCTGACCCATCGCTAATTATTTTTTTACGGAGGCCCGCGCCGCAAAAAAAAACAAAAAAACACATCCGACCCTTTAAATCGAACCCCCCCCCTCCCGACCCATCGCTAATTATTTTTTAAGGAGGCCCGCGCCACAAAAAAAAACCATCCGACCCCTTAAATCGAGCCCCCCCCCCCCGACCCGACCCATCGCTAATTATTTTTTTACGGAGGCCCGCGCTGCAAAAAAAACAAAAAAACCCATCCGACCATTTAAATCAACTCCCCCTCCCGACCCCCCCAAAACCTTTTAAAGTTACCTGGTGGTCCAGGGGGGCCTCGGGAGACCTCGGGGAGAGATCCAGGGGGGCCTCGGGGAAAGATTTCCCAGGCATCACCTATTCTAAAAAAAAAAAAAAAAATGGCGCCGATGCCCCTTTGCCCTTACCATGTGACAGGGTATCGGTGCCATTGGCCGACCCCTGTCACATGGTAGGAGCACTGGATGGCCGGCGCCATCTTTACTCATCAGCCCATAGTATAATATGGGCTGATGAGTAAAGATGGCCGGCGCCATCTTTAAACATGGCGCCGGCCATCAGCCCATAGTATAATATGGGCTGATGAGTAAAGATGGTGCCGGACATCCAGTGCTCCTACCATGTGACAGGGGCTGGCCAATGGCACGGATACCTTGTCACATGGTAAAGGCAAAGGGGCATCGGCGCCATTTTTTTTTTTTTTAGAACAGCTGATGCCTGGGAAATCTTTCCCCGAGGCCCCCCTGGATCTCTCCTCTCCCCGAGGCCCCCCTGGCTCTCTCCCCGAGGCCCCCCGAGGACCCCCTGGACCACCAGGTAACTTTAAAAGGTTTGGGGGGGGTCGGGAGGGGGGGTCGATTTAAAGGGTCGGATGGGTTTTTTTGGGTTTTTTTGCGGCGCGGGCCTCCGTAAAAAAATAATTAGCGATGGGTCGGGTCGGGAGGGGGGGGTCGATTTAAAGGGTCAGATGGGTTTTTTGTTGTTTTTTTTTGCGGTGCGGGCCTCTGTAAAAAAAAAAATAGTGATGGGTCGGGTCGGGTCGATTTAAAGGGTCAGGGTGGGTTTAGGGGCTTTTTTGGTGTGCCCTATTTAACGATACAATACAAATGCCCCTGACTATAAATCGTGGGCATTTGTATTGTATCGTGCACTCTAATGATTTTGGACGATTTTAAAATTATCTGACGATAATTTTAATCGTTCAAAAACGATTCACATTAATAAATAATCCTGGCTGCTGTCGAATTCATGCCATATTGAATCAAATTACAAGAGTAGGAGAGTCTCCATACTACTATTTTTCCTGAAGCCAAATTGTATTTGAACAATAAAGAAAACTCATCTAAATAATCTGTCAGTTAGGATAGCACTAGGGAATTACTTTGGCCAAGAAAGATACATTTGAAATGGGATGATAGCTAGTCAGAAGCTGAGGATCCAGCTTCTCGTTCTTAAGCAAGGGTCTATATAGGGCTCTTTTGGCGATACAAGGGAGGTTGCCTTCAGCCAGAGACAGATTCACTAATTTTACCAAGTATGGGGAAATTTAATCTTTTACTGATTTTAACAATCCTAAGGTTTGTTCAAATTGTGTTGGGCAGGATTTAACTCTGCTGTACTTCTAATATAGATACTTTATTAAACTGTCTCAAATGAGATTTTACTTTATTGAGATTAGTCAAAAAGGAATCAGAAATTGGAGGAAACTGGAATACTAGATTCCCAATTTTGTAATCGAAAAAGTTGGAAGATTCCTTGGGACTGTATGGAAGAGATTTATGACAGCTTAATATTTTGGTGGGCTTTATGGAGTGTTCTGGAAAATAACTGAGTTTATTTTTTTGTAAACTCTTTTGGACTTTACAGTCACTGATAGCAGGGAAAGCAGACTTTATTTTTTTTAACAACACCTTTTGAGTCCATGTGGTGTTTTTGGTGACATTTAGCTGGACTAGTGTGCAGGAAGAGCCTCTGCATGAAGAAGAAATCCCTAAGTACCTTGAAAATACTTTCCCCCCCCCTGTGTAGGAACCTCGAGAAGTCATGGGGTCTTATTTGGTCTGTGCCCCCATGCTCAAGAGCTGACCGGGATGTGGGTGCTACATAAGAGTTTAGGATCATATCTTATTGAAGGTCACCTCCTTGTTTGTACCAATATCTTTTTCCAGTCTCTGCTGACTGTACTTTAAGACTCTTCATTGTATAGCAAAGGAGATCATAGACAATCTACAGATAGTGCTATAGTCCTGTCTAGGATCAATGATGATGTCCTTGGTCTACTGGTTTATTATAGTTGCTTTGTGTTAAATGCCCTAAGTGACCAATCTCCTCTTCTATTAGTTGCTTTTTGCTGACTGACTGCTTAGAATTCATTTGCTCTCTGCAGGTGCTCTAATTAGTTTATCAGGTGTCATAGATGTCTAAATTCCCAAAGTCACAACAGAGTCATAGGATCAGGAATGTAACTTTATAAGCAACTTTCTCACCAGCAAATAGTTATCTCAGTTTTAGAGATGCACAGCAAAAGAGTGGGAAATTTACTGAAATCTGAAAAGCAATTAACAAATATTTTTAAATAAATAAATGAAATCTACACATGCTGATATTTTAAATTGCATGGTCATTTCTATAGATGTAATATACTACTGCTTGCTAAACAAAAAAATGGTTTACCTCACTTGTAGATACTTTAAAGGACGTATATACTTGTAGCTCCTGAACTAGTTGTAGCTGGGAGACAATATCTCACATTAGATGGAAGGGGCCATATATCATATTAGATGGAACACTGTTGTTATGCCATAAACTATATTCCAGGTTTTCTTACGCGGGGAGTTTCCTTTCAAGGCCCTCACATTGCATATAATATTCCCCAGTCTTAAGAATGTTTGCACGCAGCACTGATGATCACACATTGAGAATAATGAAGTCACTACTCAATAAATCACAAGAAGAGTTGTTTGGTGTTTTCTAACATTTCTCTTTTACTGATAAGGTGCAAATGATGATTCAAAGACTTTACAGCTGGGTACTTCAGTTTCAAGTGATTACAAGTGCTTTTAGTAAGTTTGTGACTTCTTACAGTCTTTTTAATTTCAGATGTTATATCAAATTAAATCATTTCTTTTAATTATTTGATATCTTTTCTCCCATTGGGTTCTAGGTAATGCTTTTGTGCTTCTGTTTGTACTGTTCCTGTTGCAAGGAGTTAGCAATCTGTAGTTATTTAGGAGAGTTGTGGGTAGATCCTTGGACTGGTGGCAGATGACCACGCCCCCGAGGGGGGAAGATCCCGAGAGGGACCACCAGTCAGGCTCAGAGTATGGAGAAAGACACACACTAGTTTTTTTAATAGACACTATATTGAACCACCAGAGTTGGCAGTAGAGAGCTGGAATGCCCGGTTGGGCTGCAGTCCCTCAGAATACTGGAACAGCGATCCCTGGAGGCTGAGCTGTAGAGAAATAAAGTGAGTAGGCAGGGTATGCAGAGTTCATGTACTGAACCAGATGGTAACACTCACACAATGTCTCAATGAAGCCCAGGAGCTGGAAAGTATAGGCCCTCAAGGAGAGAGTACCTAGTTCCAGGGAAAGCTCTGAGAGAGCGATGGTAACTCACTGAAGTAGTTGCAGTAATAGTCTCCAGGCAGAAGAGAGTATCAAGTAAGTCTGGGAATGAGGGCCCTCGAGGAGCGAGTACCGGTTCCAGACTGTCACCTGAAAACAAAGGAGAGAGCGAGGCCCCCGAAGACCGAGGAGGCAGAGTGGTTTAGAAGTTGAAGCTAGTCCGTAATCATTCCTTGCTAACTCAATCTGTTAGCAAATTCTGAGACCTTAAATATTCGTCGCGGGTGACCCTGAGGTTCGCGCCATCACCAGTACTTCCGTCAGGGCTGTGCCGCACGTGCGCCCATAGGCCTCCAGGAAACATGGGTTGCAGCATCGAGCCGGCCCAGGGATGCCGGAGGACCTCGGCAAAAGAACGCCGTGGCAGCCAATCTTCCCGCAGATGAAGATGGAGGCGCCAAAGAGTTAAGGAGGGCGGAGAAAGGGCATCGGGAACCGACGGACACAACACTGTTCCATGATAGTTTAAAGTATCAAAGTTGTATTTTAAAGTGTAAAAAAAAGAGGAGGAACGATCTTTTATCTCGTTCCTCCTCTTGTAATATCAAGGGAGGCACCTTTCTCTCCTCATCTCCCAGTCTTCAGTAGATAGTCATGGACCATAAATGTGGTCCATCTACTCTCCTCTCCCCTTTCTCCTTCATTCTCTCTGTTATGGTTTTGATGAAGTTGTGAACCCCGGGCCAAGGTGAGAGATGTCTCCGCCCACAAGGAGGAGTCCCATGGGTCTCACCGTCGGTGGATGTGGTCTCAGTGACGTAGAGAGACTTTATTAGGGAGAAAGATGGTACATCACCCGAGGAGTGGGAAATGTAATAAACACAGTCTTTGAGCAAATACAGTAGTCAAGATGAGAATGTAGATAGCAGCTCCAGTAGTGGCGCAGAGCGCGGGGTATGCCAGGAGATTCCTGTAGGCTGATGGAAGTACCTCTGAGTGCAGATCCAGTAGTGGCTCGCAGCGTGGGGTATGCCGAGGAAGCTGTACTTTAGATGCCAAGGAGGCAGAGGTAAGCCATAGACTGTGTAAAGATGGAGCAATATCCTGAGGCACAGGATGAGTAACGTAGACAGGCTGAAGAACGGTAGTGGCCTGGAGGATGAGGTACGCCGTGAATCTTCAGTGAGGTAGATAGAAGTTGGAGAATGTACTCACACAAGGAAGTCCCAGAAGATATCCCCAAGAAGCGGGTCAGGACGTCCTAGGTAGGAGGGTCCTCTGAGGAGCGGATAGCCAAGGCGCGGAGGAGCCCCCGAGGAGCGGATACTCAGAGCATCCGAATGCCAAGAGGAGAGTCTGGAACAGAAGATCCAAGTTAAAGCGGATTTAACAAGTGAGAGAACTTGCTAACTCGTCTTAGCAATGGGCCAGTAGGTATAAATACACTAACAGTGCTGATGTTATCGGGAGGGGATGCCCCCAAGGTTCCTGCCATGATGTATCCTTCAGGAGGCCCTGCACGCGGGCCTAAGTGATGCCAGAAGTAAGATGGCAGTCGCAGTGCCCACGCTGTCCCGAGGACACCGGGGGAAGTCGGCGTTGGTTGGCGGAGGCCGCCATTCTCCCAATGATTGACAGTGCAGGGAAAAAAGAGGTGAGCATGAGAGGTTGCAGCCATCTGCAACTGATGGGATGAAATTTAATGTGGATAAGTGCAAGGTGATGCATATAGGGAAAAATAACCCATGCTATAGTTACACAGTGTTAGGTTCCATATTAGGTGCTACAACCCAAGAAAGAGATCTAGTTGTCATAGTGGATAACACATTGAAATCGTCAGTTCAGTGTGCTGCGGCAGTCAAAAAAGCAAACAGAATGCTGGGAATTATTAGAAAGGGAATGGTGAATAAAACGGAAAATGTCATAATGCCTCTGTATCGCTCCATGGTGAGACTGCACCTTGAATACTGTGTACAATTCTGGTCGCCGCATCTCAAAAAAGATGTAATTGTGATGGAGAAGGTACAGAGAAGGGCTACCAAAATGATAAGGGGAATGGAACAGCTCCCCTATGAGGAAATACTAAAGAGGTTAGGACTTTTCAGCTTGGAGAAGAGACGGCTGAGGGAGGATATGATAGAGGTATTTAAAATCATGAGAGGTCTAGAATGGGTAGATGTGAATCGGTTATTTACTCTTTCGGATAATAGAAAGACTAGGAGGCACTCCATGAAGTTAGCGTGGGGCACATTTAAAACTAATCGGAGAAAGTTCTTTTTTACTCAACACTCAATTAAACTCTGGAATTTGTTGCCAGAGGGTGTGGTTAGTGCAATTAGTATAGCTGTGTTTAAAAAAGGATTGGATAAGTTCTTGGAGGAGAAGTCCATTACCTGCTATTAATTAAGTTGACTTAGAAAATAGCCACTGCTTTACTAGCAACGGTAACATGGAATAGACTTAGTTTTTGGGTACTTGCCAGGTTCTTATGGCCTGGATTGGCCACTGTTGGAAACAGAATGCTGGGCTTGATGGACCCTTGGTCTGCCCCATTATGGCATGTTCTTATGTTCTTAACACTCTCATTGGATGGCTGGAAGTCAGATCTTGGTGAGCTCAGATTCCTCTTGTAGAAGGGAACCTCTCCTGTTGAACTGTAGAGCAAAGTTAAGACAATTCATCTGAATCCAAAAGGATTTGTCACTTCACACTCAAAATTAAAAAGAATGGAATGAGAGGGTGGAAAGAAATTCTCATCCAAAACAAAGAAACTTCATGGAGATTTAAGTCTGATATCAGCACCAGACATGCTGTCTCCTTCAAAGCAAAAGAGATGCATGAGAGTAAAATGGTGATCTCTCAGTATAAACAACTGGACAGTTCCAGCATTCTACATGGGAAGCTGCAAACTCTTTATCCATAAACTGTCTCTCCCCACACCAAATGGTAAAGTCCTAAGTAATGTAGTAGGGGACTAACAGGATCTCTACATATTAAACATCATTAAAATTGATATAGTAATGCATGCTACTTGTCAGTTTAATGTCAGCATATATCAGACTTTAAAATCTGAGAAATGAAACTAATAAGCTTCAGAATGTGGGAGCATCACCATGGCTGCATTAAAGACAGTTTGGCAGTTCAGGTTTTTATGCAAGAATCTTCTAAAAGCGAAAGGGACAATTAGCACAGGGAGCTTCCATGCATACATCTATTTATTTATTTATTTGCTTATTTGTTTATTTGCATGATTTATAAACCACCTATTCCAAGGCTATAGGTAGTGTACATAAAACCATACATAATGAAATAAGAATACCAGGTTCTACTTTAAAATAGCAATGACATATTAACAGGATCAAAAACACAGTAAAACCTACAAGGATATTTATTAAACTTGCTACAGTACTTGAGGTCTCTTCCAGAAATGCCTGTCTAAACAAAAAGGCTTTCAATAGGCTCTTAAATGTCTTAGTAAGGTCTGACTGGTGCAGCTCATAGAAGAGTAAGTTCCAAATGGCAGGAGCTGCTCCTGAGAAAGCTCGCTTTCTTTCCACTAGGCGAGTATGTTGAAACAATGGAATATCAAGGAGACTCTTTTGGGACAACCAAAGGACTCTGGTTGCATTATAAACTTTTAACATGGCATTTGACCAGGGAGATGATTCCATTAAGAGCACATTGCTACTTTGTATTTGACTCTCCACTGGATTGTTAACCAGTGTCTAATGATGCTGTCCTAGCATCCACGGCGCATATCGTGGTTACGCGCATGGCCGGGCCCTTTAGAAAATGTACGCGGCACGTGCAGGGCCCGGCCACGTGCATAACTCCCAAAATTTCCTCGCACAGGGCCTTTAAAATCCGGGCTTAAGAGTGGTCATCAGCATACCCAGGTAAGCTCAATTACAATAGTCAATTACTGGTAAAATGAACGCCTGCACCATGGTCCGAAATGAGCTGGCTGGAGTAACGACTTAAGATTCCACAGCAGGAGAAACTTGTAAAAACAAGATTTAATAATGCCTTAACTTGTGGGATGAATGACAGCTTGGAGTCAATGATCACCTCAAAGACTCCCTGTGCTAGCGCTTATCTTCATGACTCCATTGTCAATAGTAATGTAAGAAGGCTCAGAAAGACAATCTCTACTTTGAATTACCTCCAGTTTGGTTTTGGCCAAATTTAGTGCCAATTTGTGATGATTGAGCCAATGATTCACTGCAGTTAAACATAATGAGATTGATTTTAAGACCCGCATGCGCAGTCCCACGCCATTGTTTAGTGCCTCTACCCACCTTTAGGCTTTGTATATAGTACTTTTTATGTTATCAACCCACATATTATTTCCAAGTTATTTTCTTCCTGTTCCTTGTAAGACATTTACTTGTCACTGTTGTTATTGTTCAATATGTAAACCGAATTGATCAGTAATTCTGTTACTGGAAAATCGGTATAGAAAAGTTCTAAATAAATAAATAAATGCATGTGGCTCCCAGCATACGCACATGGACAGAGCTATTTGTTATAAAATATGATATCTGCATGCACATGCGTGGCGGATTTTAACATCCACATGCACGTGTGGGCGGGTGGCCTCCGTGCATGGGGGGGGGGGAGGGGGGAATTTTAAAAGGCCACATGTGGCGACGGGAGTAGGGCTTCCCCAGTTCCTTCCCAGTCCGCTCCAATTTAGGAGTGGACTGGGAGGGAACCTCCCTATACCCCTACCTAACCTTCCTACCCTTTCCCCTCCCTGACCCTAACCTTTCCTAACTACTTACGTTTTTTTGTTCGATTACTTACTGCTTCCCTGCCCCAAACACAGAAATGGACTTCTGTGGCTCTTCTGGCATTTTCCTTTCTTAAGGGCTTTATTAGACTTCTATGGCCCACAAAGATCCCCAACCTCCCCAGGTAGATATTTGGGCTCATCTGACATCCCAACACCACTCTTCTAATAGCAAATATTTTGAAGACTTTGGTAAGTTTGGACTGGGGGTTTTGGGGGCATGGGGTAGAGTTAAAATGGGCCTGGAGGCCCTTATTTGCTTTGGGGTATGGAGGTCCCAGATGCCTGTATTTGCCTGGAAGGTGTGAGCCTGGAGGCTGATACATTTTGGGGGGAAGAGAGTGTTTTACCTGGAGGTCCTTGACAGTGTGTAGGAAGTGTGGAATAGATAGCCAAGGAGGCTGTTGTCTGGGTCAGAGAATGTGGGATGTAGGGTTTTTTGGGCCATGAGACCCAAGTTGTAAATATCCTTTTGCCTCCCATCCACCTAAGCAGCACCCCCTCCAGAGGTGCTTGCTCCTTGTAAATTATAACCATCTGCCTACTCCTTGTAATTTATAGCCATATTTATTTAGTTGTTTTTGTTTCCTTAATACCACAGTTACTGTTCAATGTAAAGGCTTTGCCTAAAGTTATTAAGTTACTTGTAAACCGATGCGTTGTGCAAACGGATGTCGGTATATAAAAGGTTTTAAATAAATAAATAAATAAAATAAGTTAACTCAGCCTACTGAAGGCTGCTGAAGTTGACTATATTTCCGGAGGTATAGTTAACTTTTGCAGTATTAGTAGATTACATTAAGCCTCTTAGGTATTAATGCTGCATAGTAGATCCAGCCCTATTATGTATTGAGGTAATTTAAATATATATTTTTAAACCATGCCATTTGCATGTGCATTAGCATTCTAGACAGGAGCTGATGGTAGTGATAGCATGCATATAAATAGTACACATATGCACACTTTGTATATAGGTGTTAGGTAACACAAAGTAGTACATGGACCTTAAATGACAGAGTAAAATCTTAGTATAGGGTATATGACAAAAAAGAATTTAAGGAAAAATGCCAAGAGAAACAAATTTTATCCTTAATCTGGTCAATGCCTCAAAATGGAAATTCAGGTAATTCTAATGATGAGTCATTTACTGGTATGTTAATTTCTTAATGCCTTCAATTTATTAGGAGCAGGTTTTCTGTAATTCTAGTAAAGAGAAGCTTAATTCTCTTTTCCCTGATTAATTATAAGGAATTACAACTTTGACAGTTGACAAAAGGAGTAACAAGACTTACTTCAGTGCCATTTGAGACAAAGCCAAATAACTAAAGTAAACAATTCATACTAAGTGGAAGTATAACGAAGACTAATAATATGCAAAGAAATCTGGATTTGTTATAGTAGCCTAATATGAGGATGAATGAGCACGTCACCCAGGCTGGAGCAGAAAATCACACTGACTCCAGCCTTTTATAAATTTAATCTTAACTTTTATTAACATACACAGTACTTTAATCAATAGTAGACTGCCTTACCCCAGGACAGTGTCACACAAACCTTCAAAAAGTGTCAGGTGCTCCTTGCTCCTGGAGATGCGGGGGATTCCTAAACCCAGCTGGGCTTACACTCTTATCCTGCTCCAACTGGTCCCATCCTCAGGACTTTCCCTGCTCAGTAGAGCTCTCTCCCTCTGGGATTTCAGGTGAACCAGGTATCTAGCCTGGTCCTGCACAGGTTTAAAGGGGAAAAATAGGGGCACTTCATCTCACATATAAAATAAGGAAGATTGATTAAGCTCAAAAGACCAGGCCTCCAAGATGAAAGTGGAAATTGTCTTACACAGAATAGAGATGAACTTATTATTATTTTTAATGTATATCCTGCTCTTCTCACAGAGACTCAGAGTCGCTCATAAAATAAAAAATCATAGCATGCAATAAAGTTGCAAAATTACAAAAGCACAATAAAATAAACTGTTAAACCTGGAATAAAATACAATAATAGTTTTCCTATTATAAAATAGTTAGAAACATATTCACCTCTATTTACGTTCCCTCCTTATCCCAATCCTTCGCCACTCTTCTTTCACAAACATGGCCTTGAATGGTCAACAAGGTCTTAGTTCTACAAAACTCCAAGGCTACGTATATGAATAAATATCTTGAGATATTTTATGTGCATGGTTCTGTTTCTCAGGCCATAAACCTTGATATTCTGGTCAGCTCAGTGAGATATTTGTAGGTTCGTTTAAGCAAAAAAACCTAAAAAACAAAAAAAAGGGGAGGAGGCTCTTCAGCTCTGGGTGGGTGAGTCACAGTGCATGGTAGGGGGGTCAAGCAAATATTCAGTCTGCTTTGAATTTCAAGGAGACAACAGAACTACAGGTTCTTGGGGAAAGCTAAGGAGAAAAAAAGTCTATTTTATCCTTATTTCAGAAAGCTTCTTGCATATATTCTTCTGTGTTTGGTGTAGTGCTAGACATATTATCTATATTGTCCTAGATATTGATATTGCTATATTAAACTGTTGTGGGTTTGTTTAAGCAAAAAAAACCTAAAAAACAAAAAAAAGGGGAGGAGGCTCTTCAGCTCTGGGCGGGTGAGTCACAGTGCATGGTAGGGAGGTCAATCAGGTATTCAGTCTGCTTTGAACTTCAAGGAAACAGCAGAACTACAGCTAAGGAAAGCTAAGGAAAAAGCTTAACTTAGCTAGCCTATCTGGTGGAGGGTCTGTAATAAAATCAATAGCAGATACAGTGTCCAGTGAATAGCCCTGGCCCAGGGTTAACTGTTTAACTCCCTCACACCCTGCTCCTCTACCCACCCACCCCTGGGGTTGTCTTTCTGATATAGGCTGCCTGAATACAAAATTGGTAATTAGATAATTTGAAAATTTAGTCATTCCTCAGGTGTTATCCATCAAATAAATCTACCAAAATGAGGTCTATCCAGTGTGACTATTGTGGAGCCTTTAGTTTGAGGGAAATCATATGGAAACTTAGGTCTTACCCCATTTGTTTGGAACTCTCTTCTCTCAAAAAGGAGCTGGCTAAAGCTAAAGCAGAATTAGCTGCAATAAAGAAAGTTTGACCCACTTCACAATATTCCAAAATTAATTCCTCATTACCACAAAAAAAAACAAAACTCAAGGAAAAAGAGGTTTACAGTGGGCTCAGGTAGGAGCCCACTGTGTAGAATGGATGTCTGTGACCCACAGACATCCATTCTACACAATTGTGCAGCCCACATATCTCTCCCCCCCCCCCCCCACACACACACACACACTTACACAGGGCGACAAGGAACCCAAAAATCAACATGATTATGGTGGGCTCTGGTAGAGTAAGACCAGTGATGCAGAAACACATACTCTCTCAAGTGACACAAATACAAAACGCCTTATCTGTATCACATAAGTATAAAGCTCTGGGGAAAGAGATTGACGTGGTATCTGAAAAGAAAGAAGAAACCCAATGCATACAGAAATTCCAAAATACAATCAATAACCAAAGAAGAAAGCTCATTGTGCTGGGTGACTCAAACCAGAGGCACTAATTTTGGAACTCTTCTAGAGGGAAACACTACAGTTAAATGCCTCCCAGGATCATTGGCCAGCAGAAATGCCTTTCAGATAGTCAGAACGATCCAAGAAGAAAGCAAAGACTTTAAAGCTGATTTTATCATCCATATGGGAACCAATGACCTTGCTAGTAACAGCATCCAAGTGGAACAGAGAGATTTCTAGTCTCTAGCAAAACAGATTAGTCACATGGCCACAACCATTGCCTTTTCAGAAGTGTTACTAGTTCAGGAAAAGGGGAAGGAGAGACTAAGCCATATTGATAATGTCAATGTATGGTTCAAATTCTGGTGTAAGGAACAAAGTTTTGGATTTATTGGGGGCTGGGGCCGTGTATGGAACAACAAAAAGCTATGTCAAAGATAGCTTACATCTCTCTGTGGCAGGAAAAAGGATCCTAAGAGATAAATTCAAAACCTATGTCATAAGGCATTTAAACTAGAAGCCGGGGGTAGCAGAAAGAAATTAGAATGTCACCCCCAAATACAAATACAAATGCAATGGAAAAGGGTGAAGTGGATAACAAAACTAAACTAAATAAGTCACAAAAGGAGTCCAAGAAAAGCAGTAACCTGAATGAGAAAAGCTGGAAGGCTATGAGCACAAATGCTCGTAGTTTGGGCAATAAAATCCCAGAACTGCAAGCCCTAATGGTGGAGGTAGACTTGGACATTGTTGCTGTGGTTCACAGAATCTCATGATTGGGATATGGCAATACCGGGCTATAACTTATTAAGGAAGGACAGAGAGAACAGGAAAGGTGGAGGAGTGGCTCTTTATGTCAGAAACAATATCCAAGCATCTGAGCTGCAAGGAAGATGGGGCAAAGAAGAAGCACTATCGGCCGACCTAAAAAAAAGATGATGGGGCTTCCATTTTTATTGGAGTGGTTTACAGGCCTCCAAATCAAATGGAAGAGCTTGACAAATATCTAGTTGAAGACATCCAAAAGATGGGAAAGAATGAAGAAGTGGTGATTGTTGGAGATTTTAATATGCCGGATGTAGACTGGAGAATCCCTTCTGCAGAATCTAACAGTAGTAGAGAGATAGTGGATGCCCTGCAAGGGGCTCTGTTCAAACAAATGGTAATGGAACCCATGAGGGAGGGAGCTATACTCTATTTATTTCTCACTAATGGAGATAATGTCTCTAATGTCCAGGTGGGTGCCCACCTCAGCACCAGTGATCATCATACAATATGGTTTCATATCACAAATAGGAATCGGAGATGTAGCACGAAGACCTGAGTTTTGCAGTTCAAAAACACAGACTTTGATGAAATGGGGAAGTACCTGGAGGAAGAAGGGTGGGAGAACAAGCGAGATGTGGAACAACAGTGGACAAACTAAAAGGAGCAATTACCAAGGCAACTAATCTATATGTTAGAAAAGCAAGAAAAAAATGAAACCTATCTGGTTCTCAAAGGAGGTGGCTGACAAAATAAAAGCTAAAAGAACAATGTTCAAGAAATATAAAGAATCCAAAATAGAGGAA
Organism: Rhinatrema bivittatum; assembly: GCF_901001135.1. Lineage (NCBI taxonomy): Eukaryota > Metazoa > Chordata > Amphibia > Gymnophiona > Rhinatrematidae > Rhinatrema > Rhinatrema bivittatum. Next base: position 361,131,350 of record NC_042620.1, on the reverse strand, counting down.
CACAAGGAACAATATCTGGTGGAACTGAGGGAGATGAAGAAAGCAATCAAGAAAGTGAAAATTCAAGCAGAGGAAAGGATTGCCAAAGAGGTAAAGCAAGGTGACAAAACATTTTTCAGATACATCAGTGAAAGGAGAAAAGTCCAAAGTGTGGTATACTGAAATTGAAAGGTGAAAAGGATCAATGGATGGAAACAGATTAAGAAATGGACGAATACTTCAGTTTGGTATTCAGTAAAGAAGACCCCGGAGAAGGACCAACACTAGTTAACAAGAAACTGGAGGGAAGCGGAATAGATGAAACTCCATTTATGGAAGAGAATGTATGGGAAGAACTAGGAAAACTGAAGGTGGACAAAGCCATGGGGCCTGATGAGGTTCATCCCAGGATACTGAGGAAGCTCAGAGATGTGCTGGCGGTTCCGCTGTGTGACCTGTTCAATAGCTCCCTGGAAGTGGGAGTGGTGCCGAGTGATTGGAGAAGAGCAACGGTGGTCCCACTTCACAAGAGCGGAAGCAGACAGGAGGCTAGAAACTACAGGCCGGTTAGTCTCACCTCGGTGGTGGGAAAGGTATTGAAGTCACTGTTGAAGGAAAGAATTATGAACTATCTACAAGCAGCAGAATTGATGGACCAGAGGCAGCATGTTTTCACCAAGGGAAGGTCCTGTCAGACAAATCTGATCGACTTTTTTGATTGGGTGACTAAGGAATTGGATTGAGGAAGTGTTATTGTTTGTAAGGTTTTGGGTGGACCCTTGGACACTGTGGCAGCTGACCACGCACATGGGGGGAAGTCCCGTAAGGGGCCACAGGTCAGGCTCAGCTTTGGGACACAACACAGAGTTATATATTTTATTAGCCAGAGGTGAGAAGCCACCAGAGGTGGCAGTAGTGAGTAGAGATGAAGCCCAGCTGGGCTTATGGTTCCTCAGGATACTTGTTCAGCAATTCCCTCTATGGCTGTGCTGTGGTGGAGAAAACTGAGATAGTGAGTACAGTGGAGCATATACAGAGTTCTGGTATAGAGCCTCGTTGGTAAAGTTACTCACACAGCGGTTTCTCCCGAAAGGTGACATAGAAGCTGGAATAGAGGCAGGCCCTCGAGGAGCAAGTACCTGGTTCCAGGGAACAGCTCTGAGGAAATAAAGTTGGTAACTCACTGATGATGTAGGCAGCAGTTTCTTCCAAGCAGAAGCGATAAGTTCAGGCAGCGAGTCAGGGAACATGGGCCCTCGAGGAGCGAGTACCGGTTCCTGATAGTGACCTGAAAGAAATAAGAGAGGCCCCCGAGGAGCGGGTACCCCGTTAGAATAAAGTCCAAAGTTGGAGAGGCAGAGTAGCTAGGTACAGAAAGCGAATCCCATCCGTAAGGATCTCCTTTCCTAACTCGATTAGCTAACAAACAGTGTAGGCTTTTGTATCCGGGATGCGTGACGTCATCACAGGGGGACGCCCCTGAGGTTCACGCCAAAGAGAGAATAAGAAGCAGGGCTGCGTGGCACGCGCGCCCTATGGTACCTGGACAACATGGCGGGATGCAGCTCCCAAGCCAGACTGGGGATGCCGGAGAGGACGGCAGGCAGATGCCGCGGCAGCCAGACGTCCATCAACTGCGGGAGGAGTCGCATAAAAGGTAAGGTGGGCAGAGTGGAGACGTCGGGCAGCGACAGTCGTAACAGGAAGAGCGCTCGATGTCATCTACTTGGATTTTAGCAAAGCTTTTGATACGGTCCCGCACAGGAGGCTGGTGAATAAAATGAGAAGCTTATGAGTGAGTGCCGAGGTGGTGGCCTGGATTGCAAATTGGTTGACGGACAGAAGACAATGTGTGATGGTAAATGGAATTTACTCTGAAGGGAGAGCGGTGTTAAGTGGAGTGCCACAAGGATCGGTGTTGGGACCAGTCCTGTTCAATATCTTTGTGAGCAACATCGCGGACGGGATAGGAGGTAAGGTTTGTCTTTTTGTGGATGACACTAAGATCTGCAACAGAGTGGACATGCTGGAAGGAGTGGAGAGAATGAGACTGGATTTAAGGAAGCTGGAAGAGTGGTCGAAGATATGGCAGCTGAGATTCAATGCCAAGAAGTGCAGAGTCATGCATATGGGGTGTGGAAATCCAAAAGAACTGTATTCGATGGGTGGTGAAGGGCTGATGTGCACGGAGCAGGAGAGAGACCATGGAGTGATAGTGTCTAAGGATCTGAAGTCGGCGAAACAATGTGACAAGGCGATAGCTAAAGTTAGAAGAATACTGGGCTGCATAGAGAGAGGAATATCAAGTAAGAAGAGGGAAGTGATTATCCCCTTGTACAGGTCCTTGGTGAGGCCTCACCTGGAGTACTGTGCTCAGTACTCCAGGTGAGGCCTCACCAAGTACTGTGCTCAGTTATATCTCCGAATAGACAGAGACAGGATGGAGGCAGTCCAGAGAAGGGCGATCAAAAAGGTGGTGGGTCTTCATCGAATGACTTATGAGGAGAGATTGAAGCATCTAAATATGTACACCCTGGAGGAAAGGAGGAGCAGAGGTGATATGATACAGACTTTCAGATACTTGAAAGGTTTTAATGATCCAAAGACAATGACAAACCTTTTCCGTTGGAAAAAGCTCAGCAGAACCAGGGGTCATAATTTGAAGCTCCAGGGAGGAAGACTCAGAACCAATGTCAGGAAGGAGTTCTTCACGGAGAGGGTGGTGGATGCCTGGAACGCCCTTCCGGAGGAAGTGGTGAAGACCAAAACTGTGAAGAATTTCAAAGGGGTGTGGGATAAATACTGTGGAACCATAAAGTCTAGAGGATGTGAATGAAGAGAAGAGGCATGGGGGTGGCTTGCGGGAATGACAGCTACTACCTGGAGATTAATACCCTTATTCAATAAACATACTCACTGTTAATGCAACTCCAACATTGCTCTATGCTTCAATGGCAAGAAGAAATGTGGAAAAAGGATTTGCATTCACAAAAATGTGAGGGAGTAGCTTGGTTGTTGCGGCGGTTACTACCCCAAACCAAATAAGTCTGATACTTCACTTTCAATGCATATCCAGCATAGCTCTCTGCTTCAACGGCAGGGGGGGAAGAGGAAAAGATGATTAATATTCAGGCAACAACCAACAAGGACTGAATTACATAGTCTGGGTAAACAAAAACGTATGGGTGTAGCTTGCTTGTTACGGCGGTTACTACCCCGAATCAATTGAGCCTGATACTTCACTTGGAATACATATCCAGCGCAGCTCACTGCTTCAACGGCAGGAGGGAATAAAGAAAAGAGGATTTTTATTCAGACCACAACCAAGGACTGAATTGCACAGGCTGGGTAAACAAATAAGTGTGGGAGTAGCTTGCTTATTGCGGCAGTTACTACCCCTAACCAATTAAGCTAGATACTTCACTTAGATGCAGCTCCAGCACTGTTCTCTACATCAATGGTGGGGGTGGAAGGTAAATAGAACCAAAAAGTTACTAATAAGGGCCAAGAGCAACAGATAAGTATGAGAAAAAAAAATGTGTGAAAGCTTGCTGGGAAGTCTGGATGGGCCGTTTGGTCTTCTTCTGCCGTCATTTCTATGTTTCTATCTATATTTAACTCTGTCCCTCAGAGATTTACTTCTTTCATGTAAATTTTTGCTCACATCCTAATTTTGCAGGAGAGGCCAAAACCATTTTTTATTGATTTTGTACCCATATATTCCTTAGAAAATATATTTATCTAAAAGAAAATGTTCATTTGTTTCTGTCCCAGCAGCTTCTACCGGTTGCATCTTTCTTGGCTTCCTCCTCTATTGGTTACAGCACCATGAGACTTCATTAGCAACTACTCGAGGATTTTTCCCTTACTTGTTTAGCGTTTTTGCTTTATCCTCATCTCTCTCTCTCTCTCTCTCCACATATTGTTCCTTATAATATTGAAAGGAGATGAGAAGCAATGTGTGGAGACAGAAGAGGAAAAAGCAGAAATGCTAAACAAATATTTCTGTTGGTATTCACTGGAGAAGACCTTGGAGAAGGACTTCTTCTGGTTTAGTACATAAGTACATGAGGTTTGCCATACTGGGTCAGACCAAAGATCCACCAAGCCCATTATCCTGTTTCCAACAGTGTCCAATCCAGGTCACAAGTACCTGGCAGGATCCCTAAGGATAGATAGATTCCAATCTTCTTATCCCAGTATGGATAGGAAGTAGATTTCTGAAACTCTATCATAATAATGGTTTATGGACTTTTTCTCCAGGAACTTGTCCAGACCTTTTTTAGATGCAGCTACACTAATAGCTTTTTCCATATCCTCTGACAATGAATTCCAGAACTTAATTAAGCCTTAAAAAATATTTTCTCTTATTAGTTTTAAATGTATTACCTAGTAACTTCATTGCATGTCCTATAGTCTTTTTACTCTTTAAAAGAGTAAACAACTTATTCGTGTTTACCTGTTTCACTCCACTCATTTTATAGACCTGTATCATATCATAGCTTCTCAAGGTAAAGAGTCCTAATCTCTTTAACCTTTCCTCACAGGGGAATCGTTCCATCCCCTTTATCATTTTGGTTGCCGTTAACTGTATCTTTTCTAATACTGTTATATCTTTTTTGAGATATGAGACCAGAACTGCACACAATACTCAAGATGAGGTAGCACCATTAGCAATAGAGAGGCATTATGATATTCTCTATTCTCCATTTCTTTCCTAATAATTCCTAGTATTCTGTTTGATTTCTTGGTTACTACTGCACACTGAGCAGAAGATTTCAATGTATTATCAATGATGATGCCTAGATCCTTTTCCTAAATGGTGGTTCCTAATGTGGATCCTTGCATTGATAGCTATAATTTGGGTTACATATCCCTAAGTACATCACTTTGCCCTTGTCCACATTACATTTTATTTTCCATTTGCATGCCCAGTTTTGCAAGGTCCTCTTGTAATTTCTCACAATCCTCTTGTGATTTAACCTTGAATAATTTCCTGTCATTGGTAAATTTGATCACCTCACTCATTGTTCCCATTTCCAGATGATTTATACATATATTAAAAAGCAGTGGTCCTAGAACAGATCTCTGGCACACTCCACTATTCACCTTTCTCCATTGGGTAAATTTACCATTTAGCCTTACTTTTGTTTTCTATCTTGTAACTAGTTCACAATCCACTTTAGGACACTGCACCCTATCCTATGACTTTTTAATTTCTTAAGAAGTGTTTCCTGGTGGACTTTGTCAAATGCGTTCTGGAAATCCAGACACACTATATCAACTGGCTGTTAGGGCACACAATTAAGGGCAGATTTTAAATGCCCGCGCGTAAATCCCGGCCTTTACGCATTTGGCTGGACCTTACGCACGTGGGCGAATCTTCCAAGAGGCCTAGCTAAGCACGTAAAGGCAAGTACATGCTCAAGTGCCGGGTCTCTTGGAAGGGGCAACCCGGAGGGCGTGTTTTGGGTGGGGGCGGGCCGGGACAGCACCATTGTTTGCTGTCCTGAAGTCTCGTGCGCCGGCCGGTTGCCGGCGCGCACAACTTACTTCAGCTCGCGAGCTGAAGTAAGTTGGGCCACAAAGATAAAAAAAAAAAATGTAATTTAGGGGTTGAGGAGGAGAGAGGAAGGGGAAGGGAGGGTAGGGTAGGGGATAGGGAAGTTCCCTCCCAGTCCGCTCCTTAATTGGAGTGGACTGGGAAGGAACTTGGGAAAGCAGCAATGTGTCGCTGCGCAAAAGTCGCAAAAATGTACCCTCCTTTGTGTGCGCCACCCCCGATTTTATAACATGCGCGCATATTATAAAATTGCACGTCCATGTGTGCGTGCCGGGCAGTGTGCACACATGGACGAGCGCACGTATTTTTTAAAAATCTACCTCTTAATGAATGTTTCAGATTTCCAGAAGCACTGCTGGTTTTGGTTTAGTTTTTACAAATGTCTTTATTTATAAAATTATTGTTGTGGTGTCCTTTTTTTTTTTTTTTACCTCTTGGTGATGGTACACCAGGTACAAACTAGTTTCAGTTGGGAGGGTGTACAAAGATCCTGGTAAAGTGCACTATTTATCAAAGGTTACCCCATATAACCTTCCAAAATAAAACATTGTCGTTCTCTGTCTATATCTGCTTTTTCCCTGCTCCCCTGTATTACCTGGCCCCTGGTTAAAAGACTGCTTAGCTCAGGTTAGTATCCACAGCTGAATGGAAAATTAATTTGAGGAGATACTCAGGGCTTATGTGATCCTCCATTTCTCCTTCTGTGAACTTCCTTCTTCAATCCCCCTCCATCCTAGTGGTGTCCCCCCTTTGATATCCCACAATGGTGTGGCCCTCCCCTTGCCACCCTCAGGCTGGCTAGCTAACAATAGGAGGAAAGCAGCTTACTAGTTCATTGTCATGTGAATTTGCAATCTGTAAGTCTGGATTAGCCACTGTTGGAAACAGGATGCTGGGCTTGATGGACCCTTGGTCTGACCCAGTATGGCATGTTCTTATGTTCTTAAAGTGCAAAGGGCCAAAACTGCCATTTTGGTAAATTCAGCTTCTGTTCATGTAGTTTAGTAAATAGTGGGCTAATGCCTAATGAGGGCATTATTCCACTATTTATTTATTTAGCATATGAGCAGATGCTAAATTTAGTAGGGATGTGCAGCAGGGACGGATTCATCCCATTCAGTATTCGTATTTGTCGGGACCCAAATCCATTGCATCTGTTCTCAGGGGACCCCAATCCATTCATTAGTTACATATGTATTCGTTTCCCAAAAAAAACCCCATCCCAACCCTTTAAATTTAATTAACTACAACCCCCCACCCTCCTGACCCTCTCCAAGACTTGCCAAAAGACCTTGGTGGTCCAGCGGGGGTCCTGGAACGATCTCCTGCACTCGGGCCGTTGGCTGCCGGTATTCAAAATGGCGCTGATAGCCTTTGCCCTCACTATGTCATAGGGGCTACCAGTGCCATTGGTCGGCCCCTGTCACATGATAGGAGCACAAGATGGCACCAGTTGTCCATTGCTCCTACCATGTGACAGGGACCGACCAATGGCACCGGTAGCCCCTGTGACATAGTGAGGGCAAATGCTATCGGCGCCATTTTGAATACCAGCAGCCGATGGCCTGAGTGCAGGAGATCGCTCCAGGACCCCCGCTGGACCACCACAGACTTTGGCAAGTCTTGCTGATAGCCTTTGCCCTTACTATGTCACAGGGGCTACCGGTGCCATTGCTCGGCCCCTGTGACATAGTAAAGGCAAAGGCTTTCGGCGCCATTTTGAATACCGGCAGCCGACGGCCCGAGTGCAGGAGCTTGCTCCAGGACCCCCGCTGGACCACCAGGGACTTTTGGCAAGTCCCTGGAGGTCGGCCCCTATGACATAGTAAGGGCAAAAGCTATCGGCGTCATTTTGAATACCGGCAGCCGACGGCCCGAGTGCAGGAGATCGCTCCAGGACCCCCGCTGGACCACCAGGGACTTTTGGCAAGTTTTGGGGGGTCAGGAGGGTGGGGGGTTTATTAGTTAGTGATATGTTGTATTCGTGGGGATTCACCATATGTTTCGTGACCCCCATGAATACAACGAATATGACATATATGTTGCGGATTGCCAATATTTGCAAACGAATGCACACCCCTAAAATTTAGTGCAACTAATTCTGTTTTAGGAGCTTAGTATATAGTGCTGTATTGGACATATGTGATCAACATATTTACTATATGTGATACAAATATGTGATCAACATGTTTACTACGGTATATGTGATACAAATTGTGCAACTGAATAGTGTTGCATTACACAGCCAGCATGATCTGTATATATTTTATAGGAATAAAATAAAGTTGAAGAATATATGGCTGCCTGGAATAATTTTCTGCTTTTGTCAAATGTTTTAAATACCACTGGAGGCTGTTTAAATAATAATTTGATTCTAGAATTTACAATAGCATATCAACATAGTTGCTCTGAAATATTGCAATGCTTTGATACAATATATTGATTAGATATTTAGATATTACGTAGCTCTAAGTTCTCATATTGACTTGTAAGCTTCTTTTAGGCTCTATCAAAAACCAGCTCAAGTAGAAGGAACACGCTGATAGTCTAGCAGCAGATATGGGCATTCCCTGGGAAAGGGAGAAACAGATTCCAATGTACCCATAGACTAAAAAATAAAAGAAAGCAATAACTTTTTAATGAGCAACTATGTTCACATTTAAAGAGTGACTAGTAGACTATAGCGGCATTATTAATTGACTCCAAATCATTTCATTAAAGCTAATATTAGGATTGGCTAGTTTAAAAATTGTGTTATGAAAAAATCTTACAAAATACTTGTGCATCAGTAGTATATATCTAGAAATACCTTATACACTATGGGGCAGATTTTAAAAGCCCTACGCACACTAAGCCTATTTTGCATAGGCCCGGCGATGCACGCAAGCCCCAGTATGTCCCGGGGCTTGAAAAAGGGGCGGGACGTGGGTGGTCTGGGGCGGGGCGGCGGTGTGGCCAGAGGCCTTTGTAGGGCCACTAGGCCAGGGGATCGCGCACCAGCACTTGGCCGGCGTGCACAACCTATGCCTGCCCAGAGGCAGGTGCAACTTCTAAAATAAAGGTTAGGGAGGGTTTTAGGTAGGGCTGGGGGGCGGGTTAGGTAGGGGAAGGGAGTGGAAGGTGGGGGGGGGGTGGTGGAAGGAAAGTTCCCTCCGAGGCCGCTCCAATTTCGGAGCGGCCTTGGAACAGGGAACGACATCGGGGCTCCCCTAGGGCTCAGCGTGTGCAAGGTGCACAAGTGTGCACCCCCTTGCGCATGCCGACCCCGGATTTTATAACATGCGCGCAGCTGCGTATGCATGTTATAAAATCAGGCGTAGATATTAAAATCTGCCCCATGGTAATATAGCAAGCGTTGAAAGATATTTTTTGTTCACTTCAGTGTTTTTGCAGTAATTAGTGATTATTAAATTAAATTAACTGTACAGAGCTATTATGGTTAATGAAGGCAATTTTCAAATAGCCAGTATTGTTGCCAGATATGTGCGGCACCTCTTTTTGTTATCCGGGAAGGCAGGGGTCACATTTGGTCCCGGAGCTAAGTCCTTTCAGACTGCTCCTGGACATGGATTCTCCAACAGAAGGGGAGGATAGACCTCCAGGTCCCAGGGTGGAGGGGCATGAACCTCCTCTGTGTTTGTCACTCTCAGCAAGTGAATGTGCCAAAAATAACCATTCTGTATGAGGGTTTCAGCCTAAACCTTACTGCTGTAGATTTTCGGTAGAAATCATTTGGCATCGTACACATTTAATTCTGGTTATATTCATGTCCCAAAGTTGTTCTCCAAATGCCTCTCTGTCTATGAAAGCGTCCCTTGGTATCGTGGTCCTGAATGGTAAGTCTTCCCAGATGGGCAGAGGTCTCCTAGGTGTAGTGGAACTTCCCTTCTCAAACAAATCTTTGAAAGTCCAGATGTACTTCAGATTCTCCAAACTTCCAATCCTCGTCTCTTTCCCAAGGCAGAGTCTCCAGAGGGGGTGTCCAGATGAGCCACACTTCTAACTTTCACTTCTTCTCTCCAGATGAAAGGTCCAAAGCTGCAGGGAAGAAACAACAACAAACAAAAAAAATCCCTCCTTTCTATACTCTTGAGCAGGAAGGGTGACAGCAAATGTCCTCCAGGAACAAATAGGAAAATTCTTCACAACAAAATGCTTAGGGGACAATTTAGACGGATAAGTCACAAGTTATCCATCTAAATGGCTAGGTTTGCTTACCTGGCTAACAGTTAACCAGTTAAGTTTTTATCCGGCTAAAATTTAGCGGAATGAGAAATGGGAATGTAGGGGGCATTCTGGTGCAGGGAAGAGTTAGGAGAAATACAAGTCTGGATAACTCCGATTTTAAGAGTTACCCAGATAACCTTTTGGCCTAATTCTAAACTTGCCAAGAGCAGGTCTAAAGTTATCCGGGAACATGTTCTTGGATAATTTAGTCTTAACCAGCTATATTCAAGAAAAGAATATAACCAGTTAAAAGAAGTAGTAAAACTTAAAAAAAAAAGCATATCTTGGGTCGATCATGCGCCCCCCCCGCCCCCGCCCCAATAAAAATCCTTCCTTTTGATTGGAAATTCCTTGTGCCTCCGCCGGTCCCAGTCTCACTCTTTCCCCCCACCCCCTATTTCCATGTCCCATTGACGATCCAAAACTTTGTACATTCCAAGAGCCCCCACTGATTCTCCCCCCCTCCCCAAAACCTGTTCCCTTTCAGTATCTTCTTTTCCTTTATTTTTCAGCCCGGATCGTGATAGCGGCCTACTGTGACCTGGGCCCATGTCTTCTAAAGCTGCTTACCTGCTACACTGGAAACGTAGGCTTCTAGCATAGCCCCATGTGCGCTTCCAGAGTAGCACCCAAGCACATTAGAAGCCTTGGGTATGGGTCACAATAGACCGCTAACCACGATTCAAGATGAAAAATAAAAGAAGGTACCGGCAGGGTGGGGGGGTATAATTCTGAAAATCCCAAGTACTCGTGCTCCCTGACTGAAATGCTCCCCCCAGAATTCCTCTTTTTTAACCTGTCTGAAAGAGTGCAAGCAGTTCCAGCCAGGTAAATGGAGTTGAAACATTGCCCTCATTTTGATTCTTCTCTTTTGCTCTCTACTCGTGCCTTTTCTTTTTTCCAACGGAACAGAAATATGCTTTGTTTTTCTTATATTTTGAAGACGAATCATAGTTCTCCTGAAAGTAAAAAATATGTTCTGTGGGTTTCAGTAGCAAAAATAAATGTGTGTTATTTATTTTGAACAAAAACAAAATCATTCACCTGGGAGATTACATAAACACTTTTTATTTCCACTAACAACTACCACCCACACAGAGCACGCACATCAAGAAGAAGCAACACCTCCACACCACCACTGTTTTCCCTTTGCTTCCTGAAAATAGAAAATAAGCGCTTCAGAGCAGCTAGATTTAAGAATTTTTTTTCCACTCATAACTTATCAATTAGAGTTTAAAAGCTCTAGCTTGGTAGTCCTGTTATACACATTCTGATGATATTCCCAATCATTATAAGCAAAGTCAATGAGCTGCTGCACAGAGCTTACTAGGAGCCAACTTTTGGAAATGATTCGGAACACTGAACTCCAAATTACAGCAGACCCAGCAAAAAAAGTAAAAAACAGAGCATGTGCAGGCCTATGCAATATAGTGCTCTCTGCTGAGCACATGGCTTTACATGGCATTTGGACGTGTTTTCAAAACCCCTCCTGCAATAAGGGGATTAGCACGTTCAAAACACGCGTCCAAACCAGAGCATAGCTAATAGCGCTCATCACATGTAAATTCATGTTGTTGAGGCTATTAGCTATTACACCCCGATGCAAAAATTTGCCACCCGGTCACGGCACCCATTTTAACGCTGCAAATTTAACACCTGCCCAGGAGCAGGCGTTAAAGCATGCGGTGCTCAAGGGCTGAGGAAAAAAAGCAATGAATCCTGCTTTCTGTGATTCCTCTGATTAGTATCCTTGCATACTAAATAGGAGGAACCACAGAAAGCAGAATTATGTCACGCTCAAGGGCTTAACAAAAGAAAATCCTGCTTTTTGTGGTTCCTCACAGGGGGAACCACAGAAAGCAGCATCCCCAAGGTCTGGCCCAATTGGAACCCCTGCCGGCAGTGAGTGAAGAAGTGAATACATTAATATTAAGTGTCAGGCACTTGATATTCATTTATTCACTCCTTTACTTCCTGCTGATTGGTCCATTCATTGTCACATGTCAGTGAAAGAACCAATCCCCTTTCAGAAGGCTGTCTTGAAAGGGGATTGGTCCTTTTACGGACAAGTATCAGTGATAAGGACCAAACAGGGTCAGCCATGCTGGTGGTGGGGAGGGAGCTCTGGCCAGGCTGTTCTAGATGCACAGCTACTTCTCCAGGGTGCCCGATACAGAGCTCTAGGGATGCACAAATTACCCATTGTGTGTCCCTTTTATCGCGGAGGCTCATTTGCCTATTGCATCGAGCGCCCTGGACAGGTGGATGTGCGTGCATTCAAAAAACGTCTGCCCAGTTTGGAAACACGTTTTTTACACGCTGATATTTCATTGGCCCGAGTGTGATTGAGCAGCCTATAAAATGAAAAGAGAGGAGCAGGTAATGTGGACATAGGGAAGACTCGAGGGACCAAAACAAAAGCTCGAGAAGGTTCAAAGTCCCTCCAGTCATTCTTCTCCCCAATCCCAGCTCATGCCCACCAGTCTCCTTCCTCCTGCTCCATTCCTTCCCCAAACAGCACCTCTACATCATAGTCTCTTCCCCCACCCTCTCCTGTCACCACACCCCCACTTTGCTCTCATTCTCCTAATCTCCTCTTCCTCCTCGCTCCTTTTCCTCATTCCTCCTTTCCTTTCTTACTACCTCTGTACTCTTAATTCTCTCCCTTCTGCAGGGGAATACTTTGAATTTTATATTGGGGGGAGGGGGCAGGAGTTTAATACTCCCAGCACCACTCCCTATAATTTCTAAGGCTGCTCTGTTCCCCATTTCCCACTGACCTATCCTTTTTTGTCACCCTCCCAGTTTCTCTTCCCAGCCCTCCACTTCCCAGCTGCTCCTCTTCACCCCTCCTTAGCCAGTTGCCTTCATCTGCAGCTTGGTTCACCCATCTCTTCACTGATTCCCATCCCTCATCAGCATTTATTAGCAGGCTCAACTCACCTTTCAATGTGCGATTCCCCTTCCTCCACCGGCTTGGATAACTTTCCTGCTCTGAGCCCAGGTATTTGTTTTTCTTGCCTCCCCATCCCCTGCAGCACTTCTTCCAGTTCTCATTGATTCCAGGCCAGAGCCAGCCCCATTCCTGCAGTCTACGTGAGACATTCCTCCACCTGCATGTCCTGAACACAAGCAGCTCAGCAGTCAGTATCTCCCCAGCTGCAGGACCACAGTTGCATGTGATGTTTCTGCCCTCAGTTTGGAAACCCTAGAGAGAGCGTCTGTCTTCTGTGAGATATAGCAGGGGAAAGTTGATTTTTTTTTTTTTAACAATAGGGACAATGTTCACCACAGTTGTGGCCTGGTTTGGCCTCTGTTGGAAACAGGATGCTGGGCTTGATGGACCCTTGGTCTGACCCAGTATGGCATGTTCTTATGTTCTTACATTTCCCCTTCAGTTCAAGCCCTGATTGCAGTCTCTCTCATACTGGAGCTGCCAATTTTTAAGAAAAATTTTGAGCCAATGATATGGCACGCCACCACAACCTACTCCTCCTTCCAGTAAAATACTTTACCTTTGTAATTGCAGGGCTGGAAGAAAAAGGCAGATACCATCTGCCCCCCACCCTTGACCCTGCCCAGCTAGCACAGAAATTTTCACCAAACTTCGAATAAGCAATTTTCAACAGTTGTGTCTCTGGTTTGACTATCTTCCATCTCTGCTTGCTCTTGGCTTTCTCTTAGTTTCCTCTCTGCCTCCTCATATTTTTTCTTTTAAAACCTATTTTATAACCTTCTTCTCATTTCTTTTTCATTTGTTATATTTTCTTTCATGTTTGTATCTCTTTCTATCCATTATTTCTCTCATTTCCTTCTAATCTACTTCCCTCTCTCTCCTCATCTTTTCTTGCCTCTTCTCTCCACCATGATCTTCTTTTCTTTTTTTACCACCCCTAACAATTCCCCTCCTCTTTTCACATGGCTCCTTTCCCAGTCCTCTTCACTTCTCTCTCTCTCTTCCCACTCTTATGTTTGCTTCGTCTAACCATTTACCCTGGTTCCTCTTCTTATTACAGCTTGTCCTCTTTCCCAGCTTGAATCCCCTTTTCCCTTTTCTCAGTTAATTTCCCCTTCTCATAGCCCATATTCCCTCAGCCTTCTCTGCTGCTCTCCCAGATCTTTTCACACTCATAGCCTGGGTTTATTCCTCTCCCAGTCCCTCTTCCTCTAACAGACCCTCACCACCTCCTCTCCCAGCCAGAATCCCTTCTTTCAATTCCTCTTCCAGGCCCACACAGCAGCATTCTCTCTCCCAACCAGGATCCCCTTTTAAACCATCTCCCAACAGTTCTCTCAGCCTTTCTCTCACCCTCCATATAGCACTTCTGTCCCTCTTTCCCCTTCCTAGTCCCTCTATCAGCTGCCCTTCCCATTTCCACTGCATCTCAGGAATCTTGTCTAACCTACACTGCTGTTGCTTTTTTGATTCCCCTGCAGCTCATTGGTCAGGCATTGCATAGCCAGCCAATAGGCTGCAAGAGGAGGTGGGAGCAGTAGCAAGGAAACAGAAACACTTGCTTACTGCCCTCCCCCATAACCCTGCAGCATAGAGCTCTCAGCTCCCAATCTACAGGAGTGCAGGAGACAATATTAGGGGTGCAGAGCATTTAACTGTTCATGTAGGGTAGGGGAACAGAAAACTTGGGTTCCGTGGAATGGGGGCAGGAATACTCCTGCAGGGCAACCAAGAGGGCTTCACAGTGAACAAACAAAATAACAGTCCACTCCAGTAGGTGTGTTCTAAACCTGGAAATGTTTACTTAGGGGTAGATTTTCAAAGAGGTACCTGGGCATACATGTGCGCGCACATACGGACGCCCAATTTTATAACATTCGCGTGCAGGTGCGCGCATGTTATAAAATCGGGGGTCGGAGCATGCAAGGGGGTACACAATTGTGCAGCATGCATGCGCCGACGCCTGCGCCCTTCACCCGTTCCCTTCCCCCTAATCTAACCTTCCCACCCCTTCCCCTATCCTATCCCTCCCAGCCCTATCCTAACTCTCCCCTGACTTTTGTTTTATGTTCTGCGCCTGCCTTCTGCGATCCCCCAGCACAGGAGTCTCTGACCCCGCCCCACCCCCGGACTGCCCCGCCCTGCCCCTTTTTCAAAGCCCCGGGACTCAGATGCGTCCCGGGGCTTTACGCACATCGCTGGGCCTTTATAAAATAGGCCTGGCGCGCGTAACTCCCCCTACGCATGTAAATTCTCTGGATTTACGCACATAGGGCTTTAAAAATCCAGCCCTTAGAGAATGGCAAAAATCTCAGGATATACAAAAAACAAAATTCAGAAAGTACAATTGTCTGAAAATTCACTTACAATTCTTCCAAAAATTTTTTTAAAAAACCATACTGGTGCTGACAAAAATTATATGTTGCTTAAGTCTCTACATTTCCAGAGCACTCCACACTTTCTCCTCATGAGCCTTTCACTTCTGAGCCCCAGAGTTAAAGTATAGCGTACTCTTGAAATTCCTGATGCATTCACAACCCGCAAGATGGATCCCCAGACAAATCCACCACTTGCTTCTAGTGGTTGGAAGTTCTCAGGTCTCCTCAACCTCTTAAAGGTTCCTCTTCTTTCACAGCTCCACTGATAGGACCCCCAGGATAGGCCACAATTCTCTGCAGTCCTGTCTCCTAGCACCACACAACTACCACCTCCTTCAAACTCCTCATAGATGACTCTTCCCTGTGCCTCATGGGCAGCACTCTTGCATGCCTTCAAACTCATCCCCTTTGTGGGGAAGAACCCTCTGATACATCATTGCCTTAACTCATACCCCTAGGTCCTCCCATTGTTGGAAAGTTCTTAACATTGAACATAGCACACTCTTTAATCTTTAGTAGGGCTGAAGCTACCTTAGGTAAGGAAGATATTCCTGCACTCTGTGCCACATTATTCTTCTGGTGATAAAAATGAGTATAACATTAGATCAAATGCATTTTCCTTGTATGTGCCACTGGAAGACAAAGTACTGGGCAGCTTTCAGTAGTTCACCTAAGTAAACACATAGCCAGTCCAGCCAGGTATCTGCGTGTGCTTGAAATTAGCCCTGTATTTTCAGTCAGCAGCGGTTGTAAGAGCCCTCTCAGAATCTTTGGCTGGAGAGCCGCCTCCTCTCAGGCACACCCTGAATTCTGCTATAGGGCATCGTTTCAGTGGTGGTAATTGACTTCCTTCTCTCCCCGGGCCTGAGTGAACCACCTGCAGCACACCCAGCCCTGGTCCATCCTGATGGCTGAGGCATACAGTACTTCTTATTTCTTTTGTAAGTTCTTTGCTTTGATATTTTGTAGTCATCAAAATGCAGATGTGTTGAGTGATTGTTGTAAGTCTCTCTGATGGGTTATATTCCTTGTGAGATCTTTGATTCCTTACATCCTTTGTAAATAAAAATTGAAAAAGAAAATGCATGTTTGCCTTATAGAGAACTGAATATTTTGTATTCTAAATTTATGTGTTGTGTTACTGGTTTCTGGATTGGTCTATTAGATGTGAAGTTATCTTGTACGACTTCCTTATGATTTATGAATATGGATTTTCTGAGTGACTGATAGTGGCATGTTCTTAGCTGATCACTGCATAACTGCTGTACTTCCTTGTATGGTAAGACGTGCATTTTCCCTTGATAACAGTTAATGAAATTCAGGGAACAAAATAAAGAATGTAAGTAATTTTGGTACACACTGTTCAGATTAACAGAGACTATTTTCTTTATTACCTTGTCATCACTGCCTGTTGGGAGAGCACAGGAATTGACTCTAGAATTGCTGCATTGTTAGTTTTTCTTAGTTTCATTGCAATTGCCTGAATTACTGCATGAGCCATGTTACACAACATGATTGCATTCAGTTGATGCAATTCAAGCATCATGCCTTATCAAAAAAAAAAAAAAATTAAACATTAATGAATACTGTTAAAGTTTCATAAGACAGTTTAGCAATATACCCCCATATATTTTAATATAGCAATTTGACTTTATATTAAATATCGAATTGTGACTTTAAGGTGTCAACCTTCTTCTTCTACAGAAGACTAGCTGATCCCCTACCATTGAAAAGCAACATCATTCTCTCTCTCATCTGATTACCAGAAATGATGGATGATAAAATCATGCCAGACATATCTCTGAAAAGTATATAAATTAATGCTTAAGTTATTCTACTGAAGTTGGACTGGAAATGAAAAATGCAAAAAGTATGCCTTGTACCTTGAGGGATATTCGTTGGAATGAGGGTGGACAGTGCATTGTATGTTTTAATTTAGTGTTTGATAAATTATAATTCAAGACGGTAATAGCAGTTAAGTTTTATTTTGTACCCTAAGGCCCATTAGAATATATTATACTGTAGATTGATGCCTAAAATTGAAAGTCCAGTTGACTATTTATCCAGCTTTAACTCAGTCAGAAAAGGGTTTTAACCTCATCTACTATACAGAAAAAGAGAAATTTCATTTGATGAAAGTGCAATTTTCTTGATGGCTTAGTTGTTGGACCAGACATGGTTCATGCTTTTCTCTTCTGATAGATATTAGCATGCAAGCAGGCATGTGTGTTACTGAATTAGGGGAAGAGCAAAAAATTAAATTCAATTTGAATCCCTTCTTTAACTGACCCTTCAAATCACTGTTTGTCTTGGTTGTCGTCCCTCCATTTTGAACTCAGTACAGAGCTTGACTATTTGGTGTTACTCCCTCCTTATGTCATTCTGATCGCATCCATCTACCCCAAGGGTGGCCAACTCTGGTTCTCAACAGCCACAAACAAGTCTCACTTTCAGGATATCTGTAATGAAGATGAGTAAAATAAAATGGTATGCACAGCCTCCATTGTATGCACATTATCTCCTGCATATTCATTATGGACTGGATATCCTTAAAAGCAGTCTTGTTTGTGGCTCTTGAAGACCAGAGTTGGCCACCCCTTTTCTGACCCTTGGCTCCTGAAGGATTTTTTTTTCTTTTTAGCTGCATTTTCTCCTAATTTTTCCAACAAATATGGCAAACTCAATCTTCTACTGCTTTAACTCTTCAGAGCAGTCTACTACTACTCAACCCTGTCTAGTTAGACTTGTGGGCCCAAAGCTTCCTCCACTAGCTCAGATGCACTGACAATGGGCTGTAAAGAAAGAGGCCAGGCTTGTGCTCACTTGCCAGGTGCTTTTAAACCCCAGTGCCAGCTCCTCCCCAGTCCTCTTCCCATCCTGGTGATCATAGATCACACTGGCCAGCCTGACACCTCTCCTCCAACCCTCACTATATTCACTGGGTCAGGGTTGAAGGTTTAACTACTATATACTCCTGACCCCAGTTGGGAGCTCCCTCACCAGATGGCTGGCAACAATGTTGTGCCTGTGGTCACAGATCAGGTTTTCCTCAGAGTCAATCCTGCCTAGCTGGACTAGTGGATCCAAGGTTTTCTCCTCTAGTCTTTGCCCCCCCTATCCCCAACCAAAAGACATAGACATAAACGCATATTCATATCCATTTGAATTTGCATCTGTCCCCAAGTACTTGCTTATAATGATGTTAATTTTAGAAGTGTTGTTCGTACTAAATTGCCCTTATATGCACTTATGTGGGCTACGTGTGCACAGCACAGATTTTAAAAGCTGTAATTTATATTTGTATATGTGCGTGCATGGGCAAAAAATACAGGGATGGAAAAAGGGCAGGGCAAGGAATGTGCTTTCCCGGGCAGGGCCAATACTTATGCACATAACTCCATTTTAAACCTGGAGGCCACAGGATGTGACGGCTTGTTAGCCATGGAAATTTACTGCTGCTCTCGATGAGGAGCAATTCTCCAGATCTCACATTTTAGGGCTTACATGACAGGGTGAGGGGTCCGAGTCAACTGGGGGCCATGCAGGATGAAGAACCAGTCGCGTGACTGTGAAAACTAGTGGACTAGTAAAAACAGGGAATTTACCCTCACATAAGCATGCTTTAAAATCCACTTACGTACACACATGAAGACCAGCAAAGTCCTATGGAAGATATGCAAACAATCAGGCCGATACAGTAAAGCGCGGTCCCAATTACCCCGTTTCTAACCCGCTTTGTACCCGCAATTTGGTGGCGTAAGTCCAACCCGCAATTTACTATCCCTTTTAACCCATCCTTACCGCTTCTTTAAATCAATGGGTAACACTTTCCGCCCGCGGCATGTATATGAGATGTAAATGATTGGATTAGCTATTCCCTCCCATACAGTAATGTGCTCCGATTATCGCTTTTTTAACCTGCAGTTTTGCCGCATGTTTAACCTGCTAATTTACCGCCTACCCTTACCCCTGCATTAGTGTGGAGCGTCAGGCAAGCCAAGACGAAATTTCATGGGCAAACTTTCCCCCAGCCCCTGCTCACCTGCCCTGGCCGCGTCCATGGGTGCCGGTCTTCCGCACTGACAGCTCCGGAGCAGCCCCAGTCAGCCACGCTTCACTGCCTGACCCCCTCACTCCCCGGGACAAGACCAAAGTGAATCGGGCAAACATTCCCCCAGCCCCCACTCACCTGCCCTGGCTGCGTCCATGATCCAGTTGAAGGGAAGCCTCTTCATTTTGACGTCTGGGTGGACGGGGTGGATCGGCGAGGAGAGGTACTGCAGGTCGGCCTCGTGCTTGAACCCCAGCAGGGGCAGAGGGGGCAGCACGGAAGAGGACACTTCTCCCGGGGGGCAGCCCGTGGCGAGAGCGGCTTCAGCAGCCCGGGGCGGATCAGGCGCTCCCCATGGCTCCCAGGATTCCTATTCTCTAAAAGGTAATGAACGCACGCCGTGACCTCAGACGTCCAGCCGGGTGCTCAGGTCATGGCATGCGACGTCCGAGGTCACGGCGTGCACTCATTACCTTTTAGAGAATAGGGAGCCAAGGGGAGCCCCCGATCTGCCCCGGGCTGCTGAAGCCGCTCTCACCGCCGGCTGTCCCTCGGAGGAGGGGAGAGAGGACTGGAGCTGCTCTGGAGCTGTCAGCGCGGGAGATCGGCACCCATGGACGTGGCCAGGGCAAGTGAGCGGGGGCTGGGGGAAAGTTTGCCCGATTCACTTTGGTCTTGTCCCGGGTAGTGAGGGGGTCAGGCAGCCCTTCTCCTGTATCCACTTCCTGGTACCTGTCATTTGAAATGACAGGTACCAGGTACGTGGCTTGCATTTGCATGCCATTTAAATACTGTATCGAGCGGTATGTCATCCGAACTGTGCGAGCAGCAAACGCGGGTGCACCCGGCACTGCCACATTCTTTCTACCGCGTCCTTACTGTATCGGCCTGAATGTTTGCTCGAGTAGCCTCTTAAAATTAAGAGCAACATCCACGGTAGATATATTTTAAATCATGTGCAGGCAAGTGTGTGCATGATTTAAAAATGAACCATATCTCCGCTCGTGTGCTAATATGCTCATGTATGGGTGCACGTGTGTTCATTTTAAAATTAAGCTCAATGAGAGAAAAGATAGAGGAGAGGTTGGCTATAGAAGAATACCCCCAGGGTACACAGAAGACCATAAGCAAGAGGAGAGCCATCTGCCTAGAGCCATGTTCTCCATCTATGGAATGCCTAATATCAATACTGACATGACCACTTCTTTTCTGAAAGAGTGTGCTCTGAAATAACTCACATCCAGGTCCAGCTCTGCTAAAACCATTGTCAGAATCCTTTGGAAGTGAAATGGTCAATGGAGTCCCATTCGCATGAAGCAAGAGCCATGGGGCAGAGGCTGTTCTGACTTCTCAAAACCTGATGAGGTTCCTGAGGGGACAAGATTGCAAGTCCTTTATGCCGCTTCAGTTTTATAACTGTCCCTTTGTTATATTGGTTATATCTGATCAGTGTGATGCAGCTCATCTTTTGAGACACAGCCACATCATGTTGTAGCAGGCCACAGGTTACAAGGACATGCTTGCCCCTGGAGACTAACTCACTGACTCTAAAGTCCCCAAAAAAGCCAAGCAATAAAGTGCATGCAAACAACGTAACCTCGAGCTATTGTCACAGAGGAAAGGCCTCAATAATGTTTCTGAGAATTTTGTGGGATATGGGCCTCCTACTGTCTCTAGGTCTATGAGAGCCCTTTCCCATTCTCTGACTAGCTTTTATATGGTGAAGGCCTGGATAGATTCATTGTGCACAGAACCTTAACAAAGAATGACACTCCTGCTAATCAAGATGTTAGAGTAGGGAGGGACATCCTAGAGGCCTTTCATATAAATATGAATTGTGAGAGGCTCCACTGGGATAGGAGCCCGTGACATGGGGGGAACCCTGTTCCTTAAGGATGATATCCATGTCCATCAGCTTTCAATAGTAGGTTCTGTGGGTGCTTTTGGAGAAGGCCTGCATTATAGACTCCTACGCCGCGGTGGGTAAGCCTCCAGATGCTCTCTGGAGCCTCTGTTTCTCTTTTATCCACCTCTGGAGCAAGTGACCTGAAAGTAGGCCATTTAAAGTGAGAAAAATAATTTATGTATACTTGGGTTATGGGTTACCCTGAGCAAGTTATTGTGCGAGAGGCAACATATCACCAACCTCAAGCATTTGGACATACATGTTGTTTATAACCTCCACAATGGCTTTTTTGAATCTAAAGACCACATCACATGCTTGCTCACCATGTTTGCCCCCTGATAAATGCATGAATGAAATAAACAACAAAGAAACCAAAAAAGAGTGAAACAAAAAAAAATGTCTATGTACACTCTAATATACATTTCCATGCTTAAATCAACAATGGACACCACCAAGCCCCACTCTATCAATCCTGTTTCTATCGCGTCCCTTCATATCTGTTCCAAGCCATGTGCAAATTCTTTTACAATGGTGGCCTTCACTATCTCCACTGGTTTTTCTCTTTGAAAATTTGTGAGGCCATTGCCCAAGAGCCTCCAGCCTTCTCATGTTCACTGGTGTTTGGTTTTAACCATGTTCACTCCATGCAGGTTACACCATCCTTTTTAGAAGCCCTGATGAAACTATACTACTGCTATTGAGGCTGTAACCACTACTCTGTACAGGGTACCCTGATAACATCAGAGCTGTAACTATGGCAGCTTATTGTAGTCATACTGCCTCTTGTTAGGGTTGTACCATAACTAATGCACTTGGCTTGTGTTTTCTCTTCTTTGGCTCTCTAAAGTTTCATATGACTAAGCAAACATTCAGAACACCTCCTTCATTTATTCTACCTGTTACCCTCCATCCGCCCTTACCACTGTGTTCTGTGTCAGTCCCAAGCATGTTTAGATTCTGTCACAGTTTTGGCTGCCACTCCCTGTGCTAGTAGTCTGTAACAGGCATCCATCACCCTTTTGCTAAGAAATTATTTCTCATGTTTTCCTACTGAAACCTCATGTCTTTGAAGTTACTTTTCTATGGATAATTTCACCTTTGTGTAGCTAGTCAAATATTTGAAAGTTTCTATCATGTCCCCCATCTTTTTCTTCCTCCAATGAGGACATTTTGAGTGTCTTAATCATTTCTTTGGTGAATGGGTAATGCAGGATCTGTATCATTTTAGTAGCTATTTTCTGAACCACTTCTATTCTTTTGATGGTCTTTCAAAAGGTACCTCTCCAGAACTGAACACAGTCCTCAAGGTGGGTGTGTGGGATCTGACAAGTGACCTATACAGAGGAATACCACTACCTTTTTCCTGCTCACAATACCTCTGAGTGTGCAATTGAGCATACTGGTACCTTGCCCAATTTAGTGTTATGAATCCAGATAGGATTGTGGACCCTTAGCCCGAAGCGGAGTTGGCGCTACCTGGAAGGACAAACCCCCACAGGTCTCCACCGTCAGAAGCTGAGGTCAGAGAGATGCAGGGGCCAACTGGAGCTTTGCCACTACCAACCCTGTTCCCCGCGGGTTGAGCCTTTGGGTACCGGGGACGGCTGGTCTTAGGTGGGCCCCTGGGAAAATGGAAGGTGAGAAGATGAGCGACAGGAGATGAAGCAGAGTCCGAACTGGAGATGAGGCAAAAGAGCTGTGAAGACCTCCATCCAGTGTTGGCCAGAGACAGCGGAGAGAGCCAAATAATCCAATCCGAGGTCAGAAAGCCAGAAGGAGACGATAGCTGGTCCGAGGTCAGGAAGCCAGAAAGAGACAATGATAGCCGGTCTGAGGTCAGGAAGCCAGAAGATCCATCCGAAGAGAGAAGACTGGGAAGAGGAACAGGCAGGCAGTATCCAGAGCAAGAAGGCTGGAGCGGGATTGGAACACAGGTACATGAACAAGGCATGCTGGAACAGAAGCAGGAACGCTGAGAGAAGAAGACCTGTAGTCAAGTCGCCTGCTGCAGGTTTTGGGCAGTTTTAAATACCTGCTTGGCTCTGACGTCATCTGGAGGGGCCAATGGGGATTTCCCGCCGTGGGCCCTTTAAGACCCCCTAGGTGGCACATACAGACGCCTAGGAGGACATCGGGGGGGAGGCGGAGTCAATGGCATCCTGCACCAGGGAGGCCCAAAACAGCCCCGGCGGCCTGCAGAGCCCACCGGCTGCGTCAGAGGGACCCAGGAGGCACGGATCACCCCGGGGATGAGTCAGCTTGCCAGGCAGCCGGCAGGGCCAGCCGGGCCGGCTGCAGTCGCAGACGGTATGTCTAACAATACCCCCTTCTAAGCTCCCCTCCCAGAGGTTTAGGCTTGTTGGGATGAGAGGCATGAAATTGCTGTAAGAGACTCTTATCCAAGATGTTGGCGGCTGTTCCCAAAAATTTTCTTCCGACCCAAAGCCCTCCCAGGCGAGGAGGTACTCCCATCTTTGGCTCCTCTTTCTTATGTTTAGCACATCCCATATTTGGTATGTTGCATCATCCGCTGAGGTTCAGGAGGTTTCCTAGTGGGCCAAGATAGCACCAATGGCTTCAGAAGCGAGATGTGGAAGGAGTTGTGAATTTTCAAGGATGATGGTAATCAGAGTTGGTAGGTCACCAGGCCTAACTGACTGAGCACCAGAAAGGGACTGATGTAGCGGGGACCAGGTGCATGGATGGGAGCTTCAGGCGAATGAACCGTGTACTGAGCCAGACTTTGTCGCCAGGCCGGAGTTGAGGAGCGGGTCTCTGATGGGCGTCTGCGTTCCGCTTGGCTAGACCACCAGCCTCTTGTATCAGGTGCTGTGTGCGTTCTCACAGATGATGCATCTCCTGTGCTGTTAACTGTGCAGCAGGAGAAGGGACTGTTCAGGGGTAATGTAGCGGAGGAAGCGGTTGCCTTCCATAGACTATTTGGAAGGGTGAGGATTTAGTGCTGGCTGAGACGTGGGAGTTGAGAGTGAACTCGGCCCAAGGTAGTAGTGTGGCCCAATCACTCTGAAGGTTGACATAAGCACAGAGGAATTTTTTCAGGGTACAGTTAGTTCTCTCCGATTGGCCATTTGCTTGTGGATGGTAGGCGGTGGTAAGGACCAGTGAGATATCAAACTTTTTGCAAAGGGCTCTCCAAAACTTGGCAGTGAATTGAGTACCACAGTCTGAGACTAGATGCTTGGGGAGCCCATGGAACCGAAAGATGTTTTGGACAAACAGTTGGGCAAGTTGCGGAGCGGACGGCAGGCCTGGCAGTGGAACAAAGTGTGCCATTTTGGAGAAACGGTCGACTACTATCCAAATACTAGTTTTGCCTTTGGAGGGTGGCAGGTCCACGATAAAAACTATAGAGATAAGCGTCCAGGGTTCTTTGAGAGCCAGTAGAGGCTGCAGTAAGCCCCACCAGTGGCTGATCGGCGTCTTCTGCTGGGTGCATATGTGACAAGCATCCATGTAATTCTGAACGTCCCTTCTCAAGGTGGGCCACCAGTAGAACCGCTGGATGGAGGCTATGGTGCGGGCTCACCCAGGATGCCTTGCGGTACGAGCATCATGGGCCCATTAAAGAACTCTCTCGCGAAGTCTGTTGGGTATAACGGTCTTCCAAATCGGTACCGTGATAGTGGCAAGGAGCAGAACCCGAGCAGGGTCGATAATATGACTCCGTGACTTGGGAGTGTCATCTGGAATAAAAGAGCAGGAGAGGGCATCCGCCTTTATGTTTTTGGTCGCAGGCCGGTTTCGTAAAATAAAATTGAAGCGGGTGAAGAAAAGAGCCCATCGGGCCTGCCAGGGATTTAGGAGTTGGGCTTGGTGTAGGTACTCCAGATTTTTGTGGTCGGAATATACAGTGATGCAGTGTTGAGCCCCCTCTAGCAAGGGGTGCCACTCCTTGAAGGCGAGTTTTATGGCTAATAATTCCTTGTCCCCAATACCGTAATTCTCTGCAGGAAGGAATCGTCTCAAAAAGAAAGAGCAGGGATGTAGGGTCCCAGTGGAAGAGTGCTGGCTTAAGACAGCCCCTACCCCCTCGGAAGAGGCGTCCACCTCCACGATGAAGGGTTTTTGGGGGTCCGGGTGCCAGAGACAGGGCCTACTGAGAAAAGCAGCTTTCAGGCGGCGGAAGGCTGTCTGGGCTGCGGGCAGCCATTGCCTGGGATTAGCTCCTTTACATGTCAAGGCCGTCAGGGGTGCCGTCAAGGTGGAGTAGTTGTGTATGAAGCTCCGATAAGGAATCTTTGTAGGGCCTTGAGACCGACCGGTTGGGGCTACTTCAGGATATCGGAGTGTTTTTCTAGGTGCATTTGGAATCCATGACAGGAAATGATGTAGCCCAAGAAGGGCAGGCTTTCCCTTTCAAAGGAGCACTTCTCCAACTTGGCGAATAATTGGTGGTCCCGGAGGCATTGAAGGACCTGAAGAACATCCTGACGATGGGTTTGAAGATCACATGAGAAGATCAAGAAGTTGTCGAGATAGATGACCATGCAATCGTAGAGCATGTCTCGGAACACCTCGTTCATCATGTTCTGAAAGACGGCAGGTGCATTACAGAGTCTGAAAGGTATAACCAAGTACTCGTAATGGCCGTCTCTGGTGTTAAAAAGCCATCTTCCATTCATCGACTTTCTTGATACGGATCAAATTATACGCCCCTCGGAGATCCAGCTTGGAGAAGATACGGGCTCCTTGAAGGCGGTCAAAGAGCTCCGTTATGAGGGGCAGAGGGTATCGGTCCTTTTGGGTGATGGCGTTTAGGCCATGATAATCGATATATGACCATAGCGTCCCGTCCTTTTTAGCCACAAAGAAGAACCCCGCTCCAGCAGGGGACGTAGAAGTTTGGATAAAGCCCTTGGACAAGTTCTCCTTCACGTACTCAGACTTGGCTTTGGTCTCAGTCAAGGATAAGGGGTAGACCCGACCCCTGGGTGGTTCCGTACCGGGCAACAAATTTATGGCACAGTTGTATTGGCGGTGTGGCGGCAAGATATCTGCGCCTTCCTTGGAGAAGACATCTGCATAAGAGGCGTATTGAGGTGGAAGCTCTGTAGGAAGGAGTGTGGTGGCTAAGCAGGATCGCTGGGGTGTGGACTTCAGACAGGAATCATGGCAGGAAGGGCCCCAGTGGAAGAGTTGCAAAGATGACTAGTCAAATTGGGGAGAGTGCCATTGGAGCCTGGGGAGGCCCAAGACTATAGGATGGATGGCCTTCCTCATGAAGAATGCCCGTATGAAGTCTGATAGGCCCGGTGGTATGGGTGATTTGGCCCAGTAGGGGCTCCCCTCGGATGGAGGATATTATCAGGGGAACCAGAGAAGTACAGACAGGTATCCGGAGATGCTCCACCAGGGGTTTCATGATAAAGTTGCCCCCGGAGCCGGAGTCTACCAGGGCCAAAGTGTGGAAGTCTTGGTCAGGCATCTGAATCGTCACAGGCAGCGTGAGTGGGGGAGTTGGAAGAGTTAGGCCTAGGGGCAATTCCCCAGTGTGACCTAGGCCTGGGTGTTTACTAGATGCACAGAACATTGAGCCCCAGGGCATATCCACCCTCTCCACAATAAAGGCATAGGCCTGAGCAGCAGCGCCGATGACATTCCTCAGGGGACAACTTGCCTCATCCCAACTGCATAGTTTCCTCTGGAGGTGGTTTAGATGAGGACAGACTCAGCCCAGGAGATGGTGAGCACAAGGAGCACTGGGGAGACCTCTTCTCTAGGTATAGCTCTCAGGAGTGTTCCTGAAGTCGGCGGACGATGCAACCGGTCAAACCAATGAAGGCCTCAAGGGTGGTGGGTAACTCTCTCGCTGCCAGCTCTTCTTTCAGGCGGTCTGCTAGTCCATCGAGAAATATGGAGTGTAGACAATCCTCACCCCAATGGAGCTCCGTGACTAAGGTCCGAAATTCTATGATGTAGTCGGCCAATGGGCGAGAGCCCAGATGAAGATGCAGAAGAGAAGAGCCTGAGGTAGCCTGTCATCCTGGGCCATCAAAGACAGTGTGGAAGAGAGCCTGAAAACCAGACAAATACCTTAATATCAGATCCATATGATCCCACAGGGGGGAGGCCCAAGCGAGGGCCTTACCATTCATGAGGGAAAGGATGTAGGTGGTCTTGGTGAGGTCATCAAGGAAGAATATGGACTGCAAGCAAAAGTGCATTTTGCACTGGTTTAAGAAACTGTGACAAAGCGCTGGATCCCAGAGAAGCGTGGCGGAGCCGGAAGTGGAAGAACCGGATGGGAAGTCGGTAGGGGAGCAGAGACCCAATGCTGAGGCAAGCGTAGAGGCCACTGAAACAGATGAGTCCAGATGCACGCTGAGCCATTCCACAGCTGAGGCCAGAGTCTCCAACGCCTTCTGCTGCTCGAGTAGTTTTTGAGCCAGGCCTGGAATAGCCTGTAGAGCGGAAAGCCCAGCCGGGTCCATGGACTTCGCTATCTGTTATGAATCCGGATAAGATTGTGGACCGTTAGCTCGAGGCACAGTTGGTGCTATCTGGAAGGACAAACACCTGCAGGTCTCCACTGTCGGGAGGCAAGATCAGAGAGATGCGGGGGCCAACTGGAGCTTCCCACTACCAACCACGTTCCCCATGGGTTGAGCCTTTGGGTCTTAGGTGGGCCCCTGGCATGATGGAAGGCGAGAAAATGAGTGTCAGGAGATGAAGCAGAGTCTGAACTGGAGATGAGGGAGAAGAGCAGCGAAGACCTCCATCCAGTGCCAGCCAGAGGCAACGGAGAGAGCTGAAGAATCGAATCCAAGGTCAGGAAGCCAGAAGGAGACAACAATAGCCAGTCTGAGGTCAGGAATTCATGAAAAGAGACAACGACAGCCGGTCCGAGCAGAAGATCTGTCCGAAGGGAGAAGACTGGGAAGAGAAACAGGCAGGCAGGATCCGGAGCAGGAAGGCTGGAGCGGGAACGGAACACAGGTACAGGTAGCCTGCTGCAGGTTATGGGCAGGTTTAAATACCTGCCTGGCTGACGTCATCTGAAGGGACTGACGGTGATTTCCCGCCGCGGGTCCTTTAAGACCCCCTAGGTGGCACGTGTGCGCTCCTAGGAGGATGTCGGGGGGGAGGTGGAGTCGACGGCATCCTGCAGCAGGGAAGCCCGAGACAGCCCCGGCGGTCTGCAGGGCCCGCCAGCCGCATTGGAGGGACCCTGGAGGCGCGGAACACCCCATGGAAGAGTCGCCATGCCAGGCTGCTGGCAGGGACGGCCATGGTCGCGGATGGTAGGTCTGACATTTAGTATGTTGACTTACTATTTTAAGGTCCCTTGAAATGGCTATTCCTAGATCTCTTTCAATCAAAATGTAAACACAGAAAGATTTTGTGAAATGGGCATCGTTGCTTAAGCATTGGTTGAGTAGAAATCGAGAACTAGGGTCTCCAGGTTTCATTGTTTTTGAGCTATAAAATACATGCACATAAATTAGTAGTATAATGGGTACACGATCAATCAAACTGATTGACAGGTGAGATAAGGATGACAGCAGCCAATCAGCGTTCACTTCCGGTCTAAGCCCCGCCCACGCCCCGCCCACTCCCCATAGAAGTGAATGGGGGCGTAGCCACGCCCCCTCCCGCCCTCTACCACGCCCCCAACCACACCCCTTCCGCCACAGGCCCCACCCCTTCCGCAGCCAATCAGCGTTCACTTCCGGTCTAAGCCCCGCCCACTCCCCATAGAAGTGAATGGGGGCGTAGTCACGCCCCCTCCCGCCTCATCCCGCCCCTCCCACGCCTCCAGGCCCACCCCTTCCGCCACAGGCCCCACCCCTTCCGCCCTGGCCCCACCCCTTCCGCCCCTGGCCCCCGCCCAGACCCCATCGATGCTCCTCCCCTCCCAATAGAAGTGAATGGGGAGCCCCTCCCACACCCCACCCCCAAACCGCCCCCATGATGTCACTGATGACCCCGCCCACACCCCAACCCCCAAGACACAACCCCCTGTGACGTAGCGGGTATGACATCACCGGAAGTCCACCCCACACCGCCCCCCAAAAACACACCCCCTAAAACGTCATCAGAAAGGGTCCTGTCGCTTTTTTAATGATGTCAGTATTAATGGACTCTGGCTGTTTTTGATGATTTCACCGGAAGTACAATACAAAAGTCCCGAAATATGCGCTCCTAGAACCTCCTGATGCCTTTTAATGATGTCGGAGCCGGTAGTATGCTTTTAGGAGGCAGGAAAACTGCAGGAAATATGCTTTTTTTCTAGCCACTCTGTTTTTAAAAAACCAAACAAAATACAAGCTGATAGGAGGCAGAAAAACAGTGGCTCGTTCTGTTGACAAGGATTTGGTTTTTTTTTAAAACAAGTGATTGAAGCTACCGGTGGTGAATTGCATGAACTGCAGGATCAAACTTTGCAAAAGACAGGTTTTTTTTTTTCCAAAAGACTAGGGACCGGGTAGTATAAAGGGTACGCTGTCACTCAAACCCCCAAGCCAAACCCCCCAGTGATGTCACCAGAAGCCCAAGCCCACCCCTCCAAGCCCTTGCTGTAGATAGGCATGCTCCAATAAAAAAAGTTACCAGAGAGCAGGCAGGAAACTGTGACTCATTCTGTACACAGAGACAGGGAGAATCCAACACCCCTTCCCTCCGCCCCCTCTGCCTCAAGCCGGCTTCCCCCAGACCTAAATCTGAGCAGAGGATAATTGAAAGCAGTGGGGGGTGTAGGTTTGCAATGGTGAAACACAAGGCTTTAGTTTTGTTTTAAAAAAAACAGACTTCTGTATTTTACAGCCATATAAAAAACAAGAATGCACCAGCGGATCTTAAAGAAAATTTATAATGAGCCAGGAAATACCGGCAGTTTTGGCGGTATAACACCTCTTTTGCAGGCAGCTAAAGCATGTATGCCGTCTGTGACCAAGAAACAAGTGATTGATTGGCTTACAGAACAAGATGCTTATTCTTTACACAAACCTGCTAGGGTACGATTTAAAAGAAATAAAACCATAGTGTCAGATATAGATTGGCAATGGCAGGCAGATTTGGTTGATATGACAGCCTTGTCTGGTTATAACAGAGGCTACAAATACATTTTGACGGTGATAGATGTTTTGTCAAAATACGCATGGGCTGTGACCCTAAAAACAAAAACAGGTCGTGAAGTGGCAGAGGCCTTTGAAAATATATTTAAAGGCGGTCGTATTCCCAACAAAATACAAACAGACAGAGGTAAAGAGTTTTTAAACAGATCTGTGAAGAGTTTGTTAAAATACAGGGGCATTCAGCATTTTGTGACCAACAACGATGTTAAGGCAGCAGTTGTGGAGAGATTTAACAGGACTTTAAAATCCAAAATGTGGCGATACTTTACAGCGCGCAACACTTTTCGCTATGAAGATGTGCTTCCGGCTTTTATGAACAGTTACAATCGCAGTTTTCACAGAACAATACAGGCCCGCCCCATCGATGTAACAACCTCAAACTCACTGCGGTTCTGGAAAGTAATCTACGGCAATAACAACAAACATGAAACTGCTAAGCCTTTTTTAAAAAAGGGGGATCATGTTAGACTGTCAAAAACTAAAGGGAAATTTGAAAAAGGTTATGAACAAACATGGACAGATGAGATATTTATAATTACTGACGTCCTAAGCAGGGGACAGAAAACAGTGTACAAGATACAAGATTATGGTGAGGAAACCATTCAAGGTTCTTTTTATCCTGAAGAATTACAGAAAGTCAGCCCTCAACAGGACAGAATATACCGCGTTGATAAGGTTCTAAAGGTAAAAGGGAGAGGTAAGAACAAGCAGTGCTTTGTGAAATGGCGAGGATGGCCTGAAAAATTTAACAGCTGGATAAAAGCATCAGAGATTCAAAACATTTGATTTGAAAAGGCCTTGTCTCATAAAAAGAAAAAAAATGAATGAAGGAGGATTTTACGTAACGCTGCCTAGTAACGCCTCTGTGAGAATATTTCCACAAAACAACAGCTCTAATTTCACCACACAATTAGCTAGACCTTTGGACCTACAGGGCCCGTGGGAAGTGGGTCTGGTGGAAATACAGTACCCGAACACATGGGATAATATTAAAGAAGACCATAAATATGTTGTCACCACTGGTGAAGGAAGCACAGAGCATCACTTTGTTGTACGAAGAGGGTATTATGCAACCGTTCAAAACCTGACGGATCAAATGAACCACGACATGAACAGTGTCCTCAAAGCCATGGCACCACGAATCATCTATGACCCCAATATCCGAAGAATCAAATTAAAATCAGAGGACAAAGCAGTAATTTCTGCAGGGGGTGACTTAGCGACCATTTTGGGGCTAGAAGCTAAAACGAATACGAACCGCTCGCTATTTCCAACGGATATCACAGGAGGGTTTAATACCCTATACCTGTATACGGATATTGTAGAGCACCAGCTGGTGGGAGACCATTTTGTGCAGCTGCTTCGTTGTGTTCCCACTAAAGGGGGTAAGGACGAGTTTATCACCTTCACTTATGATAAACCGCATTATGTTCCTGTGAACAAGCAGCACATAGACACCATAACATTTGAAATAAAGACGGACCAGAACCAACACGTCTCATTTCGCTATGGGAAAGTGATCCTTAAGCTACACCTGCGACCCCGGAAAACTATTTTTTAAAATGGTTGTGGTTAAATACTATGGGGACCCTGGCGCATACAGAAATTACTATGCAGCACAGGCCGGTGAAGGCCTTTCGGGGTATTACGGTGCTCCGGTCATGTACGGGGCTGGGATAGGCGGAATTTTTCGTAGTCTCTTTAGAAAAGCAATACCTCTTTTGAGAAGGGGTTTTGAGATTGTTAAACCTCATGTGAAAAGTGCAGCAAAAAACATCGCCAAAGATGTTATGGGCCGTGTCACAACGGCGGTTCTGCATAAAATGAACAATAACACAGAGCAGGAGGGGTCAGGATTAGTGGTTATTAGAAGAGCTGTTAAAAGAAAGAGAACCAATCAACAGGGGCCTCCTGAACCTTTTAAAACAAAGAAGACCAAACGTGCCAAGTCTCAAAAGACTAACCGCAAGGGGAAGAAGAGAAACCTCTCTGCCAAGAAGCAAGATATATTCTAAAAACTATGGCTTTTGTACATCAGGGGTCTGAAGAATGTTTGAAATCAGAACTGGATCTGTTTCAACTGGCCCCCACACAAACCAGCATAGAAAAAAGTGTTTATGTGGAGATTCCGCCATTATCTGCCTTGTCAGAAACAGCCCCTTTAGATTTTTATATAGCCGGACATGGCGAGGATTACCTGGATTTGAACAACACGTTGCTGTACCTGACCTGCAAAATCGTGAACGAAGATGGGTCCGATCTTGAAGTAGGGGCCAGAGTAGCTCTCGTGAACTATCCAATAGCCTCTATTTTTAGCCAGCTGGATGTCACTCTCGGAGATAGACTCATTAGTCAGAGCAACAACTGTTACCCTTACAGAGCCCTCATAGAACTGTTTCTCAATTACGGCGAGGGTCCTCTCAAAACACAGTTTACAAGCGGCCTATTTTATAAAGACACAGCCGGAAACCATGAAGTGAGAGACGTGGGATCGCGTAATAAAGGTTTTACCGAAAGAGCTGTTTTTACAGCCGCTAGCCATAAAGTAGAGCTTCTGGGACATTTACATAGCGATCTGTTTTTTCAAGAAAAGCTGCTCATAAATGGCGTGGATGTGAAAATTAAACTAACGCGGAACAAAGATATGTTCTGCTTAATGAGCGGAGATGCCAACGAGAGGTACAAACTCATTATTTTATCTGCAGCCCTCTTTGTAAGGAGAGTGAAAGTGTCACCGGGAGTGCGCTTGGGGCATGCAGAAGCGCTGCTGAGAGCTAATGTCAAGTACGCCGTGGACCGTGTAAGTCTGAAAGTCTTTAGCATACCGGCTGGCGCCCGTGTGACTAACCAGGAAAACCTCTTTTTGGGACAATTACCCAAAATTATCGTATTGGGCTTTGTGGATAATGACGCTTTCAGCGGTAATTACTCTAAAAACCCCTTCAATTTTAAACATTACGATATTAACTTTGCTGCGCTGTATGTGGATGGTGAGCAAGTCCCAGGGAAACCTCTCCAGCCGGATTTCGATAACGGCTGTTGTATCAGAGAATACATGCAGCTGGTTCAAGCAACGGGTAAACATTTGAAAGACAGTGCTCTCTTGATTGATCGTCAAGAGTTTTACCAAGGTTATACCTTGCTGGCCTTTGACCTATCACCCGACCAAGAGTGCACGGACCACTACTCTTTGATTAAAACCGGTAATCTGCGGGCTGAAATCCGTTTTGCCATCGCTTTGCCACACACGGTGAATATGATTGTGTATGGTGTCTTTGACAACGTGATAGAAATTAACCACAGAAGGAACGTCCTTTTTGATTATCTATGATGATGAACACCGTACAGATCTACCGTATTTTAAAGAAGGATCCGTATGTTACAAAATCTTTTGTAGACGTCCTACCCAGTGACTGGCTGTCTGATGTACAAATAGAAAGGAAACCTGCAAGCTTGGTGGTAAATATCCACCCCCACGACCTTCCTGGAGAACACTGGCTAGCAATATACGTGACTGAAAACGGCACAGGAGAATTTTTTGATTCCTACGGGCAACAGCCTGATAGTTTGTTCTTCCCTAACAGTATTATGAACTTTTTCAATAAACATTGTGAGGGTTTTTTATACAGCAGCAAACAACTGCAACACCCTGTATCTACAACCTGCGGTAACCATTGTGTGTTTTTCCTACATCAACGTTGTAAAGGGCTGTCTTTTGAAAATATTTTAAAACTGTATTCCGAAGAACCGTTGCAAAATGACAAAATGGTTTTACAATTTGTAAAAAACAACAAACAGAGAACATGTTGTATGTCTAAATCTTTTCGCTGTCTGTTTCATACCCCCCAGGTGTGTGTACCGTACCAAGAACATTGTACTAATCCTAAATAAAAACAATCTCTCTTGAGAGTTTTTGAAAACAAACCAACGTCTATAGTCTATATTTTAAAAAGCCTTTTTTTTATTTGAAAAGATATAATTACACCTTCAACCATCTGTTTGTATCAAGTACTTTACGTCTTTTACGGGGGAGGGGGTCTTTGCACTTTACAGTCTTTGTGTACATTTCAGCAGTTGTCGCTGAAGGATTTTCCTTGAGCTGTACCAGCAGATCCCTGTTGGCTGGATTACCCATGACGGTGGAGGGCATGTTTAATTCTGCCAGGGTTTGCATGAACTCTCCCCAACCTTTGGGTATCCTCCGATGTGAAAGAGCACGGGTCTGTGTAGCTCCACGAATCAGGTCTAATAGGTTAGAGCCACTTACAGGTCTTCCCTTGTATACAAAAGTCCCATTACTCTCCCAGGATGCAATGTCCTTATTCTTTGACAGTTTATTGAGCAGTATTTCTGCATTTTTCTACGGTGCATGCTGATGCTGTTTAACACTTCCTGCAGGATGGGGTCTGGGGGGCTTTTGTGCTCTAGAAATGCAGAGGTTGCTGTATCATCCTGTGGGGGTAGATACAGATTTATTCTTTCTTTTTCCATTTCTCCGTGTCTGTTAAGCACCAGATAGCGCTGTAGCACTTCTGAATAGCGTTTGGCTTTCTCATATTCAGACATACCAGAACTTTGAAGTATACCTTTCATTTCTTCATCGAGTCTTTGAACAGCTGTGGTTCTAATATTTTCCTCATGAACTGAAGGGCTTCTCAAACGGTCAAGTTGTTGACTAGACACTAAATACATTTTTTCTGTGTGCTGCATTAGTATTTTAGCTCAAAAGCCCCGTGATGAGTGGTAGCGCGAATCCTAGCAGAGGCCCGATAAACCCCCCTGACTGTTTGACCAGCTTCTTTTTTTCTTAAGTGTTATTCTTTTATCACCCAAAATCCTTATGGCTTGACGTTTCCTTTTCAAGATGTTTATCTGCTGTTGTGATAAAGGAACATTACCTCTCAGAGTGTTTAGTGCGATCTCCGCTATGGCCCCCACTAAATCGTTAGAAGCGGCCTTTAGGATAGCTTTTCTCCGTTGCGGAGAGGCTTGAACTAAAAGTTTTAAAGGGCTAGGTTCCGCTTTAAGCGAGCAGACATGATCTCTGGGACACACACAAAACAAATATGTGGGGGAGAATATATATTCACTTCTTTTTATGGAGGGTTTGTGTTTTTTTCACAATATACAGTGGTCCATTCTGGTGGAAAGATGTTTGTCCTCAATCTGTAACGCTCAGGGGTCGTAGCATTTAAATCCACGATGAGATATCCATATGGCTTTCTGGTGGCATCCTCAAAGGCTTCTAAAAAGAAGTGTGGACTTACCGGGGTACATCTGTCTGGCTAAAATAGCGATTTGCAACTTGTCTCTAGGATTCTTAAAGAGCACCATATATTTGGTATTTAAGGCTATAGTTCTGCTTGTTTTGCCTTGACAGAAGACATTTTGTACAATATATATAATACTCAGATTTCTGTGATGCACTTATTGTGTGAAGGCTTTCTCGATTTCATCACTTTTACAAGCAGAAGCCATCAAATCGTCTATAATAACCATATTTATTTTATTGGTTGGAAACAGTTGATCATCATTAAAAGTATCAGGCAAAGAATCCATAAAGGTAATAAAAGGATATTTACACAGCATTTCTTTATACAAAGGTTGCCAGCAACTATAACACCATACAATATTATCAGGCATGTCAGTCAACACACGTCCAGCGTGATCTAGCAGGTTTTTTAACAAAGAAGCTTTTGCCGCTATTTGACGGTCCGGCTAAAATACACGAAAATGGGTGCCTCCAGCGCACATCCACAAATTCAGTATCCATAAGGCAGCGTATTAAAACCCTCTTTTATCACCCTTTTATCGTATACGACCCTTTGTGTTTTCTTAAGTAGGCCGGTCTCTATCGCCCAGGTCTTTTGTTTCTAATGATCCCAGATTGTTGTACCTGTATCTTTTTAGGACTCTTGTCCACGGCGTCAGTTTTATAGTCAAAGACGAGGTCTTTCAAATTAGTGAAATTGATCTTTTTACAATTTTCTACATTTAACGTAAACCCCTTCACTTTCATACAGGTCTTTCCGCTGGATAGTTTGTAGCCATATGTTTTGGGCCCAGCCGATACAAACTCTGTGATATGCTCGTCTGCGGGTATCTCGCTCGTCAACTGTCCTAAATAATCTCCCAAAGGGGGATCGCTGGCACCCTCACGACTCACAAATATCACAGAGTCTGTATCGTGGTACAGACAACGTTCTTGCAAACTGTCAAGCAGTTTGTACAGTTCTAAACGAGCATAAGCAGTTGTGAAACAGGCAATGAAGATGTTTGTATTACCTGACAATATGCTGCGGTCTTTGAATGCTTCCATGTCACACAGGCTGTTTCATCATCAATAAAATCGCATGATGAAACATCATATTCGGGTGAAAACAAATACTTATACAGATCGTCAGGATCTCTCACAATACTTGTAACAGGTAGGTTGTTCTTTGACCAAACTTCCCCCACAAAGAGTTTAAGAAAAGCTTGGCAATTGACGCTTTGCGGGGTTTATACTAACCTGTTCAGGCCTTAAAACTACACCTTCTTTTTTGTAAAAATCAGATATATACATGTTTTGTTTTTTCTACATCGGTACACCACTGAGGGTAACCAGAGGCCTCCTGTTTTTGACGGAGATGCATTTTTATGTATTCAGAAACAGGCTGACAGATTTACATTCAAAGTGCCATATTTCACATATTTCAGCAACCACATACCCTTTTGCAACAGCCTCATTCATCTCCACAGTGCACCAAGTCCCTACGAGGGCTCTCTCCTCATCCGTGTGGTTGCACATATCCTGCAAGACTGTTGTCAGCGCATGTGCGGCACAGTGGGAACATGAGCTTACCGCTCACACGGACCGGTAATACTGGGAAAAAGATCTTTCGTGGTGGATACACTTTGGCTTTAACAAGCCCAAAATAGTCTGAGAGGGGACCAAAGCTGTCATAAATGATTTGCGGGTGGCCAACAGGGTATTCCTTGGTTTTATTGACAAAGGGGTAGAGGCTGGTAAAATCATAGTAATGTATTTTTTCATCACCCCCTGGCTTTATAGTACAAACATGTAGCATTGGTTCTACCACCAAAGAGGGCATCTCTGGGTACTAGCTGCTGCGGCAGGCCTGATTTAACCAGAAAGTCTGCCACAATCCCTGATATTTTCTTTCACCATTCTCTTCCATTCGTGTTCCCACAAGCTTATGACCTTAAACCCTCTTCTTTTCAGGAAATCTGCTTTGATTTGTGTTTTGTAATTGAGAAAACCAAAGGTTGTAGCCGTTAAGGGGTTCTGGTCTTTATCATTATAACAGCTCGGACAACCGTGGAAAAACAGCCGTTAAATTCAAAAGCTGTTGGTACCCCCATCAATAAGTGTATAACCGTCAAGAAAATAGGGACCCACCTGCTTTTCACCCCCTTTAGAGCATGGGGTGATCTGTATTTGCTCTGTGGCCTCTGTATACATCAGCCACTGTATAGAGGGTGTTGAATATCTCTTTGTGTGTCTGTGATAGTTGTCTGGAGGGACGAGTGCCACGGTCTTGGGTTCTAAGAACATAAACCTGTACATAGCCATGCACACAGATGCCAGTGTTATATATTGGAAGGGGTCTATACACCTTTTCACAGTTTTAGATCCACCATCCTGCTCTACAACCACCTCTCTCTCTGTCAAAGCCATGATTTCATTTCTGTATAAGACACAAGCTTGCCTCAGAATGTTCACATCCTGTTGGCAATAATAGGCCAGCTCCTTTTGTAAAATCAAAGGTGTTATTTTGATTGTCCCTGTACCATTTTAAAAACTCCTCTCTTTCCCCAGACATCATATACCCATCTCCATAATACTCAACACCGGGCATAGGTCCCACATAATTTTGATTAACCCTGGTGTTAAAAAAATGCGGGAAATACCCCTTACAGCCTTGAACCCCAGGGCTTGCGGAAGCTTGCTAAGCTTCATGGGCAGGAAATTTAAAGAGTCTTGTAAAACCGTATACCCAGGGGTTCTATCGTGATTTCTAAGAAGCTTAGCACCCTGAGCTAACAAGCGCACATCCATCTTTTCCTTTAGCAGCTCTCTAACTACAAAATAACCATCATAGCCTTTAGAATTATGCGCTATGAAGGTGTATCCTTTGAACTTTTTGTCACAAAAATCTTAACAAACTTAGAAATACTCTCAAGACCTTTGAACTCCCAGTTTCTTGTGTTGTTTAAATCTGTTGCATATATATAATTTGGAACATGAAAGCCTGTTTCCTGAACACATTCACAATCATAAAATATATATTTTTCAGATATTTGTGCATGAATCAATAGGGGGCATAAAACACAAATGCTTGTCACCAGCGATCAAGGGCTCAGAACAAAGCTTACATTGTCTGACCCGGCATTTATGTTTTTTATCAACATACGATTCACATTTTTCGCACAGTATTTTAAGCAAACACTCAACTTCTTTTTTTAAAGCCAGAAACTGTATGCCTTTCTAAACACTCTTGAGAACGACAATACAGCCTGCATTCGGACATCTCTGTTGTACCCCGATATTGTCTACACACATTG
Organism: Rhinatrema bivittatum; assembly: GCF_901001135.1. Taxonomy (NCBI): domain Eukaryota; kingdom Metazoa; phylum Chordata; class Amphibia; order Gymnophiona; family Rhinatrematidae; genus Rhinatrema; species Rhinatrema bivittatum. Next base: position 361,092,627 of record NC_042620.1, on the reverse strand, counting down.
CTGTTAAACAGAGACGGCACCATAATGTACAATTATGATCGTGACTATATGGTTTCTGGCAAAAATGACAGAAGTTTCGCTCCCCATAGAGCTTTTTTACATCTAAGATTCCATAAAAATGGGTCATCATGTAGCAATATAAATACAGTTTTCTGGAATTCAGGTCTGTCCTTTGTCTTAAAACACCCCCATTCTTTTGTATAAAGCACAACTCTTATGTTTATACCCAAATGTTGTTCAAATGTTGAGACATCATCTAGCATGACCTTTTATGTTCTGACCACCCTAGCTCTGTGTGCAGTTTTTTAGCACGGTCTAATAGCTCTGCATCTGTGAGCTTTGTTGGTGACATGAGCGCTGTAACACTCCCTGCAAAACATAGTTTATTATCTGTGTTGTTCAAGTCTATTAATGCCTTCTCTTTTTATGCATGATTTGACTGTACAGAATAGACCTTAAAACCCTTCGTGACCCGCCCCCTCTGTTCCTTATAACAAGAATGACTATGCGGAATGTCTCACCAAACTGTATCTCTCTATAACTCTGCAGGAGTTTACTAACTTGATCTAAGAAATCATCAGCGTTCAAATCCTGAGGGTTTAACTTTCCCGAATACAAAGAATTATGAAAACCTGTAGAATGTAAATGAATCTGTATATAATCATGGGGGGACACGTTATGGCTTATTTCATTTAGAACATGCTGTATGCCTTGTCTCACAACATTTTGCGCATCTATGAAAGAATCTATTCTATCTAAATTAATAAAACGAAATTCCTCTGAATAAAGCACGCCATTAAATTTTTCTAAATCACGGTTCCACCTTCTCACAAAATGCACAAAATTAACCGGTTCATTTTCTACAGCTGCATTTTCAGAGGGTCTCTGGTATACAATTATTTACCAACCCCCCTGAAACATTGTCATCGTTACAATTATCTAAGAACATGCTTTCACATTCTTTCTCTACTTCCACCCTGTGCACAGGTCTGTTGCTGTCTCTCTCATCTTTTCTTTCGGAAATAGGCTTTTTTGCAGTCTTTTCACGGTCTAAAATTAAAAAAATAATAATAATAATTACATGGGTGGGCTCATACTTTTTTTTGCAATATTTTAAGAAGAATTTTTCTTAAAACTATAACAGTATAGATTCTTACTTTTTTGTTTATCTCTCGGTTTTTGTACGGTCTTTCGTCAGATTTTCTTTGGCATATGCTGCTCATGGTCTGTTATGTAAAAAAACAAAAAATGGTAATACCTTTTCTTTTACACAGTTGTGAACTAATTGTTGTTTTACCCGTACAGATATAAAAAAATACTTCTTACCTTCAACTGCATCTTCAGACTCCTTTCTCTTTCTTTTGGAAACAGTTTTGTTTGCACCATTTTCACATTCTAAAAATTACAAAATAAAATAAAAAACACAGGGTCACACACACTTTTGATGTCTTTGTAAATAGATCTCTGCTTCGTTGACTGTTATGAAGGAAAAAAAGAGAGACATTTGGGAGGGTCATAGACATTAAGGAAAACCTATTTCTCACCATTATTTGTATTGCTGTCAGAAATGCCTTGTTGATCTATTTTTTTTTCCTCTAAGGCATTACTGCAGCCAGGCTGTTCTTCTTCTTCTATGTTCAAATGTGTGTCTGATTTTGCAATATTTTCCTGTTCTAATGATAAAACAGACAAACACTGTTTTTACTACTGTTTTTTTAAAAATCATATCTAAAAATATACATTAAAACTATTAACTCACCTTTTAATTGTCTTTTTCTTCTACGTTTAGTAAGTGACATTTTATTAATAAACACAGGCTTCTGCCTTTCTTTGTTTGAAGAATCCATTTCTGTTTCAAACTCCAGACTGCTGAATCTTTTCTGGTCACCGGCTATACCCTTTATCACCAGCATTAGGTGGGCGTAACCACCAACAAACCTCAAAACCTGTGTATTGAAACCAAAAAAAAAAAAGCTACCTGGCCTCTCTGTCATGTGATGGACATCTTATAGAATAAGATTGTTCTCTTGCTTGGGTTATCATTTACAGGGCTTTTTGAATGTATTATCAATATCTCTTTAGATCTGAAGCCCATTCACAAAACTATAGTATGTTGAACCTTTTTTTTTTTGTGATTTAATGTTTGCTGACCATTGTTTTTCCCTGATTAGATTATGTGTCCCAGACAACTATCCACACCTACCTCATTACAATATACACCCCCCCCTTTTGTTCATGAAAGGTAGTGTGTTACCAGCGCCCTCTTAGGTCTTGGGGCACTTTACAAAAAAAAAAAAATTGGTCTCTCTTGAATGTCTTGTCATTCTGGTCTTTTTTTTTCCCTTCCAAATATTGTCTCATTCTGATTAGATTAACCATTTACAGATCTTGGATCCAGACAACTTCCCCCCCACACATAGCTCATAGCAATATACATTCCTTAGTTAATGAAATAGTTGCTGTATCAAACATTTTACAGCCTGTGCATTGATATCAAAGAGACTTAATAAAACAATAAGATATCCCCCCTAAAAACTTCCATATCACCTTAAAGCACTTATTGACACATTTTGTTAATTCTGATATATTTATTAGTTGTTTTTATTAACTAATTTATACACATGGCAAAATTTGTTAAAATATTACAAAGTATTTCATTGTCAATACATACTTCTGAAATACAGACAAGAAAAAACAAAGACTGCTTTATTATACATTTTTAAAAAAGGACTGGTGTTTCTACCATAGATGATGGCATTTATATATTTTATCATTAAAATCTCATCTGTAGGTTTAAGCAAACTGTTTAGTTTTTGAACAGGATTTTCAGCAGTTTCACACTGTGTATAAGATATATGATCAGATTCATATCGTCATTGTTTAGGCTTAATACACCTCGTTTATATGCAGCTAATACCACAAGATTCAAAACACGTTCTAGGCACAACCTGTTACAAGCGGTCCTTAATTGTTCCTGTGTGTCAGAGGCAGTCCAATAAACGCAACTATGATCATCCTGACTCGGATCGTCGAGAACACAGCCTTCGCAATTTTCATACCGTATGCCAGACAGACATTTTTTAAGAATACTATAGACAGCCACCCTTACGATTGATCTAAATGTTGTTTTTCGAAAAACTCCATGCACCGGCGGTGGTTTTGGGAATCCTATATAGCTCCACCAGCTGAAATCGTGCACATCTTTAGGATTGTTGTTTTTTTTTTTGATCACATGTATCTGGTTCTTTTATATTTGGACAGAAGCAGCAAATACAGTTCATTTTGATACCTGGTGTGTCTCCATATTCTTCTGTTTGTAAAGATCCTTCATTTTCCTATAAAACATAATGTAAAACATTAAATTAAAACCTCTTCTAAACAAACTCTCTATTACAGATAGCTCCCAAACACGCCACCCCTAAAATGCATCATTAGAAGGAAAGAGATTTTTTCTTACCTTACACTCAAGCTTTCCAACAAATAATCTGCTTCGGCATCCAGAGCAGCTTTGTGCAGCTCTAAATCTTCAGAATCTAAAGCATTTTCATTGATCAAGTTTGGATCCTGCGAATCAAAAGCTTTTGCCCCAACGGAAGTTCATCAAAATCTGGGTCAGTGCTTCCTCCTTCTTCTTCTGCCCTCCGCTTTCGTTTATGGCTCCTCTTTAGTTTTGGCTGGTTGAACGATTTTCATTTCAAGACGCTTAGGTGTTTTCATATACGGCCATTTCAGGAACAATTACAACAACTCTGCTTGAAGATTGTTCTCACGTGATCACTATCACATGCTTATTTCTATATCCGTCTTGCAAGTTTGGGCGTGTCTAACAGAGAGGGGAGGAGGGAAGGGTTGTGGGGGAGAATACAGAAGTCTGTTTTTTTTTAAAACAAAACTCCACATCAGACACTATGGTTTTATTTCTTTTAAATCGTACCCTAGCAGGTTTGTGTAAAGAATAAGCATCTTGTTCTGTAAGCCAATCAATCACTTGTTTCTTGGTCACAGACGGCATACATGCTTTAGCTGCCTGCAAAAGAGGTGTTATACCGCCAAAACTTGCCGGTATTCCTGGCTCATTATAAATTTTCTTTAAGATCCGCTGGTGCATTCTTGTTTTTTATATGGCTGTAAAATACAGAAGTCTGTTTTTTTTAAAACAAAACTAAAGCCTTGTGTTTCACCATTGCAAACCTACACCCCCCACTGCTTTCAATTATCCTCTGCTCAGATTTAGGTCTGGGGGAAGGCCGGCTTGAGGCAGAGGGGGCGGAGGGAAGGGGTGTTGGATTCTCCCTGTCTCTGTGTACAGAATGAGTCACAGTTTCCTGCCTGCTCTCTGGTAACTTTTTTTATTGGGGCATGCCTATCTACAGCAAGGGCTTGGAGGGGTGGGCTTGGGCTTCTGGTGACATCACTGGGGGGTTTGGCTTGGGGGTTTGAGTGACAGCGTACCCTTTATACTACCCGGTCCCTAGTCTTTTGGAAAAAAAAAAAACCTGTCTTTTGCAAAGTTTGATCCTGCAGTTCATGCAATTCACCACCGGTAGCTTCAATCACTTGTTTTAAAAAAAAACCAAATCCTTGTCAACAGAACGAGCCACTGTTTTTCTGCCTCCTATCAGCTTGTATTTTGTTTGGTTTTTTAAAAACAGAGTGGCTAGAAAAAAAGCATATTTCCTGCAGTTTTTCCTGCCTCCTAAAAGCATACTACCGGCTCCGACATCATTAAAAGGCATCAGGAGGTTCTAGGAGCGCATATTTCGGGACTTTTGTATTGTACTTCCGGTGAAATCATCAAAAACAGCCAGAGTCCATTAATACTGACATCATTAAAAAAGCGACAGGACCCTTTCTGATGACGTTTTAGGGGGTGTGTTTTTGGGGGGGCGGTGTGGGGTGGACTTCCGGTGATGTCATACCCGCTACGTCACAGGGGGGGGTGGCTTGGGGGGGGGGGTGTGGGCGGGGTCATCAGTGACATCATGGGGGCGGTTTGGGGGTGGGGTGTGGGAGGGGTGTGGGAGGGGCTCCCCATTCACTTCTATTGGGAGGGGAGGAGCATCGATGGGGTCTGGGCGGGGGCCAGTGGCGGAAGGGGTGGGGCCGGGGCGGAAGGGGTGGGGCCTGTGGCAGAAGGGGTGGGGGCCTGGGGGGCGTGGGAGGGGGCGGGATGAGGCGGGAGGGGCGTGGGGCTATGCCCCCATTCACTTCTATGGGGAGTGGGCGGGGCTTAGACCGGAAGTGAACACTGATTGGCTGCGGAAGGGGTGGGGCCTGTGGCGGAAGGGGTTGTGGTTGGGGGCGTGGTAGAGGGCGGGAGGGGGCATGGCTACGCCCCCCATTCACTTCTATGGGGATTGGGTGGGGCGTGGGCGGGGCTTAGACCGGAAGTGAACGCTGATTGGCTGCTGTCATCCTTATCTCACCTGTCAATCAGTTTGATTGATCGTGTA